>NC_056503.1:39350421-39384480 GCF_014905685.2 Nematolebias whitei
TTTTAGGGGTGCATAAATAATGATTAAGTAGAGACTCAACCAATGTTTTATCAAATTTAAAATCAAGTTATTATTAATATTATTTTGGCATGCCTTAAACAAACAAAAAAAAACACCTATCTACAAATGTTGATTGACACTACACTACACAGATGTTCTGAATGCTACTCTGTTTGCTTTACGATGGTGATGGAACAACTCATGTACATCACAGAGCACTTCTATCAGGCTGTCAGATTTAAACACGTTACACTTTACCATGTAAAAAAAAAAAAAAAAAAAGAACTGTCAAATAAGAGCTAGTGAATTTAACCAAGTTTTATTTTAAATAAAAGTAAGCAGCCATGGGAGAAAATAAAGCTTCATGGAAAACATGAAAAAAGTGGATTTTGTTTCATGATATTGTACAGTCTGTTAGTGACTAAACAGATATAAAAGATACTTGTTTGTTGTGTGTCTATAAAGCTATCAGCCGTGACCCTGATTCTGCATTTTGTTAGCTTCAAGAGAGAAGCACATACAGCCATATTGGCAGTGAGAGTCTGAAATTACAAGCAACAAAGGCTCAGAGATACTGGCAGCCAATTAAATAAAAGGAAATGGCCTTCATCATTGTATGATTAATGGACCACACCATTAGTGCATAATATTAAGCCCCCTCCCAATTGCTACCTGTCTGAGTGTGCCTAACATTCATGTGTGTAGATGAGAAAGCGACAGGGATGGGCAGGGGAGTACTGAAGTCCCCTGGGTGTAGTAGCTGGAGGTATTCATCGCTCTCTCTCCTCCCTCTGAGTGATAATTCTGGTGTTATTCAGGCAGCAGTGGGACGGGCAGTGTTGGGCTTGTGATGAAGCACCGTGGCCTTTAGAAATTCATTTTCACCCAGCTTTCATCTCATTCCCATTCAAAGCTGGTCTACACCCAACAGTCGCACCCATACACACTGAGAGAGTCATTACAGAGCCATGATCCATAGTTGAAGACCAATCTATTCTGAACATTTGTTTTAAAATAATGCTTATAGAATATGAAAAACAGTTCCAAACAGGAACTAGCTTTTCTTTAAATTTGGTTAGGAAAGAAATGTGCGCTTAAAATAAAATAAAACAATAAAAATACTGGAAATAAAATGACAGGGATACGATTAAAGTGTTTTCTAGGCTGCTGCTGGTGTCTGTGTCTTGAACAGAGCACATGTCCAAACCAGAAGCTATAAGGACTTCAACAGCTTTTGTGCTTAATGAACGCTCCAATCTGTTTTTGCTATTTTACACAAAAGAAAAGCACACCACTGAGACAGACAGGCACAATGCCTCGCAATACCAAAAATAATTTTAAAAAGTTCATATAAATAGTCATGTTAATCCAATGACCATGTCATGATGTTTGGATCTTCATAATTGAGAAATATGTAACTACAACCGTAAGCAAAATATTTGCAGAGCCTCTGATGGAAACTTGACAATAAATGAAGGTCAGAGCTCCAGTCCAGACATAAAATCTCCATCCGCACATTAAACATTCCTGGAACAGCAGGCGTGACAACAAATGTCCTCTCTGCGGTCCCTTGACTGCCCTTCACTGACCATGTCACACCCCCAAGACAAACATAGACCCCTAAAACATCTGTTCAGCAAGCAAACCTTACATCCCCCATCTGCACAAAGTGCATCTTTGACCACTTAGCACTGGCATCCTCCCCACCCCATCATTCCTCCTTTTAGTTGTCCATCCACACTGAAACCTCCCACACGTACATTTGCACGCACAGGCTGAGAATTGATGGAGCAGGCCTGACTCAAATTGGCAGGAGACTATGTTTGACTGTCTGCGTGTTGACACCCTGAGCCAGCACATCAGGATACCCTCCCTCATGAAGTAGGGGGAGCTTGGCTTTGCAGCAGGACCACAGGAGTTCCATCGCACCACCACTGGCAGGCAGAGTGATGGCTCCCCAACTGTTGGCATCTGCCCAGTCATGTGTTCCAGACTCACAACAACAAGCCTCAAAACCAGCATTCAGCAAATCCTAAGAGACATCATTAATATGTAAGTGTTAATAGGTGGAGCTCAACACTAATTGCACACTGGAATGGAATCGTGTTTAATATTAGAGTCCATTACTCTCTGGCTGTTGCAACCAAAAGCAAATGAATTAGGACAACACATTATTTACCCATGCACAAGGCAAATAGATACTGACAGCATTAGAAAGGTTGCCACTCAGCATGGCAGCTGTTATTCGCATCTGCTGGCCACTGTATCTGCAGCCCTTAGTGGCTTCTTGATATGAACTGCTCTAGTAATTAATTGACTTTGGTCTATTTTTTTTAAACAACCAAATCTTACTGCAGCGGGCAACACAAAGACATAACCACCCTGTTGATAAAATAAGGTACTGCTGTTACTCCACACACATATAATACACAGATTTCTGTTTATAAATTGGTTTGTTCAATGCACATATGGATTTGTATCGGCTGCTCTCCTTCTATGTTGAGTTGATTTCAAGTTCAAGATTAATACGGTGAGTGGTGATGCATTTCTCCCCCTCCCTTTACCTCACTCTCACCAGGTCCCTAATGAGCATGTCACAGGCAGAATTAATTTCTTATTGTTTAATTGATTTCCAAACAG
This sequence comes from Nematolebias whitei, assembly GCF_014905685.2. Classification (NCBI taxonomy): domain Eukaryota; kingdom Metazoa; phylum Chordata; class Actinopteri; order Cyprinodontiformes; family Rivulidae; genus Nematolebias; species Nematolebias whitei. The sequence continues at coordinate 39,353,062 of NC_056503.1, forward strand.
CTCTCATCCATCATAAGGCCATTCAATATCTTACTCTTTTAATCTTTGTCGGCCCCTGATCATATTTCTGTAGCACAGCCCATTAGACATGGGGAAAAGCTCATACAGTGTCACAGTCATCTTTAACCCACACCCACTTACACATACGCATGAACACAGGGTCTTGTAGACTGTACAGCACCGGTGACAAAGTTTAATACATAAATACATTTATTGTGTCTGCTCTCCCTTTCAGGCTTTTGTTTTTCTTTAATGTGCAACAAAAAGAGAGCATTTGCTACAATGGAGGCACAGACTCCACCAACGAGAGCTGGTGCACCAGGGAATGCATCTAACATCTGTTTGAAATTAGCAATTCCTAGCACAGCCTACAAGCTACTGTAATATTTACAAGAGCTATGAGAAATGACATAATGAGAATATGTTTAGGACATGTAACGTTGTAGTTTGTAACTAAAACGTTTATGCAAAAACGCATGCTCGCTGCAGTCTGAATGGTGCTCAAATACGTATAGGGATAATGAACAGCTATGCTGAGATTAAATGGTCATTAAAGTAACAATAATAAAAATAATAATAATAGTAGTAGTAGTAGTAGTAGTAGTAGTAGTAGTAGTGGTAGTAGTAGTAAACAAGCATTTATTTTTTTTATATAGCAAATACATAACTCGTACTGTTTGTGTACTACTTGTGCTAGGTTAGCATATTTCTTAGTACATAGCTTACATCAAACTACTGTTTTTCTTTACTATTTATACTTTTGTCAGATGTAACTGGAACCCTGAGTACACACTTTTGTTCCACCACAAGTACCACATGTGGTGCGAATGACAAATAAAGAAACTTAGACTTTTGACTTTAACTTTGATAATGGCAATTTGATTATGTATGACATTTAAATATAAGTAATTTAGGTAAAATTAGTAATATTAATTTGCTTTTTGTGTCGCAACAAATAATTGTCAATGTGGCCATGCAATGTTGACACTTGCTTATATTTGCAGTAAACATTGACCATATCCTTTTTTTTTTTTTAAGATGCAAGAGTAATAATGAAAGCCTTGTCGTGTATTTGCACCCATGGACACACCCGTCCCACTGGCAAATGCTGCACCATGTCCCGTCTCCTGACACGCCAACATAATGAATGGCCTAGCTAATGAAGGCTTACTAATTGATTATGGTGAAAACAGAGTATTACTCACCCTGTGAACGCAGCTCCAAGGGGTGCTGAGACACTTTGTCAATGCTCTGTTTTCCCAGTCTGCCCGGCTCAGGGGGTCTTTATATCGACCTCCTGACCAGCACTGACATTGCACATCGGTGTATTAGGCTTGCTATATTTCATTACCCTCTTACATGATTTATAACGTAAAAAATACTGCCTAATTTCTTTGTCCATGCATCCATTTACATGTATTCAGAAAATTAATGTGTTGTACATCTTGCTGCAGGCATACACCAAGCCCAACCAGGTGTGTCCGCCAGTTATGAGAGTGAATGGGGATTTCATGGCTTTCCACTCTGAGCTGTTGTTCAGTGAAGCAAACAGAAGCTGCTAAGGTGGGAGGTGTATGTAGAGGGCCATTGTCTTTGATTAACTAATTAGTAGACATTATCAAGACTCAACAGAAGTCATTACGAGTAGGCTTTGGTGATGTTGCATTCATTTCCCAGTGGACATTCAGCCACTGTTTCCCAGACTGTGCCCAGTCCCCAACAGCCTCGGTCACTTATTAAATCTATAACAACTAATTTTGCTTTTTAAATGAATCTCTAATTGACTTTCGTGTGATGAAAGCAATGTGGCTTATCCAGCTTGTATTATCTGAATCACTGATTGGCTAAATTTGTGATGCAGCTTTGTGTTTGCAGCGCATGGACGCTGAGTTAAGGGAGATTGCTGACCCGACAGCTGATGTTTCTTTGTGCCGCACTTGCCCACATTCATTATCATACATATATTAATTCATGCACCCATTAATTCATTGCAAGCTCATTTTTGCCTTTTGTATATCACTTTCATCTCAACCTTTAATACAAGACGTGTCTTATGAGTCTTTTGATGAGCCAAAGATTAGGGCAACATTTTCTGCAAATGCTGATGTGAATGAACAAATGTTCTTGCATCATTACCTACAGGGACTTTAGTACTAGCAGGGGAAGTGAAAGGCAAACACAGCAATAAGCGTAGCATCTATTTAGGGCCTCTCTGAGGGAAGTGTTTAACACAACAGATTCAATGCACATTTCCCTTTGCCATCTTCTGCTATGCTCAGACAAGTGGTGTCCTCACAGGCAGGGCAAGACCATAATCAAGAAATTATCATAATTATCTCTAATCATAAGAGAAGGAGTGCAAAATGACTGAAATTAAAATTCTAGATGACTACTTCTTACTGCAGGGATGTTTCAGAAACTGTTATTTTCTGTAGGTGCTTTTAATACATGTTTACTAGACTTCTGCTGGCAATTAAAAAGCTAAGTTAAAGAGTGTGCCACAAGTTCAGAGTGTAACAATACATACATGTATAGATGCACACATTCTCCTGTACACCCATGATGTTTGTGTGTCATGAGAGAAAAAGACCAAGCGATGTGATTGCTCAGAGTGCCACATGGCCAGGCTCCCAGTCTGGGGCACTGAAAAGCTCCTCTGCAAAGGTAGCAGCATGCTGGGAGCAGCAAGGAAGCTACATAAAGGCCTGGTCAGAAAGGGTCTGTTCTGGTCTAATTGAGTCCTTTGGGCAACGTCTCCACTGATCAGAGACCTGTTACAGGAATCTGGTTTCATGGTTTCCAAACAATGAGATTTCAGAGAAGGGATTTGTAGTCCTTCGGGATTCCCTCCTAACCTTTCTGTGATTTTTGTCTTTCTTTCTTGGTTATCTGTCCCTATGTTCCTCCGTTTTAAATCCAATTACTTCAACACTATGGGCAGATGTGGTTGAACTCTGGAGCTCAGCAAGTGGTGTCCATACATAACATACTGCAGTAATGCTGTTTGGTGAGTATTGTTTGTTGTTGCTAAAGATGGGAGTTGTTTGTGAGAACTGGTGTAAGCTCCACAAGCCAAACATCTCAGGTTTATTCATGAATATTCAGCTTATGATGATGATTTATAGCATAAACAAAATTTCTACAATCATTGGGGGGAAAAAAGTTAAAAGGACCAAATTTCATTATTTTTTCAAGTACAAGTTTCTTTATTGTCATTCACATCACATCTGCTTCATGAGGTGGAACAAAATGATGTACTCAAGGTCCCAGTTACACCCAAAAATAGCAAAAATATGAAGACTAAAATAAACAGTATATAAGGGTCTAAAGTACTTTGGTTGACCTTGTTGCTGTTTTAAGTGCTATATAAATAAATTGGTATGGTATGGTATGGTATGGTAAAGTATACATTGATATGCTAAATGAACGCTAAACAATACACTAATAGAGCTAAGATATACTTCTTCTTCTTTTGGCTTTTCCCTCTTCAGGGGTCACCACAGCGAGTCATCCTCCTCCACCTCACTCTGTCCTCTGCATCCTCTGTCCTCACTCCAACTACCTTCATGTCCTCTCCATTATCTCCTCTTTGGCCTTCCTCTTTGTCTTTTTCCTGGCAGCTGCATTTCTAACATCCTTCTACCAATATACCCACGGTCCCTCCTCTTGACATGTCCAAACCATCTCAGCCTGGCCTCCCTAACTTTATCTCCCAGTTGTTCAACATGTGCTATACCTCTAATTATCTCATTCCTAATCATATCCAGCCTTGTCACTCCTAAGGAGAACCTCAACATCTTCATTTCTGCCACTTCCAGTTCTTTCTCCTGTCTTTTTGTCAATGCCACTGTCTCCAGACCATACAACATAGCTGGTCTCACCACTGTCTTGTAACCTTAGCTTATAGATCTAAGATATACGCTAAACACTAATAATGTAAAATGAGGTAACAAAGTTTTACACCCATTTTACATACAGTATGAACAATCTCTGGATTGTAGAAATTCAACATGAAGGAAGAATAAATAAAACATGTTTAAATGGATATTGCTAGGCACGTTGAATCCTTTGAAATTAATCCTCAGAAATGACAAACTATTGTCCTGTCGCTTAAAGTTTATTGTATTTTGAGCCAAATTATTATATTTGTTGAGTGAGTGTGTGCTTTCTCAGAGGGGGGAGGTTATAAGATGAGGTGTGTGTTGTAATTGGCAAATGTGCACAGACCCTGGAGCTATCTAACAAAAATGATAATTATTGCATAGCTGGCAACACTGATGCCAGGTCACTTGCTGGCACTGTATTTGGTTTTCAAGGAGACACACATGTGCACAGGCAGTTCAGTCTTCAGCATGAAAACAATTCAATACTAAATGGAGAAAACATGAATCTTCACTTAAACTGAAGGTGAAGTTGAGTAGCACAAACAGCACTCTGCTATCCACCATTGCTACTGTTATGTACTCACGCAAGCGCAGAGAAACTATTGACTACAGCCATAGTGTGCATGTGCAACTTCACACCTATGTGGCTCCAAAAAACCTCCACTCTGAGAAATGGCTTCAAAAACCTTCAGTATTAAAGAAAACAAGCCAAAACTGTGGTATACATACATGAATCACAGCAGAAATAATACAGTTCCACAAAAAAAAAACAAAAAAAAAAACAATTGTGTAAACTGGACCTAAATTGCTATTTTGTCCAGCATGATTTAATATTTAAATAACTAAATACACATATGGTAATTGAATATAAAAGTATATGAAGTATATAAAAAATATATAGTAATGAATATAAAACCATACTGTTTGGCGTTTGTTTAGCGTACATCTTAGTGTATTTCTTAGATCCTTATATTCTGTTTCTTTTTACACTATATATATTTGCTATTTTTGGGTGTATTTGGGACCCTGAGTACATAATTCCATTCCATCTCATGTACAACATGTGATGCGAATGACAATAAACTCCACTTGTACTTGAACTTGAATTTGAATGAGTTTCCTTTACAAAAGTATGAGTCCTCGTGACTCAGTGAGACTAACCTGTATAAATAAAGGCTGAATGAATGTGATGCTTAAAAGTAAGAACATTCATTCAACCTTTATTTATAAAGGTCAGTCTCATTGAGTCACGAGGACTCATTTTCAAAACAGACCTGTTTTAAACAAACAAACAAAAACACAAATTAGGTACGCACAATAAAAAAACAGTCATAAAATGCATATAAAATGAAAAGTAAATAAAAGTAGTGATATAAACACAAAGTGTATATTACATATTGAATTTGATCAGCCTCCTAAATCTAACCCTTCAATGAAGATTAGACAACTGTTCGAAAGAAAACTTGCAAATAAATCTCTGACTACATAAAATGGAAGTAAAACATGGCTTTTATAACAAGTCCCACAAAGAAACATACGATCCACAAGAGAAGGAGAAACGAGCATGCTTCTGAGTTTTTCTCCTTAAACCTTCTGATTTTTCTTGCTTTCACTGCCTTCCTTATTCTATACAATCCCTGGGAGACACGAGCCAACAAAGACAAATGATTTTGGCCTTTTAAAAGAAGCGTCAAGCGTCTTCAGTGGGCAGATGATCCAAAGCTGTGTCCATGTTTCTTTCTCACCTCCTGCAGTGGCATTAAGTACTGAAGGCTCTAGATGAGCTTCCTGCAGAGCGGGAAAGGCCAGGACAAACACAGGCAGTGTGCTGGTTTTAATGGGCACTGGGCCCACTCAAGTGTGCAGTTCATAAATTAGAGACAAGAGCAAAGAGAGGAAGATGGGAGGCTGAGCAAATATAAGCAGCAAACACGACTGAGAACTGCCTGCCTTTTGAATCAGCACCTAACGGAGAAAATTGTGGCAGAAAAGGAGAGTATGAGTGTGAAGATAAAGCAAGTGGAGAGTAGAAGAAAGACAATTCATTTTGTGATTGTAAATAAAAATATGTACGCTTTTTAAATCTTAGCTTTTTAAGCTGAAAGATTCAAGTGCTAAGTCTTTGTTCTGAGAGGGGCAGGTGGGTTTGAGGGAAGCAGGGGACAGGCGCTGTGCCTCATTCACCTGATGCCACAATGCCTTCTCGCTTGGCTTCTTTGTGTTGTCCAAAGTCATGGGCAGAGGAGAAAGGCGGACACAAAGAACAGACAGGACTCACTGCAGGACCATCTTTGTGCCATCGCCACTCATGGACAGCAGGACAAAGCCATCAGCTGCCTGGACACCTCGTTAGGCTGCACCCTGCAGCTCTCGCATGGCTCAGGGTTGACTGCAGCCCTCATGCTGTGACTGGCTCATCGGTACAGTGGAGCCTTAACCACTGACAGTATACACACACACACACACACACACACACACACACAGAATGTGCCTGTTGTTGTATTGTAGTGCATTGAAAACCAGAGGAGAAATAATGTGCTATAAAATACACCTGTTCTCCAAAGCTCTTTCTTCACACGATTTTTCATACGCATTTGCTTGAATTGTTAATGCAAATTTTCCAAAATGCAGTTCAAAATAAAATAGAATCTAAACCTGCTAAAGGTGGATGAAAAAAAAATAAAATAATTGCACTTGTTTCATTTCCCTAACTCTTATCTTGTTAACCTTTTCCTTTCCAAGTGGGATGCAAAGCAGGAAAAATAGAGATAAAGGGTTTAGCTGAAACTAGCTGTTTGTGTGACCTTATCAAGCAACAATCTGACCACAAAGCAGATCTATAACACATTGTATCATTACACACATTCTGCATTCATTTGGCATGAGAACACACATTTATACAACACTGACACAAAAAGCTTTGCATTAAGACTACTCTTGTTGAGCCTTAAAACGAACTCAACAGGCAAAGGTTTGAATATATTTTGGCCAAACTGATGAAACTTCTTGATTAGTTAATTTAACCACAGCTTTCAAAATAGCTAAGGTCTATACTGAATAAATTAATAATAAAATCAAAATGCTGAATAAACAAACACAGAAATATTGATGCAAACATACTGCAAATAATTGTTTTTAGGTTCTACTTAGTCACTATATATACGCTTTCGAAAGCTGCAAGAAACTGTTTTGATATCACTTCAAGTCTATTCTTGTTATTATCATTTGGAGTTTAAGGTAAGGTAAGTACTTTGCTTTCCTCGACCAAGTTAAATATGGAGGAAATAGTTCCGGTTTTATACACAGTTAAAATCATCCACCAAAACAGCCCAATTCACCATACTTGATTCTGGTCTCTAAAAGAGAAGCTGTGTGTTTGTGTAAGACTGTTGTGAAGTATTTTCCATTTCTTGTTTGTATCGTTGCACAGTGTGAATACATTATGGTGAAATTTCAGTTTTTTCAGTAAAAAAAAAAAAAGTTACTAGCAGTTGAGTTTAACTTAATTTAAATGTAGCTCATTTAATAATATTTGCAGTTATTACAAGGCCATGGTAGCAATCAGATAGGCTTGGTGTAGTTATCTATCATGTGTCAATCTGTATGCCCCCTTTTACAGTTGAGAGCTTTTATTTGACTGTCCTTCTACCTACCACTGTCTGTCCACCACCACTAACCGCAGCACACATCCATCAGCCCACCCCTACTGCTTTTTAATTTGTTTCCACCCCCAAGGACATGGGACACTTCAAAATTACAGTGAAGAAAGGTCACCCCATCCAATTAGAACATCATCAGGGACACACATGAAAGGGTCATCCCCTGAACCCTTTGCACACATTGTAAATTTTGCACTGTCAAAATTTAAAAAAGCATTTCTCTTTGACAGGATTTAGACTAACTGATTTTCATTTTGGTAAAAAAAGGTTCAAGGCTGCATCTTGGTGAAGATGGCTGACACAAATTGTTGTTGGAACAGATATGTAATGGCATGTGAGTGGGGTATGATACGTTGTTCCCCAAAGATAGACATTATTATCATGTAGTCATCAAGTCCATATATTGACCCTGTGATGACCTCGGGGTCCAGATCAATCAGATCTCCAATCTGGTTCAAATCAAGCTGCCCTCTGCAGCCATCATCATCACTCTCAAAGCCTGCTGCAATCAAGGCTGTGTTTCAGTTTGAAATATACAGTACATGCAATAAAGAAAATCTGATATCTTCTGAAACAAGATTTGTACCTATGTATTAATCTACAACATGAGTGCTGCAGTCTTAGATATAAAGAAGAATAAACAGAATATGTGTAAAGGGTAGAATAGAAGCTGGAAAGAGAGAAGAGTGGGTAGGTTGTTGAACTTTGAGCTTCTTGTGAGCTGAGCTAAGCCAATTAGAGACAAGTGACAGCTGAGCTACATAGTCATGACACAACTAGACCACAGCACTGCTCTGAGCCCTTGCACCCTACACTACAAGGCTGACTTGGACCCCAACAAGCTCTTAACAATTGGCTCATAAAAGCGAAAATAACCTCTTACCACATCCCCCATCGGTTCAGACACAGACCAAAACCAAGGACGTGTGAGAGAGTATGCACCACAAAAGATGTCCCCCCTCCCATCCCCTTGTGCCCTGCTTCCTCTGCTCTCCAGAAGGAAGTGGGTGGCTAAGCAGTGCTCTCTGCCTGCTGCCGCCATGGTCGGCCAACTCCCTTGACAGCTGATGTTGTCGAGAGTTCCTGTGACAACCTGACAAATCTACTGACCTTTGCCACAATGCTTCAAAACCTGTGAACCCAAGACAAGCGGAAGCCAAAACCACAGATATGAGACGTGAGGGGTTTGAACTGAAAAAGGAGGACTGGTTCAAATGACCACCAGCAGCTGCCATTGCTGCATTGCTTTCTTCCAGTGAGCTCATAATAGTTTAGCCTTCCCAATGCTCATGGGAGAAGATGTACGCCAGCAGGTTGCGGGTTGTCTGGGCTCCAGTCAGTGCAAGGCTAGTGATTAATGAGAAAGGGCGTTGCGCCACAAGGAGCTCAGCAGCACGCTCCATGCTGGTGATAACAACAAAAAAACTCTTAATTGTGTTGTAGAGCACTTGTAAAGAGCATGAGCCACAGTCATGGTTAGACAGTAGTACAGGCAAATACACAGCTGCAAATATAGATAGGCATGCTTTGAACTGAAATTGTACAACAAAACTAAATGATAATGTGGCAAACCCCATTGCTGAAATTGGATATGCACCCCCCCCCCCCCGGGGGATGCATCCCTCCAGTATTCAAGCTTCAATGAGCATCAAGTGTATAATCTGTGGACGACTTTTTGGGAAAGTAATGCAGAGATGACAGTTGACAGTGAGAAGTGATGGGGGTCGAGGGACACCCCTTAGGGGTGGGACACGACAACCATCAGCACGTCTAACGTCTGCCACTCAAAAAAACGTAATGATGCCAGGTCTAAACAAACCCCTGTTCTGTGGAAGAAAGGAGAAAGACAAAGACAAACTAATGTCAGTAGTGCTGCTGGCACAAAGCAGAGAAAGGTGAGATGCTCTTGCCATTAGAGGTGAACAATTGTTATGTGGATAAAGTTTCTAGACTCGTACTTCTCAATCAGTCCCAACTGTGAAATGGTTTGAAAATGAAATGCATACTTCTTTTTTCCCCTCAATTTTATAAATTTCTCCTGCATTCATTTTCTTTTCTAGAGTCAAAATGCTTCTTAGGACTTTGACTGACAGAGATTCAAGTTTTTGATTGCTGGACTGAAATTGTTCAAAAGAGAGGAAAAAAAAAAGGGGGATAAGATAACAAAGGAATGAAGAAATGTGTACAAAAATGCTAACGCTAAATATAAAATTAAGAACATGATCAAAAGCAAATCAGCAAATTCACAACTGTATATATTTAGTATATATATATATATATATGTATATATATATATATATATATATATATATATATATATATATAACATTCACCAAATAACTTGGTGTAAAAAGTCATAAAGACAACAAGGTAAAACACAGGATCCAAATATAATAATGAGCCTTGGAGCTGAATAAACAGATCAATAAACTGAATCCGACAGAAATCTGCTTTTGAAACTAAAGCAATAACAACAGAATGGGTTCACTATAAGAATGAACTGACAGATGCTCAAACCTCTTAGTCTGTAACTATATTATTGGTACTCTTCTTCCTCTGACACAGGCATAAACCTGCCTTCCCATGCTATTTCTACCTTCATTCATCTTTCAATGATGCTGACATAACTCCATTAGCAGCATTTGCTAGTGATAGTATCCAGAATGCCAAATGGACCTGTGTGCAGCTCTGTTTTCAAGCTGTGGGGTCAGATTATGGTCAATCAATGGAAAGTGGCCATAGGTCAGACTATCAGGACCCAAAACTACAAGTTACCTATTAAACCCTGAAAGGAGCTAAATTATATGAACAGCTCCATTCTACTTAAAGTCTGCATTAGATAAGAATAGCTATTTGTACATGTCATGTTCACAAGTTATTGATAGGTTATGTTATCAAGAAATCATAAAAACAACTAACATGTTGGTAATATTGTTTCAATTGATTTAAAATACAGCTTATTTTAGTTCAGTATGTTTTTTTTTTATTCAACGACACTGTTGTTCAGGAGATGTGTGCATGTGTGTGTGTGTGTGTGTTGTCTTGTTATTGTTTTATTTTGTTTTGCACAATCAAAGCCACCAACACAATGGATATGATGTGTCAAAGTTGTAGTCCACGCATTTTTTTCATTCATCCATTCAACTTTTATTTATACAGATTAGTCTCATTGAGTCACGAGGACTCATTTCATTTACAAGGGAGGCCTGATTTAGACAGGCAACATATAAAGTACAGACAACAATAAACTACAGTAAAAATGCAATTAGAATAAAAGTAGTGTTGTAAAACAATAAATCAAGGTGCCATAAAACAAAGTAAAATACTAAAAATAAGAACATATTTGCTTTTATGTTTCTATTGACCTTATCAAATGTTTAAAATCCCCTAAAGAAATCAAGGTGGACAGCTTCAGTTCCTGTTGCAAGGTGTTCCAGGTTACAGGAGCAGAGTAGGAAAGGCCTTTTGGCAAAGTTCTGTCTGCACTGAGGGGACACTGCAGGTAATGATAGCCTGAGAGCGCACGCCGTAACTGCACTGATGACGTGACAAGTGGGAGGAGATATAAGAAGGTAGCAGACCAAGGAGTGATTTATAGATGAAAATGAACCAGAGCGAGAGCCTACATAATGAGTACAGAGTGCAGTGATGGGCACGATATCAATGCTGTATGAACAATTCTAATTCAGGTGCCTCAAAACTATCATTTAAATTTAGAGCTCACTGTCTAGCCATGGTTTGTTTTGACAATTTTAGAGATTATGTTTTCCTTACTCCACCCTTTAGGCCTCAAATGGGCATATGCTCACTGTGCCAGTTAAATGACATAGATGGTGTTCGGAGTCCCTTACAGAGTATAGATGCAGGGATGTGTGATCAAGTGTTCCTTCATAAACCTTGTCTTGTGTATGGGGGCTTTAATCATCCATAATATGTTCCACTGCGTCTGTGTGCATGTGTGTGTGTGTGTGTGTGTGTGTGGGGGGGGGGGGGTATTTTGTGCATGAAACAGGAGAACATTAATGGCTTTTAAAGATTGGTGGAGTCAAATGAGCGCACTCATCAGTTAGACACACACCCCTTGGTGATCACTTAGTGTCATTAGATTTCGTTTCCTGTAGAATGCGAAGATCTTGGTGGATCCAAGACAAATCCCCGCAATTACAGCAACACTTAAGATGATTCACTGCCTTCATTTCTGCCTCAAGGGTGGTGTGTACTCTTGTGTTTGGAATTACTCAGTTAAGACAAATATATCAAGGGGATTTATTGAAAGCAGACATAAAATAATAAAAACAAGGTTTTCAAGAATTTTATTTGAGATACATTTTTTCAAAACTTTTATTCCCTCTGTATCAATCCAGCAAGCAAAACAACTAAATTAAAGAAAACTGAACAAGAGAATAGGCCCATCTGACCATAGTCGCACATACACACAGCGACACACAGATAAACACAGGCGGCACCTGCATTTTCGTTAATAGCTTTGCCCTGTACGGTGTAAAGCATAAGGGGCAGCAGCAAGAGGCACTGAGATAAGATTCTGCTTAGCATTTGAATGGGGGGTTCTGATTTCTATTCTGCTGGCCTTTAGCCATGCTAGTGCTGAAGTGGTCTGGGCAAGCCGGTTCGGTTTTCTCTGTGCCAACCAATGTGAAAGCTCATATCTGGCAATGTGCAGTGTATGTCAGTGTCCTGGTCTGTCCGTCTGGTTTGTAATCAGCCTGGTGGGCTGCTAATCATCCTCCCAGCTGTAGAAGCAGGTGGCCGCACATACCACTGCTCCCAGTTTCATTTAGCCTGTGATGCTATCCCACTGCACCTGGATATACAGTACAACACATAAAATATATGTAGTCACTAAAATAATTGTGTTGAATTACACGGCAATGCCACATACCGAGGCATCTTAAAATGGCAACAACATTGTTTCAAATAAAATCACGGAAAAATGTTTTGAAGTTTTTATGATGAAAAGGTGGATAGTTTTGTAGTTTTGAAACAGTTTTGTTTGTTTATTAGGAATATATTTCACGTGGCCTTTCATAACATCCCGGCAGTGTAATGATGTTATTTTCTCTGTAGGGCCACCTGCAGTTTGTGGGAGGTACTGCATTGACTGTAACATTTTAACAGTGTTACACAATGTAACAACTCACTTCTACTATGACATATTGTTGACATTTTGTTTTCTTGTCATTTTAGTTTAATTGCGTGGCAAATTGTCTTAAAAGTGTGAAACCTGCTACAATACTGCAAAGTATGTAATTCAAAGTCATAATTAAATAAAACACATACCTGAATTTGATACTATCACAACTTTCCACAAAAGTACATCTATAACAGTGAAGAGGAAGAAGTTTCTTGAGCTAAAATTTTAAAATGATCAACAATCAACTCTTACTAAGAAAACAAATGAATAAGTGGTACACCAGAGGGGATGAGACACTTCACGAAACAACAAGCAAACCCAGATCTGACAAGTTATTGATGAGAGTTTCAGATCTATGATGATGACAGTTGTCTTCAGTGGTGGAAATGTAACACTTTTTTCCCTTTGTGGTGCCACTTACACGCCTTTAGGAAGGCCTCTTTCTAAAACAAACAAAAACTAACACCTTTTAATGTGGCACATGAACTTGGTAAAGAAAATGTTGTTTTTGTTTGAGCTGATATTTGTTTGATTTAAAAAAAAAATCAATTTATTGATGCAATAGCAAGAACAAATAAAAAAAAAACATTTATTTTGTTAATCTAATAATTAAGACCATTGTATCTATACAAAGTTTTTATTTACATACAATGATGATTCAAACCTGACAATTCAATATTATTGGTGGTCCTACTGTATACTGTGGAATAATATGAGGAAGGCTTAACAGTATCAAAAATATACGCCTACTATCCTTGGAGTCTAATTTTGAAATGTTGCCTTTCTGTTCCAGGAAGTTAAGGACATTTCTCATTTATTTATAAATGGAGTGGAAGATACATCTATTTTAGTGCAGACATGAATGAACACTTCTGACAAGCCTGTGAGTGACCTGAGAACAGTCTGACATACATCAGAAACAGTTACACAGCACATAAAAGTGCAAAATTAACACACAAGGTCACCATCAAGTTGAAATATAGAATCATAAACTTTTCTGTTTTGCGTCCATTGAATGCAGGTCATCCCAAGGTCAAGATGTAAAGCGGGATGGAATTGCAGCTGTCATAGGAACTGCTCTCATTTGGTCTTACCTCTGCTCATTTTAAAAAGGGACCAAACATATTTTCAGTATCACTTTCAAACAGCAGGAAGGGAAATGAGAAGAGGGGCAGTGGAAAAGGAGAAGGAAAAAACACAGCGGAAGAGAGAGAGAGGGAAGAAGGAAAGACATGGAGACAGCAGAGTCTCTATGATTAGGTTTCAAGTCTACGCGGCAGCTGTTAAGGGCTCCAGTCCCTGAGAGGTGTCTCTCAGTGCAAAGGTAATCCAAACCAAACACAATATCTGTCTACACTGATGAAAGATCACCGAATCATACCAGGTCTTGACTTACACTCAATGTAATCAAGGTTTACTAACAATGACAAAACAGCTTAATAAATAAATAAAATAGCTCAATAACTATGTTCGTAAAGTAAAGCTCAGTTATTTGGAATGTCCAACATATATTTGGAGCCCAAATGATTGCAATAAACATTCAGCTCCCATAGTCAGTTTGCTGTTTGTTTTCCATGTTTTCTCCTCCCTTCCCCCAGCTTCCTTCCTTCCCTCACAGTTGAGTTCAGAATCTAATGAAGCTGAAATGCTGCATCTCCTATGTTCCCCAAGGGCTACGTTAAGGAGGAATTGTCCTTAATGTTTGGACAACCAGAGAAACACCCACAAAAGGCATTAACCTTAAGCATTTCGAGTGTGTCTGTGTTCTTGTGTGAATGTAATTCAACTTATCTGTGCGCAACAGCATTCGACGTAGCAAATCCATCAGACTGCCGGTGCTCAGTGTGACAGTTGTAGCCCAAAATAAACAATCTGAATCATGGTCTTGGCTGAGTCCTGACCCTTTCACAGGATCGATCCCAAGCAGTATTGTACGCCTTATCATCCTGCGCAAAGCATATACGTGTTCAAATAAATGTGTGTTTTAAGGGCATGTGAGAAAGTAACTGAGGAAATAATGGGTATTTGAACCAAAACATTGGCATACTACACATCAGAGTGTGAATCAATTTCAGCGACATTTGATTCGAACCCATATCAGTTTGTGCCTGAACGTCAGCCCTCCACCCTGTCACCTCCTCCCTGGATCCGTATGATGGATTACCATCCCTGGCAGTCTCAGAGGACCAGAGAGAGAGAGGGGACAGTGGGTGGGGGAGGTCAGTCACAACAGGGACACATTCATTGGAGGGGACCACTAGGTTAAGGAATTATGGTATGACAAAGATGTGGAGTAGATAGGAGAGGGCAAAGGGTCCTTCAGGGGTCAGAGGAGCTAATCCTGGCTGGACTCCATGCAAGCCACCCTCAGTTTGGAGCTATCTATCGGGATTTAACTCAGGGTCACATTTCTGATCATTAATATTATAGCTCACTTGTCCCTTTGCCTATTTGTCAAACATCAAGGTGGATGCATTAGACCAACAATTTAAAGGGGACAGTTGGAAACTCTATGCTGGATTACCAAAATGTACTGCCTGAAAAACAAAACAACAACTGAAAATGGGTACACGCTGGAAGATAATAGATGACTTCATAATGAATCGGCTAATTGATTTCATGCAAAAGTCTTTAGGAAACTTGATACGTGTAAGTCAATTCTAAAACAGAAATCAAATTGCAATCAATTCATGAAAGCTGAGGCCTTGTCTCTTGACACTGATAAAAAAAAAAGTCAATAAAAAAATAAGTGTGATGTAAATTTCAATAATTTATACAGCTTTGTCTACATCTCCAAATGTATAAATGATTAAAAAAGGCAAATATGTGCATATGCGCCTGACAGGGCTCACTATTTACAGCAACAAGGCCAATCTTGTACAACCTTTGAACCCATTACAAATGAAAGCATACGTAATTTTTAGTTACTGCCAAGCAAGCATCTACGTTATGTACCTGATGAGATGCACTGATGTGGACAGGGCAAAGAGAATGAGGCAAAAAGTGGAAAAACACAGGCAGACTGGAGACAAAGCAATAGACCTGCATTGTCAGAGTGAAGAGCCCATCAATAAAAAATGTCACTGTGAAGAGAGAAAGAGGGAGAGTGGGAAAGAGCGAGAGTAGGGTGTATAAAAGAAACACAACAAAACCCAGAGAGACGGGTGCTTCATCTTGCTGGGCACTAATAGACGTGAGAAGCGGTTGGTTCAGCATTCTTGGCTTGATGTCTCTCTCCTCTGCTGACGGGCAATGGCATCCATAAGAGTGTGGCACATCCATGTTTATTGTCTTTTGAGGCTTAAAAGTGACATAATGGTATAAGTTAAGAGGTACAGATTGAAAAAAGGACCACATGGCAAATACTATTCAAAGCTAGAGTTTTCCTCAGTACTCCAATGCAACATTCTCAAACTTTCTCCAAACGTTTTCCATCTTTGTTCTCGCTTTTTTTCCCTTCATTTTATTGCTGTCGTTATTACTCAGACTCAATGTGAGGTTTAGTTGCCCAATATTTCTTTTCAAGAACATATTATTTTTCCCCAAATGCAACATAAACAATATATGTCCCTAGGCAGGTTTAGAGAGGTCAAAGATGGAACAAAAAAAAAAAAAACAGCAACGAGGAGAAAAAAAAGCTGTTTCAGGAAATGTGGCGTGTGACAGAGAGACCCTGAAAGGTCAGAGAGCCAGTAGTGACCACTGTGTATTTCTATGATTTATCGTCTTATAAAACTTTTTTTTCTTCAAAAAAATTCTGCTCTATGGTCTATTTTGATTATTGTGTAAAAGTTAGTTAGCAATAAATGAAAATGCAACCGACAAGCTAAAGTGTACTGCAGCAAAAACATGACGTATGCATAATGTGTCATAATGGACACTGTGAGAGCAAAATCCAAAAAAGAGGAAAAGCTCTTTTCAGAAGTCAGAAAACTTTTCTTTTTAAGGTTGCTCCCTTCTTCAGGGGTTGCCACAGCAAACTACCTTGCACAAGATTTGGCAATTGATTTTACGCCAGACGCCCTTCCTGACCCAACCACAGACCATCGAGATACCACAGCCCTCTGTGTGGAGCAGAGAGCTGCCATATAGGGCACCCAGGAGAGCATATGGGGGGACGGGGTTTAAGAGCCTTGCTCAAGAGCCCAGAGGGGGGCAAATGAGGGTGGAGGTAGGTGTGAGCGCTTCACCTTTCCCACCCACATATTGATGTTGATCTGGGGAGTTGAACCCGCAACCATCTAATAACAGGCCCCCCTTTTCTAACCTCTGTGCCACTGCTCCCCTTGTGATAAAACGTATCATTGACTAACCTTTAAGGGCAGCACGGTGGCGCAACTGGTAGAGCTGCTGCCTCTCAGCGAGCAGGTCCTTGGTTCAAACCCCGGTCCAGGGGCCTTTCTGGGTGGAGTTTGCATGTTCTCTCCGTGCATGCGTGGGTTTTCTCCAGGTGCTCCGGTTTCCTCCCACAGACCAAAAACATGCATGTTAGACTGATTGGTAACTCTAAATTGTCCCTAGGTGAGAGTGAGAGAGTGAATGGTTGTTTGTCTCGTTTGTCTCTATGTGTCCCTGTGATGGACTTGCGACCCGTCCAGGGTGTACCCCGCCCCTCGCACAGTGATTGCTGGACATGGGCACCAGCAACCCCTGTGACCCAAAATGGAATAAGCGGGTAAAGATAACGGATGGATGTATGACTAACCTTTAGATATTTCATGACATATATTTTTATTTGTATGTTACTCTTATTATCATTATTATTATTGACCAATATGTTTTAAGCTAAACTACTCTTGGACAAAAATAAAAGAAGCAATGTGAATTTAAAATAACACAATTATTTCATTATTATTACAATATACAGAGCAAAATAAAGTAGTCCCTCGCTACTTTGTAGTTTGACTTTCACAGACTCGCTCTTTCGCAGTTTCTTAAAGTAAGAGTGGACATGACACACAATTGGTTGAATGATGGATGAGCCGCACGATCGGCATGGAATTTTTTAAATTTAAAATAAATTATTCTAATTCGTAAGTATTCCTACTTCACGGTTTTTCATTATCGCGGGTGGACTGAGAATGGAAACCCCCGTGATAAACGAGGGACTACTGTACATGAATGGCATATTTGAATTTCCATAATTGCATAATTGTTTGTCCAAATTATAAGTGCAGAAGTTATTCAAATGTGAATGTATAACTTTTGTTTCGAATAATGCATTTTTATAATGAATATAATTATTCTAAACCCTAATAGTGAAACTTTTACATCTAGTATTTTACATCAAAGCAAATATCACCTAAATTGGGGCATGAATTGAATAATTAAGATTATTTTTAAATGTATTTTATTTGTTGCACACCATCATTAACTCTATTCTACGGATTATTCAACACCTGCAATACTGTTAGACTAATATTGGCACACAAATGTGCTTTATGGACAGTTATAAAATTATTTTGATCACAGAACGTAATGCAGAGAAAATATTATTGTGATAATTTAGAAATGGTGTAATCACACTGTTTGGCGAAGGGCTTCAACACTCAGCACCATTTGCAGTAAACGCAGGAGAGGATGCAATATATCTTATCCGAGGACACAGTGGTTGTAGACAAGCTGTGTTTCAACAGCAAATATTTGGATTTGGAGGCAATGACTTTATAATGCTCTCATTATTTCCCATTTAACTTGATTTTAAGTTAGACGCAAGAGACAATATACATTCACCCACTTGATTTACCAGCTGTTTAGTAGTTGTTTTATGCAGAAGGTTATGATTTTTTTGACTCAACTAGTGCATTTTGCTCTCTAAAAAAATAACCCCAACTTTATCCTGATCAAAGTGGATCAGCTTTAATCGTACTTGAGTTGTATTACACATTTCTTCATATAACCAAATGGCATTGACATTTAGAATGAGTGAATTACTGATAAACTATACTGAGATCCCTTTTTGAGGCTGTTTCATTTTGTAACTGTAGCATGCATCATTAATGTGCTGTAATTGCTGCATTGTTTCTGCTTCCTTCATTACCCTTCATTATTTCTCAAGGACTTGAGCGCAGATTAAACCTCAACCCATCGGGGTTTATACAACTATGAGGGCAGGTGTTTGTGTACATGCGTATGAAAGTTTATGAGTGTCTATTGTTTGTGTGTGCTTGTCTCATTTCTGGACTGGAATAATGAGTCCAGATGAGCTTGTGATAGGCTCTGCAGTGTAGTTCAGCCTCACTCCCCACCTGGCCTGTTCCTATTGGCCTCTCCCTTTATTAGCTTTTCCTCATGCTGGACGCAGAGGGAACAGCTTGGTACCCTCCTCCTCCCGTCACCACTCAAACCTCTCCCAACTCTATTTTCCTGCTAATTACCTTGTTGTACGAGAACCAAATGCTACCTAACGATTCACTTAATTGCAAAAGTGGTACATTAGATATCAAAGGACCTTTTTTAAAAGTCATCCAGTCCCATTCCAAGCGACATTTAAAACTAACTCAACACATCTGTTTTATTTCTGTATCATTTGCATTTTGAAAGGTTAAAACGCTTAGCAAAGCAGAAAAAGTGTGAATTTATAACTCAAGACCTTGTGTCTTTATCTAACTGATGCGACCCTCACGAATGAGTACATATACTTAATGCACATGCAAGCACATACAATACACATCAGAAGGTCTGAATCCAACTTGACACCCAATTAAAACTGTACCTGTTCATTTATGACCATATCTAGTGCACTGTGTATGTGTGCTACTCATCCACCTGAAGA
The DNA here is from genome assembly GCF_014905685.2 of Nematolebias whitei. Classification (NCBI taxonomy): domain Eukaryota; kingdom Metazoa; phylum Chordata; class Actinopteri; order Cyprinodontiformes; family Rivulidae; genus Nematolebias; species Nematolebias whitei. The sequence continues at coordinate 39,372,532 of NC_056503.1, forward strand.
GATGGTCCAAATTAACATTTTTCTTGGGATTCTGTCGCCCCAGGTGAGTCTTGTCACACTTAAATATACACAGATATCCGTGGTGCTAGCAATTTATTCAGCAGCGGTGGCTGCAGCTAGAATTCTTGACAGAGTCTTCAAAATGATTTATGAACCTGCTCATTGACCTAGTTTATGCCAAAAAGGGAAAAAAAAAAGGTGGCACACTCACTTACATGCAGAACAGTTTTATTTGCAACGCACTGAAGTACTGTGCGGTCTGTTTTGAGTTTAGAAAGCTGCATATCCTGCTTATAGCAGGATATTCTTTTTTTTTTTTTGCTGAAAGCAGGTAAATACAGAACAACTGCCAACAAACTCACCACTTAATAATGCCAAAAGTTGCATCCTGACACTTGTTACACGCACCATGGATCCATGAAACACACTCCAAACAATTCATGCATTTGTGAACAATGTGTGCACACTTAAACTATCTGGTTGAAAGATTAAGTACATTAAAGACACAGTAAAGTAAGTCCAATCTGATACGCATTAATAATGCAAAAGATTTTCTCTCTGAGGCCGCCTCTCCTCTTTCCTTTCATTCCACCTCAGCTGAAGCGGTGAGGTCTGCGCAGCTTGAGGTCCAACATGCAGCACTGCTGCTCTGCTCAGTGGACACTGTTGAATCTGTTTTTAAAGCTGCGATTCAATTATCTCACCAGGGTCCTGCTCAACCAAACGTGAACAGAGGGGGGCAAAGTTGGGTTCAATACAATGAAACCAGCGGAACGGCAAAAGAAGAGCAGTAGTTGGAGTGGGGGTGGGGTGCAAGATGTATCATAAAGTTATCTCAACATGGATATAGATTTAAATGTTGCTTCTATCTGTGTGATTAGCTTCGGCTTTACTAGACGGATGTCAGGACCTGATAAAGCTAATCACTGCAGTAAAGGCAATGCAGTGGGACTTAGCACCGCCACCCTTCTTTACAAGATGTGCTTAAAAGAGAGAGCTAGGAAAGAAAACAAGCCATGCATCAAGCAATCAACAAATTGAAAGCCATAAAATGAAACAGTTGTACAAGATGATCGCAGTCCTACAAATTAACATACAATAAAACTGATTGTCATTTTGTGACTGTCCAAAACAAAAAAAACTTGATTTGTGCATTGTTATCATTTCATTCATTGTTTAAGCCTGATTTGCAAAAGTTGAAGCTGTACCCAAGTGCCATCAGACAAGAAAACACTGGAAAAATTGTCAGTCGATCACAAGACCAATCATAGACCAAGACTAATATGCTTGCATGTTCAAGAGGGAGTGTGAAAAGTGAAACAGCGTGATAGCAGAACAGCAGTGGAGCTGTTTCATGAGAACTGCAGCAATGGCTACTTTGTTGCCCTTGGCCAGACATGTGACTGGTTCACACACCATTCCTAAAAGTCAACTTCATCACTTATCTCCTTAATGTTCCTTACATCACATGCCATTAAAACTGAAACAAGTCCCTAAGGTCTTAAAATAATATACCACCCTAATAGTTCAGAGTTGAAATCTGCTCATACTCAGATCATTTATATGAAATAGTTTTACTTTAATACAACTTTGATACAATGTTAGATTGTAATTAATTGACAGACATCACTCTCAGGCTAAAAGAACATAGTTTAATAGACAAAATAACTTCCTGACTCTGCAGTTGTCATGATGATTGTGTTCCAAAAGGCAATGATGGATATACAGCATGAATTCTGGGTGAAAACGATTGTTTCTCTAAACAATAACCGTCATGGAAACAATAAGAGATGGTGCGCTCCAAAATAATCTCTGTCATCTCAGACACTAATTTCACCAGCTGCATTTGAGCATAATTTAGTTTGTGATGGTTAAAAATACCAGAAAATAAATAGCTGCAGAAAAAAAAAAAGTATTGTCACAATGTGGCTTTTAACTGTTTATAAAAGAAGAAAAATATACAAGACAAAATGTCAATGAATTGCTGTCATTGGGAAATGAGTGCACACATATTGAATTAAGTTTTGTGCATAGAAGCAAACAAAAAGAACTAACATAAAATTAATTTATTACAACAGGGAGAGAGCTCCAAAATAGATTTTTTTTTACGAGTGGTTTAACTCTAATATGCATGAGGTCATATTAAACTGTACACTAGCCCTCCTCTAAATTCATACTTGAACTTTGCAAGGCAATTAACTTGTTATTCATAAAATGTCACATCAGGTAAGGTCATCATAAGTAAAACTTTGAAGTTGTACCATAGCAGGTATAGAATGAAGCAGAACTTATGCTGTCACTTACATCATTTACCAAATGTACCAGTGATTTGGTTTTAGTTTAAAGTTGAGGTGGTGAGCTGCACTCAGACAGCTGTTTACGTCATTTTTGACCGAATCTAGTCCTTCTTTGTGGTGCGTCTGGGAAGATCACATGTTCAAGATTATATATAAACTAAGGAGAATCATTTCTGAACTTAATATTAAAACCCTGATGTGCTGATCCCCATCTTGAAAAATTACTTAAAAAATGAGACCAGTGCAAAAGGCCTGTGAAAATTAAACTATCTAGATAGCTTCACTTTTGTTTGAGCCAGGACAGTCCTGGAAACGGTATTCCCTTGGTTTAAAAATAAAATACTCTGAAGATTTCATTACTTTTTCATAAATTTTCATTTATATAGGGAGAGACCTCTGAAAGCAATCAATAGATCAAGCTACTGTCATATAGTTAGCGCCTGGAGGTTGCTGGAAGGCCCTTGGGAGTGCAGCACGTCAGATCAGAAGCAATAACTAACGCTGTCCATTTACATTTCCCAGGATCACAAAATGAGAAGTCCATTGCAATCGTAATCACCTTCAATTACAACAAATATCAATTGAATGAGTCATTTCTTATATTTTCTGTTCAAAATTAAGTCATATAACAAAATAGCAAGTGGTTTGTCTGCTGTAAATAGAAAACCAAGCTCAGCATTTTGCTACACTGAAGATAGATTTGGCAGACAGGCTAAGATTAAAGTTGCTTTCATAATATGAGATCTTGAAAATCGGTCCATAATGCATCAAGCCTTACACATAATCTGTCTTAAAGCACATCTCTAAATCACACAGGACTGTGCTACAGCATAAATCACTTGTAAAAACAACAAAAGGCCACAGAGCCTTTTGAATCCACATTATGGGCAGTTTGAGATGCCTGGGAGAGGTTGCATCGGAATCCCGGATTGAGCTTCCCGGGGTGCTGGGCTCATCTTCAAAGGTAATTTGATCCACAGCTCAGGTTCTGCCTGTCACCAACACAGTTCAGACAGCTTGAGGTAAATGTCCATCAGGAGCCACGCTTGTCATACTACCCCCACTCAGCATGTGAAGAACCCATGTCTGCCATGCCATCATGTCCCTCTCATAGTGACAGCAGCTTTATGTCCAACTCAAAGGTCTGCAGACAACCTAAAACAACTCCCCTGAGCAAAATAGTATCAAATGCATCAAGTTCATGACTGACAAACTCTTTCAGCAGCTCATTCCCTCGCCAAGAAACATCACTTTCAGAACTACTGAAAATCATTAAGAGTTAATAAAAGAGAAGATTGACAGCAAAATGTAATCTGCTTAAAAATAGAGTGTTTATGTCTACCTCAAATTAAATGTTCCTTTATTTGCTAGAATTGCAAAAGGCATTTAATAGACAAGTTTCTATAGGATGTTTGCTAAAATGTAACAGACTATGATTAGTTGAAAGCAGTATTTCAACTAGAACATGACTCAGTTGTTCCTTTATCTAGCCATTTGCTTAAGATATTGTTTCAACAGAGCAAAGGAATTTCAACATGACAGTAAAGAGGAAAAATGAGGAAGAAAGGACTGAAAATATCTTGACTTACATGCTACTTCCAAAGATGCGTTACGGCTGACAGCTTCTCCCAGGTAGTTCCGGGCTACGCAGACATAGGCCCCTTCATCCGGTTTGCTCCGTCGTCCATGAACGATACGAAGGAAGAAAAGTGAGCCGGTGGGAAGCAGCATGCGGTGAGAACGTGGGTCATCTTTGTCAGTTTCCACCCTCTCTCCATCCTTGTACCACTCCACTGTTGGGGTCGGCCGGCCCTCTGCTTTACAGTTGAGAGTGGCAGGCTCCCCTTTGGATACAATCAGGTCCGAGGGGTGCTCCACAATTCGAGGTGGGGAGTCCTCTTGGCGCAGACGAGATCCTGAAGGAAGGAGACGAGCAAATAATTAAAGCACCACCAAAAATATTTTAAACCCCCAAAATTGACCGAAAACAATATTTTGGAGATATATTACTTTGCTTTCTTCCGTGGCTATACAGATCAGAAGAGCAGTGAGAAAAGAGGTGCAAGGCTACACTTTAATTTGTTACTAATCCCCATTTTATAATCGAAGCAAGTTTTAATAAACACGTTTGTCAAACCAGTATAAGAGGTCATCTGCTCAAACCTTTATGTAGGATTGTGAAACTAGTTGGACCCATGGGTGATCAATAAATGAATAGCATACATTAAACTTACATTTAAATATCACACAAGTCATGAGTTTGGGATTCAAGAAAATTCATAATTCATGTCTATAAATATTGGAGTTTAGACTGATGTCAAATTAAATGCTAATCCCTTGTGCTAAAAAAAAACATACAGGCTTCCAGTGAACTCTCTCGCTCTGGTGGCCAACATAATGGTCCCTCAGTCAGATTGCTCTGTTTGCATGTGACCGGGTTTTATCCATATAAATGATGTGCTCTGGACCACACACATTTACATCACGTAGGTCATAGCTATGCAACAATCAAATTGTTTAAAACTGTGCCAAGCCATAACAGATATTTTACAGGGGAGAGGAAATCAGGCAAACTTTTTCAAAAGTTAAACATTTTTTTCTTGCAGTAAAAGTACAAGTCTAGTCTTATACACTACATGAAATGTCCAATTACTAATTGCAGGAAAGTTGGCAGCCACATCCACACCAATCAGTGCTGAAATAATCTTAGAGATAAGCTCTTGCTAAATGCGTTGTTGCACGTGTGCATGTGATTGAGCTGAGTTGATGGCTGTGACCTTCCCCAGAGCAGTGCACAGGGCCAATAGGACAATTCCTGCAGTATAAAGGCCCCATGTTCCACAAAAAAAAAGCCTTTTTGCTTGAGTAAGAGCTAAATTTAACGTGCGATGAAATAAAAACAGAGGAGGTTCCAGGTCCCTGCTCAGTTTGTCTTGTATTTGCTCCACCACCTCCCTTACTTGAATCTCCTGAGGGAGAAACTGAATAAGCTGTACCCTTAAAAATCTATGGGCAAAAGGGCAAGCATGGTTAGAAACTCCCTTATCAGCACAAAATGTACTTAAAAGCCTCTGGCTGAAGCAGATGTGTGCACACACACATGCACATGCAAATGCTGTGATTCTCTCAGCATAAAAGTGCACAAGTCCACCAGTTGTCAGGAATCAAGCATCAGACAGAAGCATATTGACCCATGAACAGGAGGTGGTTTGTTCTCTTTTCTTCCTAATTTGGGCTAATTCCCTCTGTCATTGATTAGTGATTGGGCCTAGTGTCCTTCGCTAACTGGGGCGACGGACAAGGGGTTAGTGCCTGGGTGGTTAATGGTAGCATGTTCTCACTGGTCACAATCTAATCTTACTGGTAATATGTAGAATACTAACTATGCTGCTGGTAGTAAAACAAGTAAACAATAAAACTACAGTATGCAGACAGCAGCTCAGTTCATAAATAGAAACTGAAATAAAGGACATCCATAAATATCCTGATGCATGCTACATAAATCCATAAAGTATGTTCACACTGCAGTTCTTAATGTTAAATTCTTGATTTTTTGCTGAGGTTCTATTATTATTTATTTATTTTGCTTGATGCTTACTTTAGAATTTAATGGCGACTGCCATCAAACTCTTGTTTGAGACATGGTCCAAAGCGACCCATGTGCACAGAAAAAATGGGACATCAAACACAGCACGCATTGATTACGATGATAAATATGACTGCTACAGAGTAGCATATGTGCATCACTTCTGAAGTTGTTCTGTAATCAGAGACAACAAAATTATTACCTGTCATGCTTATTTTGTTCAGTGATTACGTTTGATCTTGCCACTTCGTGTCTACGTTGGTGCAGAACTGCACTTCTCAAAGAGAATAAATGACCTAAAAGTACAGGAAAAACACTAATCTAAGTAGTGACATCATCTTTCTACTTTGTAGTATTAATATGATTGCACACCATCGCCAGCATCGTATGTAGGTGAAGATTCTCAGTCATCCAAGATATAGCAAATAAAAGCGAAAATAAATAAAAAGATGAAGCAACTGGACTTCTATTATGTAGCTGAAAACTTGCAGAGTTCTATGCTTTAAACTGAACAGCAATGGTAAGAATATGCTCAGTATATGGTTTTGTTCACACACCCCCTACTTCCATTATATAAAAGATGGGTGAAATACAATATGGTCATTCACTAAGGTTGCTTAGAAAACATCAAATGTTTCTTGTTTAGCACCACATAGGAAAGTGACCTTCGTTGGATTTGGAAAATCAGGGGTGGGGAGGTGGGGAAAATTGGAACAGTTGAATACAGAGCGTCATAAAAAGATCAGATATGGGTCACATATGGAAAAAATATAAAGTATAAAATTTGTGCCACATTGGCCTGCGGTGTGAATGTAGTTCGACACTCCCCATCTCCCTACATGAAGTGTCAAATGCACATTTATTCCTATCTCATTGAAGCATCTGTTTCTCCCCTTAATCCACAAACCCCACTGGGGTTTTACGCAAAGGCCAGTGCACATGCACAGCACTAAACTGTGGCAGCCCTCTTCGATTTATATCAGTCTAATTTCTTTAAATCCAATTTGTATTCCAATCTACAGCCTTCTAATCACTTAAACCTCGAGTTTCCATCTGTTCTTTTCTTTCCTCTGGAAATGAGCACAGCAGATGACTCTACAATTGTCCTTTCACTGCCAGAGAAAGCAAAGCTTGGTGCACAGAGGACCAGACGTGGCTGGGCAGTGGCCTTCCTGAGTGGAGAGAGTCAGGTGTGAGGGTAGCAAAGGTTAAAAGCACATCCATATGCCACAGACTATAGTCTAAAACTGTCCCATCAATCTCAATACTGCATATGCTCAGCATGTTAACCATGCCAGTTGTTTCAAAGTGAAAATCACCCATAAATGCTTGTGTCTACATGGGTGTGCATATAATTTACATGAACTCTTGTTTCCACATAAATTTGTGCTGCCCAGAAAAAATCTTATAATAATAACAACTTCATGTGCTTCTCCATCACCAAGAAGTCAGATCTCGCCCCTCACAAAACTCAAAGTCAATTCTCAGTTTCCTATTGGGTCCCCTTTCCACTCTCTTTACGGCAAATGGGGCTTCTGTTGCCCTTTTAATGTGATCATTGGTGCTGTGCAATCAAGTGCTCTCTGAGCTGAGGCGAGTGCACTTCACTGGGTCTCAGGGCACACGCTCCAATCAAAATGTGGTGTTTCCCCCTGTCTGCAATAACACCACCATTACTTTTCACCACTGCTGTGCAGTCATCCACTCTTAGCGAAAAGCAGGAACCAGAAAACAAACACAAAACATGGACAGAAAATGAAACCAGGGAGGGGTTAGTGAACCAGGTGATTCTTCTCTGCCTTTTTTTCTTTCAGTCTACTTATGTCAGCTTCACTGAAATGCAAGCGGCTTTGCTTTGCTGTCATCCAATATATTTGTGACATTTGAGCAGATATTCTTTGTTTTGTCATGTTCAGAACAACATTTGTATGACACAACAGAACTAGCATTAAAAACTACTTTCTATGTAACGTTTTGATAAAATTGGTGGAAAAAAATCTTCAATGTTTCCAATAACTGCAAGATATAACAACCTCAGTTACCCTTCGTCTTCGACACTGACCAGAAACCTACAAGAAATCGTTTCTACTTTCATGGTTCCATGTTTATTCATGTGTGCAACAGAAGGTCAGGCCTTTGATGATCTTTTTGTAATTATTTTTATTAGCTCCCAGGAGAAATTCTAGCCCACAAACCAAATCAATACACACACCAGTTTCAAGCAGAGCATAAAAAGAAGAGCTCCCCAAAGAGATATTATTTATTCTGCCAACAGATATTTGCTGATCACAGGTAACCAAGAGCAACCTCAGACCAGGGCAAGAAGCTCCAGTCAGTGAAGCTTCGGAAAACATCAAACGGGATAACCAAGGCCTGGGCCAAGATGTACTAATGCTGCAGCATGAACGATAAAATGGCCGACATTTCAATGGAAAATGTTTTCAAAGCTTATAAACTGAGTAAATATAAAAACGTATACATTTTAAAAATGTTACATACTGTATGTTTCAGACCCATGTTGTTCACTAAAAATATTTTGGCTTTCATTTTTTTTAACCTCCTCCAAGCTATTTCTGCCTTTACCTCCCAGTATCGCTGTTTGTATTTCCCAAGCTCTCCATCCCGTTATATTGTACCCTTAGAAATAGGGTGATAGAATCCATCCATCCATCCATTATCTTTACCCGCTTGTTCCATTTTGGGTCACGGGGGTCGCCGGTGCCCATGTCCAGCAATCACTGTGCGAGGGGCGGGGTACACCCTGGAAGGGTCGCAAGTCCATCACAGGGCCACATAGAGACAAACGAGACTAAAACCATTCACTCTTTCACTCACACCTAGGGACAATTTAGAGTTACCAATCAGCCTAACATGCATGTTTTTTGGTCTGAAACCGGAGTACCCAGAGAAAACCCACGCATGCATGGAGATAACATACAAACTCCACCCAGGAAGGCCCCTGGACCTGGGTTTGAACCAAGGACCTGCTCGCTGAGAGGCAGCAGCTCTACCAGTTGTGCCACCGTGCTGCCCGGTGATAGAATCAAATCTGTCATTTCATCAGGGGCAGCAAAATGCAAGGAAACTGAGGGTGGTGAAAGAATGATGTTACTGGTCATCCATGACTCAGCACTGGCCTGCCGTGACACCTACAAGCAGCTCGCTCTGCACCCAAGATTCATCTTCTTTACTCCGGGCTGTCAGTGACAGCACATTGCACTGAGCTCCATTGCTCCCCAACACCAGACGCACAGCTCATCTCAGTAAGGTGACACTGCAGGAGTCCACCCCAGTGCATCTGGTCAGCCACTCAATGCTGCAAGATTCTCACAGTGAAAACACAGAAAGCGAAATGAATTGTGTTCACAGGTGCAGATAAAATTATTCCACTTCATCTTGTGTTGAAATATATCAAGGGGTTTTGAGCTAGTTAGCTACCAAGCTCACAGGATAGACTCTGTTCCACCCCAGTGCTCTGCATGCCCCCCCCCCCACCCCTTCCAAGATCTATAATCTGAAAGCAAACACAAGAGTAAATCTAAGAGCTCCTCTCAATGCATCCATGCTTGACTCCAACAAATATCAGACAAAATTCCACTCTGAGGGTATTTCAGGCACTGGCAAGGTGGGGGTCATATTGACTTTGAATCTGTGTACCCCCCCCCCCCCCCCCACCGATGGAATATATAAACAGATAAATGTGGGAAACAGAATATGTGATTTTGCTGCAAAGGGCCAATTTACTTGTTTTGCATTACAGGCAGCTTTGTATTAACAAACTACGTTTATTTTCAGTTTTGGTTCCATGATCGGTAGCCACAAGCAGAAGCAGACAATCCTATCCCCGTTGCTGCAGATTTCCTGTCTCAATAGTCCTGAGATTACTGACAAGAAGCAAAAAAGACTGAAGGAGAAAAGGAGGACGTGGGAACAATTTGAACCTACTTGTAGGGAATGTGCAAAGTGTTGATAAAGAGTGCTACTTGCTATATGGTCTGATCAGTGTATGGAGATTAGCAGTGGCTCTGCTGGTCTGTCAGGAGACTGGCAGGGACTCGAAACTGTTTGATGCAGATTAAATGATTTCCGATGCCGGGACCACTCGAGCATGCAGCTCTCTGCACCGCTCTTTTTATAGTCCTTTTTGTCCCCCCTGCAGGTCCTTTTCACCAACACAAGTTAGGCTATTTACTTTTCTGTCTCTTATCATCAATCTCTGCCTATAATCTTCATATCACTGACACATTGTTCTGTGTTAAATTCAACATTTCCATAAACTGTTTGGAATGGTCGTTTTCCCTTCTTGCTTCCCGGCGACAAAGAACACCTGTACTGGAAGTAAAATCTGCATAATTCACTCATGCATGATCATCAACAGAAAACTATCACAAGAGCCTTTGATTCTGTAAATGTGCAATGGAATTAGATAAGCAAGCAGCAGTGTTTTGTTGATATGTTCAAGATATTTTGTTATGTTCACATAAATGCAAACACAGCTGGCTCAAAAATCAGATTATTTTCAAATGTGAGAACCCTCCTGGAGTTCCTACTGAGGGAAGTGCAATGAAACATAAGGCATCCCCCTCAAGCATTTTAATCTCTTTACCTGCATTGCTGAGTTGCCACCACAAATTAAATAAATGGAAACAAATAGGTGCGTTATTGCTAGGGTGGAGGAAAAAGCCTTCAGGTATCCATGAGGTTCATATTTATTCATGCGACCTCATGGATACCTTCAGCATCCATCTCCTCCATGAGAGGTGATAACTGAAGGTGTTATGTGTGTTGACCTGAGGCGAACACACTGCAGCTTGCCTGCAAACACCTCCAGTCTCTCCGGCCATGCTTAAACCCAACACACGAGAATGTGTGGAATAAAAGCTGTAATCACAATCCAGACGGACTCACAAAGCAGAGCAATCAAAAAGCTCTCACAGCTCACCGTTTGATTTGATTTTTAAGAAGGAAAACAGCAAGTTCGGATGAGATGTATTAAATTTCTATACCACAAGACACTTCATGTGGTCCTTCTTATGGGTACAGGGGTCAAGGGTGAGAGAAACGGGTGCTTGAACAGGTCATTCAATTTACTCAGGGCCATATAATGGAGCTGACACGAAACAAGTCATTGACGTTATTAATACTGGTCACAAACATTCACCGAGCACATTTCATGATTCTAGACCTTGGGTAAAGACACATTCAACAATAAAACTTTTACATCAAAGCTGCTCACACCAGATCTCATTAAATATACAGTAAATCAACTCACCGCTGGTCATGGTAGCTCGGCTTACAAGGAAGTGAGGTACAGTTTTTGTTTGTTTTTCTTTATGTTTTTTATATTATTTTACAGCATGAATATAATAAAATAAAAACTGTAACACTGACTTTCTTCTTCACATTTATTATTTGTGAAATTATGTATTTAGCTAAATAGTTTTAGATGTTCAACAAGGAATGTAAGTAAACCTGAATGTTTTTTTTTTAATGCTAGACAATGTGTATAAAGTGAGAGGTAGTTTTCTTTTTTCTTGCTTCTCTGAGGTCATGCAGAGTGATGAATCCTGGCGAGCAGAAGGAATACATTTTTCCACCACCAGAAGCTATGGCGAAGTCAGGGGGTGGCCAGTGGTGCTTAGAATACAGGGAATCTTTGACCACCCCACTGGCAACCCCAATCACTTGAGAAAACTACCATATACTTTTAAGCAATAAAAACTGGAAAGAATAGTTTCCTCAAACAATCTGAGTTGTAAGTTTACATATACAGCATACTTATTAGGTGGTGGCCATCTTGTATTTTGGCAACCCAATCAATGGGTTTGCATGAATCCCACGTTGCTTGTTTTTCAAGTTATGAAGGCCACAAGACGAACAGACAAATGAAAGGCATTTCCATTTACCCTTTTTGATCAGCAACAGGAAAAACAAATTCAAATTTAGTTTAATTTAAATATTATTACTGATAATATTTTGAAGAAATTTACAACCTTAGGTAATTTAGAAAAATCAAAGCAATTTAAATCCACCACAGGAAATGATATAATTAGTTATATATATATA
>NC_056503.1:39384880-39397703 GCF_014905685.2 Nematolebias whitei
CCTGCCTCCTCATGTACTCCCATACACATCGCCATCACAGGTGTACCTCAACTCCCTCTGTGTTTGAATTCCTCCCTCATTGGCGCTGCCATGAGATACTTTGCAAATGAATATGTGCATGAAACACAAGGAAAAAGATAGTCAGTAAATTGGAAAACGAGGAAAGACACTCGCCATCTTCCTATTTCAGTAAATGCTTATACTGTTGTGATTTCTTACACTTTTCTCCCTCTAGGCGAGTGTATTAAAGCAGTATGTGTCTTTTCTGCTTTGTAAATGCCACCGGTATGCTTGAGTGAGGCTTAATAACGTGGTGGTGTTACAATCACTGCATTGTGTTGTCTTACAGTGAAACCAGCCATGTGCAATGTTTGATGCTGACATTTTCTTTTTGTAAAAGCATAAAGACAAGGACCTGTGTGGTCTCAGGATGATCACACTGACTCAACAAAAGTGTGGAGAGCTCAAATTCTTTTCCGTTGCATCCTGAAGGAGTGGAGTGATGGCTGCTGAAACCTAATCCACACAGTGGTCAGACTTGGCTGTTAAAATATAGGAGCTGACAGAGCCGCGTCACTCATCGAGTAACACTGATCATTTAAATACACAAAAGAACTTCCGAGCATACACCTCACCCCATTCCCTTTTCCCCGTTAACTCATTTCCTGTTATAATCACTGCCACCGAGTCTCAATCTCTGAACTCATTTTTGATGCTAATCACAGAATAAACAGCCGCGCTCGTTGGAGCAGAGGAAAACCACTTGCTTGACAGTGATGAGACACCAGGAGACAGTGAAGAAGAACGTTCCATAGATCTCAGATGAAGGTTCATCATTATAGCAACCCCATTCCAGCAAATGAACCACGATTACAATAACGTCGCCTAAACGCTGCCAGCTCAAGCAGAACAATCACATTTGGGGCGAGAACATTGGAGCGCCTCTTACACAGTGACCCCAGCCTTCTTCATCACTCACCTAGACTATTATAATCTGAGATTACGTTCCATTATAGGCCAGTGCTTTAAACCTTTGTCATTTAATCATGACCATCAGCTGAGCTAGTCTCTTGTGTCCTTTTGCAATAAAGCATCATCACTGGCGTTTCACCTCAAAAGATTGTATTGTTAAACAATACTAATCCCAATTTTTTGCATTCAGTTGCTCTCATTCTGCCTCCCTTGCTCATTTCTCCCAAACGCACACACACACACAAACACACACACGGCGCTCAAGTTTGAGTTTCTCTTGACTCAGCATTAGTGAAACCACAACCCTGCTGGCAGGTCGAGGATTGCACACGATGTGCTCAGCCTCAGTGGGACGTTTCCATGGCCTCATCGACGGATTTAAGTTAAACCATATTTCAGCAGCCAAGATGGATGCAATGTCACCACCTCCTACATCACACACACACACACACACACACACACACACACATGCAGGAGACCTAAGAACAGCATGGGGTCAGGAGTGAATGTCCACGATGCAACGCACGTTCACGTCCAACAGAAATAAAGGACAGATGCTGACTATTGCTTTTTTTTTTTCAAACCTCTGCCACCAAAACTTTTTCATTTGTTTTGCAACAACATTCAGCACCCCCACCCCCCCACCCCACCACCACCACCACCAACAACAACAACTCCCTCTCTCTTGTTTCTTCTCTTCCCCACACTATTAATCCCATAACACCAAACAGTGACTGACGCGATTCACAAGGCTTGTCTTTGTTGGTTATAAAGCCACGGTGAATGCATCTCCAGTTCTTTTTGTGCACCCGAGTGGACTCAAAGCAGAAGCTCCTCCTCTCCAAGGACCCTCCGATTACCTTTAAAATAAAGGCTGGGTGATGGGTGAGCTTCACTGATATGTAGGTGGAGAGCTAAGAAGAACGAAGAGGAGGAGGGTGATAAGCAACTGACTGGGAAGATCTACTGCTTTCTCTGACCAGCTTGCAATACCATGGGCCCACTGCTTAGCAACCAGTGGGTTGGCTGAACAGCAGAAAAAAATGCAAAGAAAAGTAGAACGACATAAAATAAAGAAAGGACTTGATTTGTAAACGCAGAAGGCCTGAACGCTGAACTAAAAAAGGCTCAGAGCTAAAACTTGCAGCTGCGAAGAACAAAAGCAGGGGTTGACAGGTGAAAGAAAAGACAAAGAGGAAACTTGCACGCTCTTGAACTTACTGACAACAAAAAAAAAGCAACCTTTTCTACATTCAGTTGAGCTGTACAAACAACACAAAGCAAACACACGTTTGAATATCACGGCCCAAATGATGATTTAATGTCTCAGCTTGTGATTTGTTGAGACCATTTCTTTTCACGTCCTATCATAACAAACCTCTGGCTGTCTGCAGGTTAATGCGTGTAAGAAAACTGTGAAAAGATGAGTCCCATTCAAAAGCAGCCCTAAAATGACACCCGGTTCTGCATTTAAAAAGTAATACATCTTAATCTGCTCGGTTATTCCACAAGTTATCAACAATTTTCATCACCTGAGCTGTAGCTGCTGTGAGTCATCACATGCATTCTTCAAAGAAGTCTTTTATTGAAGTTTCTTTATGTAGGTCAGGGAATCACAAGAAGCCTCATCAAATCTTCATGTATTGATGCTGATTTAGCACTTGATGCTAGACTGAATTAACTGGGCAAATACTTTTTGATTACAGCAATTAATCAGAATAAATCTCATTTTCTCTTTACATCATTATTAAATATTAATCAGTTAATGGAAACCAATCTTGGCAAGGCTGCAGCAGCGTACATTACACTGCACAGCCACAGCTCCGACTAAATGAACAAAGAAATGGTGTTTTTTCTACAACAAGGCATTTAATAAATAAGTAAATGGTGAGATTGTTTTTGTTTTACTAAACTGTAATATTTAAATTTTGTTTTAATTTTTTGTTGCTTTTATTTTCAAGAATGCGATTTCTAAATGATGCTCCCCACCTGTTTATGAGACAGAACCTGTAACTACCCCACCCCAACATGTCATTCATTCATATTCAGACACAACATTGTTTCCATGAGACATTTAACACATTAAAACTGTCATTTTGCTCAATTTACAACCAAATTATTCATCAACTTTTACCACTCCAGGTCGACAGGTTGATTCATCTGTTGCATGAGAGGACAATGTCACTCCCAAACTGCAGTTATAAAAAAATATAAGAGGCTTTCGGATTCATTCAGATTTGTTTTGAGTTCACTCAATCAAACATAAAGAATGTGTTTAAATATGACGGTGATTAATTGGGATCACAATAAAAAGTGTGAAAGTTTGGTTGATAATTACATCTCTGTTTAATTAAGAACTGTTGTATTTAATTTATCATCTTTCCATTGATACCATATCTAAAGGAACTTTAAAGTCAATAAGTGAAGCTGTTTGGAAGTATGTTTAAACTCTGTTCAGAATATTTTAAACTCGTTAAAGATAGTTATATATATACACATTTTGGGTTAACTTACCATCAGCTTGAAAGTACAATAATCCACTAACAAGGATGAGTGCTAGCGGACCCATAGTAGCATATTAAACATCCACAGCGGGCGCGCAAATCCTCAAACTCACTGCGGGAAAAAAAAAAAATAATCAGCCAAGACTCCAGACCAGTCCGCTCCGGGTCCTGCTGTCCTGCTGTCGGACAGGTCCTACTGTCCTACTCACTGACTGGAGCCACTTTCAGTGTCCAAAAGCAGAGAGGATCCATTTACCAGCAGTTCACCCGGAGCTGCTCGGGGTGTGAAGCTCCAGCTTCTCTCCAAAACTCACGCGTCTCCCAGAGCGCTCCAGTTTGTGTTCTTTTCTTTTTTTTTCCCCAAACAAGCTGACCCACTGAGGAAGCTGCTCCCCACACAGAGCCTTTGAGGAGCAAAAAAAAACAGAAGTCCAAGCAGGGAGACTACAAGACTTCCCCGCCAGCTCCTCGCTTTCCTCGCGCAGCGCGGCACCTCTCAAACCTTCAGCGACGTCTCTCCATGACTGAACCAACGGCTCGGCAGAGCCTGGAACCACGAGCCTTCAACTCTCACACTTACCCCCCCCAAAAAAAGTTGCTTAATTACAGCCAGTGTGTGACCCATGTGTGCTTAGTTTGGGATTCGGCGCTGGGGGTGTACAGTCACTCAACAGTTCATCCTGCTCGCGCTGCGTTGTGGTTGGAACAGCGCGGCCGCTAGGAGCGCACGGACTCTGCGCACCGGCACAGCCCGCAGCGCACCAGTGGCGCACACACAGACCTGGACCCGAACACAGCCGCGTTGAGGGGCGGTAAAAAAAAAAAAAAAATGCTGCTTGAAGACAGTTTGGATCTCAGTAGTTTAAAACAATGAATACAAAAGTGATAAGATAAGAATGGGCAAACCCATTTTACCCCAAACGCACAATGTTTATATCACAGCACGAGCACTAAACTGGCCAATATCAAACACAAAAAGTTACCTAAAATGATTTACTTTGACCCATATGTTTAACGGTTGCAGTGTACACGGTGGCATATTAAACCCAAAGAAGCACAAAGTCAACAAGTACATTATGTTGTTATAAGTTATGTTAATTATATTATTCAGGTCTCTCTTGTAAATGAGTCCTCGAGGCTCAATGGGATTTACCTGTCTAAATAAAGGTTGAATGAATGTGTTAACACAAAGAGAAAATGGTTTTTCTAGGCATTTTTTTTTTAAATCTATTATCATAGAATCTGCTAAATGACTAATCAATAGACTCAAACATAAATGTTTTAGGGAATCACATGCTGGTTGGTGAGTGAATGTTAATGTGCTGAGAGGCTGAAGCAGAATTGTAAATATGATCTTTGTCAGAAATCAATGAGTGATTGACCGAGTCTCTGCGCCAAGACGCGGAGAGATGCAGCGCTGCATATTAACAACAAACCCACACATGTCTTTATTTTTTTTTCCTTTAGAAGCAAGATGCCCAGAAAGATAAATTGCAGGAGCAAAAGCACTACAGCATCAATACAATCACAGATCAATTAAAACTTTAATTCAGAGTACATAAAGATTTGGATGCAAGCTCCTGATGGTCAGATGGAGAGGAGGTTTGTGAACTACTGTCTAACATCATGAGTGATCTGTTGCAAGGATCACCAGAGTTAGATATGAACTGTGAGCGCCCCCTACTGGTGACAGTTATATGGGTGTTGTCACTCCTGTTTCATTACAACCCAATTAAAAGGCATCCAGAGCCAACACTGATCTGATGAGCAGTAAAAATGTTTAAAGTAAAAAAAAAAACTGTGGCCTTGAATACATGCTGTTAACTTCCTGTTAAAATAAGTAGAACATAAATGAAACGTCATCACACCAAACAATTTTGCTGTAGAAAAATCCAAGTTTACATTTAAATAAAATTTGCCCATGTATTTTTTTATGTTATTTTTACTTATCTGTGGTGTTATTTTTTCTCAATGGTTAAATTGTTCCTCAGTCCCCATATTTACTCCCCCCCCCCCCCCCGCTATACTGTTATTTTAACTGATCTTCTTGTCTGCTTGTTTCTTGCCTTTCTTTTGTTTGCAGCTCATTGTGTTACACGCAACTGTATGAAAGGTGCTTTATAAATAAAATGTTCTATTGATAAGATTCATTGTGACACCCCTCCCACCCCAAAAAAAAAAACATGCTAAAATGTACTTTTTTTTTGTCTTTTCCAGAATTATTGCTTCATTTAAATATAAGTTTCTGCATCAAAGTTCATGCTCAATCATCAAATCCAATAATTCTCATTCCGGTCATCTGGACAGTTATTTTTTTTTATAGAGACGTTTCGCCCTCTATCCAGAGGACTTCATCAGTCTGAGGAGTTCCAGTTCCAGATGGAAGTCACTGCATCATTTTTCAAAAGAAAATAGTTCACAAGCTCATTGAAAGACGCAAGTGGTTAAATCTTGAACAGACTCAACAAAGGCAGGAGTGCAACCTAAACAAAACTCCTCGTTTCACGACTGACATCAAAGCCACGAGCCAGGTCCAAATGCTCCGTCATTGCATCTTTGTATTTCAGCTCCATCATGACAAAGTACAGCAGCTAACACCATGACAAAATGAATCAGGCAACTTGAAACACTTTTATCACCTTTCATAATAGCTTTGACTGCTCGTGGCTTTTCTTTCTCATGTTTGCTGAGCTGCATGCCAAAGCTTTGCTGTGTAAAAGGCCTGACTGGGAACTGCAGCGTGTCCATAGTTTCCTCGTTGGTTCCATGTGCACGACCAGGCGCAGTGATTTGTCGTCATATTTTAATATGTTTGTGAGCCGCACGCAAATGTTGTTTTCTCAGTGTCTCCACGGCGTCCTAGATTTTACCAGATGCATGGAGCCATGAACACATACATAAACAGCCAAACAGAAATTTATTGTCTCATCAGTGTTGCTGAAGGTTCAAGGCAAATAAAGGAGGGGGGGTTGGAGGGAATTGGAGAGAGGTCATTTACTAAGAAGAAAAGCCCACTTCAAACATAAACAATGGAGGCCTCATTGATGGAAAAGGAAGTAGAGTGTAATTCTCCCTCAAGCCCAGCCTTTTATTCCCCACTCTCAATCACTTTATCTGTTGCAGAGGCAGCGATATTACCCGGGTTTCTAAATATCAGCTCAAAGTGGATTTATTTTAATTAAACTGGAGGCTGTGTTTATTCAGGACACGGCATAAAGAAAATAAAAAATAAGATGAAAGGGCAAAGAAGTGGACTGATAACTCAGGCACCATGATATAAGTGTACGTCTTATTCCACTGTTCAGATATCCCCCCACCTCAAATCTTTTATTAGGTGGCATTTATAATATTACTGTCACACGGGGTCGTTCAAGGCTGATTAGTTGTTTTGATTAAAAATGGAGCACAGTCGTAAACACAAGCAGGTAAATGTGACGTCACCAAGGGCCGAACAGGGTGGTGGTTTGAAACAAATGCTTCAGAAACACTGACAAGAAAAAAACAACTTTTTTTTCATGCTTTTTTTCAGATTAGAGATAGAAAAGTTCAACAGATTTTAAAATAAATAACTTGCAATCCTTTTAAAAGTATTATTGCAAAGTATGAACTCAACCCTACTGATCTTTAACAAATGGTGCAGTTGGAGAAAGTGTAGTCCAGTAGTTTTCCCCATACACGAATATGCAATTCTGAAATGCATACTACGCACTTTGTGAAAACAAAGCACGCAGCTAAAGACACCAAACCAAGTCATGTGAACACATGACTGGCCCCCATCAGACCGGC
Organism: Nematolebias whitei; assembly: GCF_014905685.2. Lineage (NCBI taxonomy): Eukaryota > Metazoa > Chordata > Actinopteri > Cyprinodontiformes > Rivulidae > Nematolebias > Nematolebias whitei. The sequence goes on from NC_056503.1 coordinate 39,392,143, forward strand.
TGTTTTCTGTGTAGGTAAACGAATATAACAGAAACAAACTAGTGTAGAATCTCAAACAAGACGTGTTCATGGAAATACTGCAGGGGATCTGCTGCTGAACGTAGGAAAAGAGACAATAAACAAGTAAAACTATCAAGACATAGACAATTAGACATTTTATTTAAAAAGTAGTTCATTTGTGGCACAGTGGCTCAGTTGGTAGAGCTGTTGCCTCTCAGTGAGAAGGTCGCCAAATCCAATACCGGCCTTTCTGGGTGGAGTTTGCATGTTTTCTCTGTGCATGTGTGGGTTTCCTCCCACAGACAAATGCATGCATGCTAGGCTGATTGGTAACTCTAAATTGTCCCTAGGTGTGAGTCAGAGAGTGAATGGTTGTCTCGTTTGTCTCTATGTGTCCCTGTGATGGACTGGTGACCTGTCCAGGGTGTCCCCCGTCTCTCGCACAGTGACTGCTGGATATGGGCACCAGTGACACCCCCCCCCGAAAATGAAGAAGTGGGTAAAAGATAATGGATGGATGGATGGATTTTAATTCAAACAATATGGTGGAGCATAAAAAAAACACTGAGGTTGACACTTTTACACACCACTTTGGTGAAAGTTCTTGATTAGGAAATTTACAATTTCAACATTTTAACTCCAACTTGGGTCCAAGGTGAGGTTCTGTGTCAAGTGGAGGAGTTCAAGTATCTCGGGGTTTTGATCACGAGTGAGGAAAGAATGGAGCGTGAGATTGACAGACAGATTGGTGCAGCATCTACAGTATTGCGGACTCTGTGCTGGTCCTTTGTGGTGAAGAGGGAGCTGAGCTGTAAGGCAAAGCTCTCTGTTTACTGGTTGGTCTACGTTCCTACCCTCACCTATGGTCACAAACTCTGGGTAGTGACAGAAAGAATGAGATTGTGGATACAGGAAGTTGGAATGAATTTCCCCCACAGGGTAGATGGACTCTCGTTCAGAGATAGGGTGAGAAGTTCAGTTATCTGGGAGAAACTCAGAGTAGAACCGCTGCTCCTCCACACCGAGAGGAGCCAGTTGAGGTGGTTCTGTCGTGTTCAGCCGTCAGGAATGTTTGAACCCACGTGCAGGAGGATGACAAGGACGCTCGAGGAATAAATAAAAATATATTTATTTAAACAAAACAAAATCAAAACGCTGACAGGGCAGCTACTCACAAATTAATCGGATGGACGGAACGGAAGGCTGAACACAACACCATAGAAGGACAATCCCGAGACAAAGACAAGACACCAGTGAACTGAATATATACACACACACTGATTAGGACAATGACAGACACCTGCAGTGATTAACATTAGACACAGGTGAGACAGGGGCTGAACACAAGGGAAAACACTGAGTGCTGGAAACAGACCAAACCCCCACAGGTTCAGGCATCTGGTAAGGATGCTCCCTGGGCACCTCCCTAGGGAGGTGCTTCGGGCATGTCCGACATGGAGGAGACCCCGGGGGAGACCCAGGACACGCTGAATAGAGTATGTTTCTCTGTTGGCCTGGGGACACCTTGGAATCCTCCCAGAAGAGCTGGAAGAGGTGCTGTGGAAAAATATGTCTGGTCCTCCCTGCTCAAGCTGCTGCCCCCGCGACCCAACTTCACAACAATCGGAAGATAATGGATGGATGGATGGAATGATGGATGGAATGATGGATGGATGGATGGATGGAATGATGGATGGATGGGTGGTATTTTAACTCTAGTCTAAAGGTTGTTTTAAAAATGGATCTTCATACTTTACTCAGTAAATCTAAGCATAAATAAGTACCAATAAAACAAAGTCGTCAAACTTCTCCAATCCAAACGGCTCTTCCACTGCTATTGATGTATTTTTAGTCACTTCCGCTGTTTTCAAAGGTAAAAAAACGTATAGTAGTTGGCAGCTGTATGCTAAATGTTGTGTACAGACTTTGAGATGGAATAACCAGTGATTAGTTTATTATTTTCATTCATTTTTGACCAATCTTTTTGACTTTGCAGTAAGTATTTTTAAATACTCATACTCAAATGCAAGAGGTGGAACACCTGGAGAGCTGGTGCAGAGAGAATAACCTTCACATCAATGTGAAGAAGACAAAGGAGATGATTGTGGACTTCAGAAGGAACAAAAACACCTACACCCCCCTGAACATAAGAGGATCTGCGGTGGAAGTGGTCTCCAGCTACAAGTACTTGGGTGTACACATGAATGACAACCTCAGCTGGAGCAACAACACCACCAGCCTGATCAAGAAAGCTCATCAGAGATTCTACTTCCTCAGACGGCTGAGGCGAGCTGGTCTGGGAAGCTCAGTCCTCACCTCCTTCTACAGGTGTGCAGTGGAGAGCATCCTGTGCTCCAGCATCAATGTGTGGCATGGAGGCTGCACAGCTGCAGAAAGAAAAGCTTTGCAGAGAGTGGTGAAGGCTGCACAGAAATCTGTTGGAATCAGTCTCCCCACCATCACAGACATCTACACCCCCAGATGCAGGAAGAGGGCCACCTGCATCATGAAGGACCCCACCCACCCAGCACACACACTTTTTGCCCCACTCCCCTCAGGAAGGAGGTTAAGGAGCATTAAGTGTAGAACCACTAGACTGAGGAACAGCTTCTACCCTGAGGCTGTTAGACTCATGAATATCTAACTAGAATAATCACTGTGAAAAACCATATCATGTTGCTGCTGATCTGTTTCATGTTGCTGCTGATCTGTTTCAATGTTGATGTGTTCATGCGTGCACATCTGCTCACAGACTCATGTTCATGTTTGTGCTGATGTTCAATGTTTTATGTTATGAGTGCTTAGTGTATATTTAGTTGATGTTTTTCTTAGTTCATATCTTAGATGTTATTACTGTTTTTCTTAGACATTTTATTGTTGGATGTAACTGGGACCCCGTGTACATAATTTCGCTCCACCACATGTACCACATGAGGTGCGAATGACAATAAAGAAACTCTGACTCTCTGACTCTGACAAATGTCACGTTAATTTTTATGAACTTTTAATTGACTAAAAATAATAATCAGGTTATAGTCATTGTTGCATAGGTTCAGTCTTTTAATATGAGCATTACCATCTCAATTTTCATCTCCTCCTAAATAGCATAGCATTGATTTAAGTTTAATATAACGTGTGCACCTTTAATGTTTCCTTGTCTCTGATGAAGGGCTGCAGTAGTTTACAGCTGAGCTCACGGTGAAACACCGTAACAACGTACAGTGTTGCTCTTCTTGTGGAAAAAAAGCTCAGCTGAGGATCAATAAGGGATCCCCAGGTAGATATTTTGATATCTACGAGACAATCAGGAGCGTGTGCAGCAGCAGCAGCAGCACACTCTGGGGATTTTCGAATGGCACGTTGCTGCCGAGGCATTTGTAGCATTTTAATTGCGTGTAACCACGGTACAATTCAGATGCAAACTATGAATCACAGGCAGACAGTTACAAAACATGTAGTTTCAGCAGAACAGCCTCTCCTGTGTGTCAGAGAGAGAAGGAGAAAAGTGTTTTTAATTGTGTGGCGGGTCAGAGGTTCAGGTAGCAGCATCACTCATGATCAGATCAGAGTGGTATTTAGGGAGCTCTTAGCTGGATATCTTTCATGGCTGAATATCCCCTTACTGAGTTTGGGTCTCTGTGTGGGAATGATTAGGAGCTGGAGGTTGGCGGAGGAGGTGTGTGATGTGTGGTTGGGTGATTAATGTAGATGTCAGTGTTGGTCCTCCCTCCACTGCTTCCTCTCTAGCATCCATAATGACACCTGGGGAAGGCAGAATGGGTCTACCTGCAGCCCAGGGTCCCTCAGCAGGGCATGATTCTTCCCCATGATCCTCCTCTGTCAGCAGTCCTGTCACATGGGCTCGGATCAGACCCTTATTAATGGGCCTCTATGTCAAACATAGATATTAAGCTGTGCTTTGCTCTGCACTAGCCTCAGCAATAACACCCACACAAGCACGTACATACACTGACACATTTCTAAACCATGCTGTGACAGACACAAACACACACACACACACACACACACACACACACACACACACAGCTTAGCATCCAACACAATCATAACTTAAAACATTACTACATGTGTGCTGACAGTCACTGAAATATTATGCCTTCTTTAGCAAGTTTTACCTATAAATTCCAGCATGACTAGGAGTCCATAGATTTATTCAATATCTCTGTTGCCTTCCTTTCCTTCAACTCTTTATTACGCATAACCCAGGATCATATGGGGCGGAAAAAGTGACAAACCTTTTGATCGTGATGTCTCAACACAAACCACTCACCTCAGCACTGAGTAAAATCTACGCAGTGTCGAAAAGGAGTACAGTAAAGATTCAGTCAATTTTTTTTTTTGGAAATATGGGAGACAAGCACAACTAGAGAAATTGCATTTCCTGAAAAAATGCAGTGTGAATGCTTATTGCTGAAGAACTTGCTGAAAAACAGCTGAAATTAGCTAAAAACCTGCTGAAATGTAGCTGAAATGAAAGAATGAGCCTAAGTAAGCAGAAGAAAGCAGAAATAACATATATTTGCTGAATTAGGCTTAAATAAGCATAATTAGCAGAAGGATTAGTAAATTAGCTAAAAAAAAGCTGATTTTTTGTTGAAAATTAGCTAAAAAAATGCAGAAAGAAGCTTAAGCTATGCATGCATCAGGCAAGCATGCATCAGGAAAGCTTAAGCTACAATTTGCTGAAAAACAGCTGAAATTAGCTAAATAGCTGCTGAAATGTATCTGCAACAAAATAACAAGCCTAAGTTAGCAGAAGAAACCATAAAGAACACATATTTGCAGAATGTGGTTTAAATAAGCGGAAATGAGCACAATGATTAGTAAGTTAGCTAAAAAGTTGAAATTAACACAAAAAAAGCTGAAAAGTAGCTATGCAGAAAGAAGCTTAAATTACTAGAAAGAAGTGGAGAAAGCACAATTGTGCCCAATTAGATTGAAAGACGCAGAAATGAGCATAAAAAAGTGAAAGTTATTGGAAAAAAGTATAAATTTTCAAAAACAAGCAAACAAACAAACAGGTGAATAGTATCTAAAAAAGCAGAAAGAAGCTTAAATTACCAGAAGCAAGCAGATTGAACATTTTTGATGAATTAGTCAAAAAAAAAAAAAAATAGATGAGTGAAAAAAAAGTGGAATTCACTGAAAAAGCTAGAATTTGCATAAATACCGTAAGTTGAAAGCAACATAATAAGCTGAAATTAGCAAAAAAAAAAGTTAGAAGAAGCACAACAATGTTTTAGTTAGCTGAAAGAACCTGAAAGGAGCACAACACAGCTGGAAAAAAACAGCTAAATTTAGCTGAAAGTAAAGTTTGTTTTCTCAGTCATCCAGGTATATAACAACAAAAAAGGTTGAATCATGTCATCTGGACTTCGTTTTTTTTGTTAAAAAGAAATGTTTCGCCCCTCATCCAAGAGGCTTCGTCAGTCTGAGGCCTAGCCATCTGGTATTACCCAGAAGCCACCCTGACTCTTGTGTTTCAAGCCTGCCTCAGATACCCCTGAAGTCTGGCCTTTTCACTAATGGTTTCAAAAACA
>NC_056503.1:39402703-39425142 GCF_014905685.2 Nematolebias whitei
GACCGGTAACAGAGCTCGGGTGGAGAAATAAAGAAATAACACAACAAAATGGAGGTCCCACCGAGATTTGAGAAAGAGTTACCGAGTCCTTCACACTGATCTACTGCGCGCGCTATAAAAAAAGGTAAGCAGAACCTGTTTATTACGAAATCTGTAAATTGGGCTTTTTATAGGCAAATTTGCTCAGTGTGTATGACTCCCAAATAAATAGTTTTAAATAGAGAAGTTTACGTCGACTGTAAGAATAAGATAAAGTAATAAAACCAGCCTCAGGGATAAACTGCGCATTAGTCAGCCAACCAGGAGCCGACGGGCTCTGGCAGGAGGAGTGAAAGTTCTAGGAAAATGGTTCCGCTGTTCAACTCTGTAACTCCATTAGACTAAGTTTTACTGTAAACTTGTTGGATTGGCAGTCAACTTTTAAAACAGTATCAATTAAAGTTCGCTCACAATTGACCGTAGGTGGGCGTTCGCGAGGCTGGGTGGAATAGTAATTAATTAAATACGACGCACGCACCGAATAGATTGTTGTTTGTGTTTTTGTCAAATATAAGACCACAGTATGAATGTGTAGAAAAAAAAAAGTTCCAGAGTCTAAAAAAAAAGTTCCAGAATTTTCCAGTGACAATAAAAAAAAGAGGTGTGGGTTGTGTGTTTGAATTTCCTGAGAGAATGGACACAGAAGTGCAGCGTCTCATGTTACAAAAGTGCGAGCAGGAAAGTTTTAAACCGGTAAAGGAGCAAGTTGAAATTGTGAGACAAGCATTAGAGATGTTGGAATATAATAAAAAGCTAAAAAAAAAAGCTCTCGTGCAAAAATTACAAAAAATAGAAAATAATTCTCAAGAGGGTCAAGATGTGATATCTTTAATGTGGGATAAAATTAAAGAATGCTCGAGAGATGAGGATAAGTTTGACAAGCAAAAAAGAGAGGCGAACGCCCTGCAGAAAGGTAAATACAGAAAGTTAATGAGGGAAATGTTGGATTTAATATTTTATACCTTTTTATAATTCCTATCAAGCACTCAAATGTCATGTCATATAAAGTGTGTGCGTGTCTTTCTTCCAAGGTTGAACTATGTTTATAGAAAATGTTTGCTAATTCTAACTAGTTGACCTTTAAATATAATCTCATAGTAGCTAAAGATAATTTTACAAGTTCACATTTGATAAATTACAAGCAATCAAATCAGGCCAGAGAGCAGACTGATTAACATAAATAAAGCTAGAACAGCTCTTTAATTTAGACTATAGGTTGACTAAGTAAAATCAAATTAAGAGTATAACCATTATCCAAATAAAAACACGAACATAAGTTAGATAATATAATTATTCCTAGAAATAAACAACTATTTCAAATCAGTGTTATCACTAAGGTATAATCACGTTAAACAAACAGTGTTAACAGTTTTAAACGCAGACACAGAAACTTAAGATGAATCTGCTTTAAAACAGAATCACCAGACCTCCAACAGATAGTGAATTAACACCCAGGAGATAGGTAATAATTAATAGTTATTAATTATTACGCATAAACAATTTAGACACGAATCATTTTATATCCCTAAAGTATAATAGCAAGTTAAACTTTAAACAAAAGCCGAACCAAAACTTATCTGAAATATAGACGTAACGTCCTTGAGGGGGCGGGCTACGTCGTAACCATAGCGACAGAAGCTGAACCAATCAGGAAGCTAGCCTTCTCAAACGGGGATAAAAGGCCGGGAATGACGCACGCGCACTGAGCATTTTCAGAGAGGCACGCACGAGGCGGTTTGTTCTTAATGCTCCATTTATATGCATATATCTTATTAATGTAACTGTTTGTCTCTGAATATCTGTAACCCATGTTGTGTCAAATAAATCTTTTATACGAAGGGCGACGCCTCCGCCGTTTTGAACACGACGTGGTATTCTATCCACAACAGAAGTTAAATATGAAAGAAAAGAGTGGTTGAAATTGGTCTTTGTGGCACAGGGTTCGTCCCATTTGTTGAGAAAACAGCAACTGGTGGAGCAGCCTAAAACAAAGAGTGAGGAAGTGGGTAGTTCAGCTCCCCCTCCTTATAACCCAAGCGGCAATCAGTCAGCACATCCCCCCACAGGAATGTACCCCATATATCACATAACAGATGGAAGGTTACAGGTGGGGGAGGTCACTGACACCCCCTCGCAGCTGAGGGGGGAGTCACCCATCCCAGTTAAAACAAAACCCCTTGTGACACCAGGAATGAAGCCGTGTTTTACACAGTCCATCAGTACACCATTCCAAACCGAGGGTGGAGGGAACACAAAGAACACGCAGCAATGGGTGATTAAAGATGGGTGGAGTCAGTCTGCTAATCCCACAGGACACCCTGATTTGCACACTTCTTCCCTCTTTGCACCCTCAGCATCTCCCTCTGACAGCTCTCAGGATGGAGAGGGCGTGCTCGTGGGTCTGCAGGGTTGGAAGAATCGTGCAGGGTTGTCTCAAAACCCGCTCACTTGTACTCACCAATTGCCTGTCACGCCCCAGACACACGTACAGAATCCTTTTTGGCCACAAGCAATACGAATTACTTCTGATTTGTCGGCAGCTCTTCCACCACAAGATCACGCTTCTATCCCTGTTGAAAATGTGGATCCATCGTTAAGTACTGGTTCTTTTCCCCTTCTGCAGGCAGGAAATCAGATACGTTATAAACCTCTTGCGCTAGGTGATGTGCAGGCGTTAGTGGACAAACTCCCTCCCCTCACAGAAGGAGGAAGTAAGTGGTTGAATGTAGTGGACTCCTTAACTAAAGGTATTAATTTAGCTGTGGGAGACATGAGGGCGCTGTTGGGAAGGTGTGTAACTTCTACTAGGATGGATGAGATAGAGAGAGCTGCTGGGTGGAATTGTAACATACCTGACTCAACTTGCATGTTGTTGCAGTATCAGAGATTTGCCGCCGCTCTCAGACAGGCTTATCCCCTTCCAGAAGGTACAGGGGTTCCTAAGTTCACCTGGAAGCCTGGTCAGAACCCCACTGCATATTTAGATGTGTGTAAACAGGATTGGTATGACAGAACACACTGCCATGGTCAGGGGGAAAATCAAAAGTATTTTTTTAGACAAGCAATACTAGATGGTGTACCCGCAGCAGTCAGTAAGGCAATGAAAATTAACCCTGATTTGCCCACAGCAGATGCTGCTCAGTGGGAACGGCATCTTATTCATCATCTGCAATGTGTGGCTGATGAGGAGACTAAAACTTCCTCTGAACTGAAAGATATGCAAACGCAGCTCTTAAAGCTACAATTGAAACAGGCTAGGGATGTAGTACAATCTAAAAAAGAGTCAAAACAGATGGTACAAGCTGACACTGTGTTTCAGTGTTCTGAGGCTGCTTATCAGTGTCCTGTAACCGCCCAACCCCCGCTTCCTGTTGTATATCCTCGGGGACGGCCCAGAGGGCAGTGGGGAGAAAGAGGGGGGGTCTCGGGGCAGAGGTTTCGGTCGGGGGTACACGCAGGGAGGCAGAGCACCAGATGTCTGTCACTACTGTCACAAACCAGGTCATTGGGCGCGGGATTGTTATCACAAGCAGGCCAACGCCCAAAGAGGAGGAGCACATCACTACTCAGCTCCCAACCACCAGATGGCGCCACCGGCACCTACCTCTGGCCAGCAGGATCCACCTTGGGCGCCACCAGGTGGATACTACCAGCAATGACACACCCCACAGAGTAATCACACCATAGGGGGGAGGAGCAGACCCTATGGTGAAGATGAGGGTCATGAATAAAGACCTATCATTCCTCGTGGACACTGGAGCTACCTATTCAACCCTCAATGAGCAGGGATTTGATGAACATGCCAGTGCGGACACTGTGTCTGTGATCGGTTTCGCTGGGGTGCAACAAAAACTGTCTCTAACTGAACCTCTCGTAGTAACAGCAGGACTTCAAACAGTGACACATCCATTTGTTCTGTCCACACGTGTACCTGTCAACCTGCTTGGAAGAGACTTGTTAAAAAAACTTGGTGCAACAATAATGTGTGAACAAACTGGTTTACGTGTCACTTTACCAAGTGGTGTGACCTGGACTTGTTCTGCTTCTTCCTCCTCTTTGTCATCACAGTGCTTGGTACAGCCGATACATGAGAAAGTAGCTGACATCTACTGGGCGTTGCTGCGCCCTGAGACACCTGAACACACTGGACTTTACTCTGCCTACTTGTTGTGGAGGCCATGGCTTGATGCTCTGCGTCCCTATGTCCAACCTCTAGATCCATTACATGTCACTCTCTTTTATGACCGTGATTCTGATGATTGTTACAGGGAGCATTTTGCTCAGCATTTGTAGGACACTGAGTGGCCATTAATATCAGACCGGCTTATAGTAGGTCCACAAGGCGTGGCTTCTCACGTCACCCTCACACCATCTCAATTGGAGTGGTACATGATGTCGTCTGAAGCGATCCCACACGTCTCATTAGCTTTAGCTCCCACACATCAGGCTAAAGACTTGGGCCCAATGGTGAAGGCTGCTGTCTCTGCCACAGATTGGGTCCCAACACAAATACCTCAGCTCGCTTACTCATCATCAACCGACTGCTATAGCATTGACTTAGCTGTTCATGATGTAGGTAAGCTAGACCATGAGGTGATCTCCAGAGACCATGGCAGAGAAAAAAAACTGACCATTCAGATGTTCCTCATATGTTAGACATACTTCCTGCATCTCTCTGGTCTCAGGGACCTGAAGATGTAGGTCATGTTAAATGCCCCCCAATCTCTTTTGAACTGACCCACAACGAACCTATATGGTTGTATCAGTATTCTCATAGACCTGAGGCTGAACAAGGTTTGACTGACACAGTCCAAGGGTTGCTGAGAGCAGGGGTCCTCGAACACTCACATTCAGACTGGAATACTCCCATTCTACCTGTTGAGAAGGCGGGGACTGGAAAGTACAGAATGGTACATGATCTTAGGTCGATCAACGCCATACTTAAGACACCTATGTCACCAGTACCAAATCCCTATGTTGCACTGACCCAACTGACTCCGAACCAGAAGTGGATGACCTGCATTGATTTGGCTAACGCCTTTTATTGCCTGCCCTTATCAGAGGAATTACGTGACATTTTCTCATTTACATTTAACGGTTGCCAGTACAGATACACTCGCTTGCCTCAGGGTTTTGCATTATCGCCAGGCATTTTCAATCATGTTTTAAAGAATATTCTTGTACAGCTTCCACTCCCCAGAGGCACCACTTTGGTCCAATATGTTGATGATTTACTGATAGCCTCTGAAACAGCACATGACTGTCTTACAGCCACTCAGGCTGTCCTGCTTCACCTGCATGATGCAGGTTTTAAAGTTAGTAAATCTAAACTTCAAGCAGTTCGTACACAGGTCTCTTTCCTCGGTAGGTTGGTCTCTGCTAATGGTACAACACTTTCACCAGAACACAGGGCGTCTATACTACATCATCCAAAACCCACCACTGTACAAGACATGTTATCCTTTTTAGGTTTAACTGGGTACAGCAGACACTATATACCTGATTATAGTGAACTCACCACTCCACTCAGACAGATGGTAAAAGATCAAGGTAACAGAAACCTGAAAGCAACACTTGTGTGGAACACAGATGCAGAGCATGTGTTTATTAAACTGAAGCAACTCTTGTCCAGAGCAGCTGATTTGGCTCTGCCTGACTACTCCGCCCCGTTTTTTCTTGATGTTTCTGAAGCAGAAAACACTGTTAATGGTGTTCTGTTTCAGAAAAAGGGGGGTGGTAGACAGGTGTTGATGTACGCAAGTGTGCTGTTGGATGGTACTGAGAAGCGTCATCCAACATGTACACAGGCAGCGGCAGGTCTGGCAAGGATTGTTTCAAAAACAGCACACATCGTCATGGGACACCCACTACACATCCTAACGACACACAACATAGTAGCGTATGTTAATTCTGAGCTCTTTACAATGACATCCTTAAAGCAAAGACGCATGAGCAACATCCTATCAGAACCGAATTTATTGTTCCTGCATGAAGGCATAAACATGGCAGATGGTATGCAAACAACACAGGCACATGATTGTGTACAAAAAGTGTACGTGGAGGAACGCATTAGACCTGATTTACAGACTGAACTCATACCACATTCAAATATACTCTACACAGATGGTTGCTGCTTCAGACTTGAGGATGGGTCTTTGAGATCAGGATTTGCTGTGGTACAGCAGAATGGTGATGAGTACGAGGTACTAAGCTCAGGGCAGCTAGAAGGTCATCAGTCAGCTCAAAAAGCTGAAATTCAGGCAGTCGTTGAGGCTTTGAAAATGAGCAAAGGAAAAGAGGTTACAGTGTACACAGACTCAGCATATGCTTATGGTGTAGTTCATGTGCAATTAACACAGTGGAAAAGAGCAGGTTTTCGAACAGCAGGTAACAAACCAATTAAACATGAGGAACTCATTAAGGATTTAGCTGACAATTTGATGTGGCCAGCAAAAGTGGCGGTTGTGAAGTGCAAAGGTCATGATGTTACACAATCAGACACAGCGGAAGGAAACAGGCAAGCTGACAGAGCAGCCAAGATAGCTGCTGGCTATTTGCCAAGAGTCCAGATGGTGACAGTGGAAGAGGAATGTCAGAAAGTGAATCATTGGGATGAGAAAAATATAGCAGAGGCTCAGACTACAGCCTCTCCAGAGGAAAAGACATTATGGTTTAACAGAGGAGGTCAGAAAAAAGGGGAGTTTAAAGTATGGATAGGACAGAATCAGAAGTGGATCTTGCCTATGACTTTAAAACAGGCAGTATTTCAGGAAGCACATGGATTAGCACACGTGGGATGCAGACAAATGCTAAGAAATCTTCAACAATGGTGGCACCCGCATCTAAAAGATATGGTAACAGCATATGTTGACACCTGTAACGTTTGTTTAAAGTACAACATTCGACCTACAGTAAAACCTGAACGAGGTTCTTTTCCTCTCCTGCACCGACCGGGACAGGAGGTGATTCTAGATTACACTGATATGTTGGAACCTGTTAAAGGGTTCAGATATGTATTGATGTGTGTTGACGCATTTACAGGGTGGCCAGAAGCCATACCTGCAAGAAGAGAAGACAGCAAAACAGTGGTGAAGTTTCTGATTAACCATTATATCCCCAGACACGGTTTCCCAGAAAAAATCAGATCAGACAATGGCACACATTTTAAAAACACAGATCTGCAGGCTGTGGAAAAAATGTTAGGCCTAAAACATGCTTTTGGAACCATGTACCATCCCCAGTCTCAAGGGAAGGTCGAAAGGATGAACCAGAACATAAAACAAAAATTGGGCAAAATCTGTGCACAGACTAAATTGAACTGGGTGGAAGCATTACCAATAGTATTAATGACTGTGAGAACTTCTGTTAATAATGGAACTGGCTTTTCTCCCTATGAGTTAACTACAGGTAGACCCTTTCCTGGACCAACCGTATGCTCACTGATCAGTGAGGGGGACCGTAAGATGGACCATAAGGTATACTTTGATGAGTTAAAAGCATTAGTGTCTAACTTTACTCAGCAGGTCCACCACAAACAGAGCCTGACAGAAAGACCAGAGGAACCTGGTCTCCCCACCGCAGAGTGGGTCTTGCTGAGGGTCATTAAAAGGAAGTGGCAGGAGCCCAGGTGGACGGGCCCCTATCAGGTGACAGAGAGAACGTCCCACGCAGTCCGCCTCAGAGGAAAGGGGGACGTTTGGTACCAGTGGAGCCAGTGTGCGCCTGCCTCAGAGCCAGGAAGAGCGAGAGAGCTGGCAGAAACCATCTAAAGTCGTAAAATTGGACATTCATGTCAAGGTAGACCAAAGCAGCCTGGTGTAGTTGCGTGCGGGCCCTGAAGGACTTTGTTTGAGTGGGTCACCAGGTGCTGGAATAGCCACATTTAGTACAGACACCTAGAAACGACAAAAACACGACATCTTAGAGTCTCACACTTCACGAAGAAAACTCAGAGACATAGGAGGAACGGTCTCTGAGCACCCCAGGGTATGCCCTGAGTACTTGTGATTGTAACAATATTGTATGACATGTGTACTAACCATTTTTCTCTTATCTTTTAATTGCAGTTTTGATTTAGAGCGCATCCATTTATTAACTTAGCTTGAAAGTGATAAGTATATTCAGTTTGTAACGTTAAAAAGAAATATCTATAATCAATTATAAGCAGTATATTAACAGAGTGTTATTTTGTATTCATTTTGTGTTAAAGGAACTGCTTGCCTGGTTGTCTGCTGAGGAAGTCGCTGTGTGAGACATCTTCATTTATTGAGTACAGTTTCTGTTTACAAGATCAAAATGCGGTGGCCACCAAAGCACGTGGTGATAGGGATAGGTGTTTTGTCATCCATCGTGTTGTCACTCATTTTCTCTTTTGAATATTTCTGCATTATTCCTGGTTTACCAGAGTGTGAGCAGACTGGTGCAACAGGCAGGGTGCGAAGGAGTTTGACACCACACACAGTCATGAAAGATCAGTATGGCCTTCCGGTGCTGAAAGTAGAGTATCCCAAAGACACCACTACTACCCTAAGCCTGCCAATCTGTGACATGTTTTATTGTACAGATTACCGTATTGCGCGTGCAGCCTTTTATATTTGTCCATGTCCCAATCCATCCAGATGTTCGTGGTGCCATGAGTGGAATTATGTCACGTTGTATTCGGGATCATGGAAACCTGATATGTCTGGACATCAGACTAATTACAGAGATTGGTGGAGGGCGCATGCCACCTTGGCAAAAAATAACAGATACTTGTTATTGTCCTTTCAGTATGTTCGTACTTGGAATAAGTTAACCAGAATAAAGCGTGAGATGATCTACACCTTGGTGACGGAACCCATTTATGTGCTTGTAGCCGCGGATGTCGCTGGCAAGGACCCTTTCCGGGTGTTACAACTTGCTCTTACAGAGTTGCCAGTCCAAGACCCTACTCCTCCTCCGACCCAGAAGTCATCGCTCCCAATGTCTATGCGAATTGATAGTGTTGACTATACCAGCTTAACCCCTGTGGATGTGATTGCTATGTCCACTGGCTATACTGACTCTAACATTTGGTTAGCTTGGCTCGCTGAGGCTGCTAGACAGGCTTCTTTGACTGAATGTGTAGCTTGTGCTGCAGCTCGACCGAATTTGTACACCCAGCCAGCTCCATTACACCTAGAGGACGCTTGGGGATTTCATTGCATGTTAAGTCTGACTATGAGAAAATATACTAAGAATTGCACTATATTAGATCAGGTGTTCCCAATTATTTCTAATATAACCAAATTAGGCTCGTTTACTCCGGTAGAACGATTTGACTATTACTGTTTTAATTACACCTCAACTGCAAATAAAAGAGTTGCCTTAGGACAAATTCAGGATGAATGGTGTAATAACACGCAACAAAATGTCTCTGACAACACCCGTGTGGGTAAGGTGGCTCGCGCTGATCTGTATTATTATTGTGGTGGTAGACGTTTACTAACACATATCCCTCAGGATTCTGTGGGATTGTGTGCATTAGTACGCTTAGCTGCATCGTTAACCTTGATTGGCCCTCGTTTGGAAGTTTTAAATGACACCTCCATCTCTCCCAGTAGGAAGAGACGTTCAACGCATAATTTTGATCCCACTGTGGGCTCCACTACATATATTGATGCCATAGGAATCCCTCGGGGAGTTCCTGATGAGCACAAATTAGTAGATCAGATTGCGACAGGTTTTGAAAATTTACCTGTTGTTTCAGCATATTTCCCAATTACACCAAATAAAAATGTTGACCGAATAAATTACATACATTACAATGTCATGCGTCTGTCCAACCTTACCAGAGACGCTGTTGAGGGCTTAGCGGAGCAACTAGCTCCAACTTCTCTGATGGCTGTACAAAATCGAATGGCTCTAGACATGATTTTAGCTGAGCGACAAGGAGTGTGTAGTATGTTTGGTGAGTTATGTTGCAGTTTTATACCAAATAACACGGCACCTGACGGTAAGGTCACTAGGGCCCTAGAAGGCCTGCGCACCCTCTCAAACGAGATGAAATCCCACTCTGGTGTAGATAATCCTCTTGATGAATGGCTCTTCAAAGTGTTTGGCCCCTGGAAGCAGATGATTGTGTCCATGTTGATGTCAATTGCAGTATTTGCAGCTATTTTAATCACATGTGGATGTTGTTGTATTCCCTGCCTGAGATCCCTGTCAGTACGCCTTATCACTTCCACTTTAGAGAAGCGGGACCCTGAAATAGCTCGTCAGCTCCTAATGCGCAGAGGTTATGAACTTTCTGATTTTGAGATGCAACCACGCCGGCGCAGAGAAGCATATTCTTCCGCTTGATGTCGACCTCTTTAGATGAGGTCGAAAGGGGGAATTGTTGTGAAATAAGATTGTGTTCTTTGTTGAAATCTGACTCCCAATTCTTGTTTTACTTTGAAATTGACCCACTTCCTGTTTTACTTTGAAGAGGCTCCCACAGATTAAAGTCTGTTCCTGTTTACATAATGTAACACGATGTTTCACATTTCTGATTGGTTTGAAACTGGCCAATCCCATGACAGCAGGTTCAGAACGCGCGGTGAAAAGTTAGTTTTGCTGTGTGAAGGAACGCCCTGTTTTCAAACAAAGAAAGTGCAGGTTTCTGCTCGAAGCAGAGAGACGAAGCGGCAGCCAGATGATGCAGAGAGACGGTCTTCTTCAGAATCCTCCTTAATAAGGTTGTATTGAATAGTTTAGAATGGATGCATCCATTTAATAATATGTTAAAATAATGACTGCATTTAACTAATCCACTGATTATGCTTGTGAATCTGTGACTTTTTGACTTTGTGACTTTTTGACTTTATGACTTCTGACTTTATTTGCTTATTAAATATTCGTAAACTTGAAGGTGCGTTTGTCGTATTGTGAAGTGCGTGTCTTGACTCCTCCTGCAGGATTGACCGGTAACAGAGCTCGGGTGGAGAAATAAAGAAATAACACAACAATGGTGTCAAGGAAGGCTGTCTCTATTGTATACATGTTTCTATGGGTTGTGAGAGTTTGTTGACTTGTTACATATTTATAGTCATCCAAGTATGAGATCAATCTTCTATTGTTTAGACTAACAATTCTTTCAGAATGCAAAGCTCTTTTTATATATCAAGGTTCATGCTCCATAATCCATAAAAAAAAAAATTCAGCAATGTTCAGTCAGGTCATCCAGACGTTTTCTTATTTTGTTGAGAGACGTTTCGCTCTCCATCCGAAGGGCGTCATGAGTCTGAGGAGTCACAAACAAACAGTTTTCCCCAGTAAGCAGCACACTCCTACAGTGGCCAACCAGTTTGCTGGTCATAAAAAGGTTTCTTTTTGCTCATTGACTGTGAAGCTCTCTACAGAACCACGTCATGTGCTCCACACGGTCTCCTCATCTGATTGAAGCTGCATGACTGGCTGAGTTGGACTCAGGTGTGCAAACAGCGACGATTGTGGTAAGTGTTACAGATTTTACTCGCGGTTATGGTGATTAAATATGAGACAACTGAGACAGAAAAGCTGCAATGGACTTGCGACCCATCCAGGGTGTACCCCGCCCCTCGCACAGTGATTGCTGGACATGGGCACCAGCGACCCCCGTGACCCAAAATGGAACAAACGGGTAAAGATAATGGATGATGGATGGAGACAGAAAAGGCAAAAATATATACAGAAAAAATGAATACTAGACTTTCACCACATTCTTACCTAAGTTGTTTTTATAAATTAAATTCCACACCATAAACTATACAAACTTTGATGAAAATGTAGTAAGTCTAAAAAAGACAAATCACCAAAAAGTTTCCTGCAGCTACAATGCAACTTTTTGTGGCTCCACGATTCTGTCGTTAAAATAAATTCATTTTGAAACGTATGCTTTCTAATAAGATAAGTGCAAATTTTGTTCCACATAAGTGCACTTTGTAAAAAGATAAAGTCGTCTCCCGAAGTGGTAACACCTGCGTTTTATCCTGGATTAGTCATTTTTTAGAAAGCACACGTGTCAGAATGTGCTTACTCTATGTGTTTAGTCGCTAAAGCTCAAGATTAATTCTTCCAGGCTGAGCTGCTTCCCTCGTTCTTTAGTCTATGTCAGCTTCTCCTTCCCTCCCACTCTTATTAGATATTCCAGGTCCAGCTCCTCCACCACATTCCTGTCATTTGTGGAATTTCTCTGTCAAGGTGAAAAACAGCCCACTGGTCTTGACAGGGTGCTGCTAATTAGCTGGCCTACTTTTTTCTTCTTCCTTGAACATAATCTGCCTGTTTGGGAACTCATCAGGACTGTCAGTCCCCATGTAGTGCAGGACTTGATAACTGGGTGCGAGTTGTTGTCATGACAGGGCAGGGTAAACAGTTTGGTCTGTTGAGCAATGGGCGGCAGCTGCTAATGAGTAAAAGGTGAATGCCCGAGACTTGACGAGCCAGAAGGGAGGGAATGGGAAGGAGGAAGAGTAAGGGTTTTTTAAGTATCTGTCCAGTTTATCATCAGTTAGAGGATAGTGAACTTATCCATCCTCCTCAGAAACACAGTTTTATACATCATTAGGAAAAATCCCAAATGTTCCTCTAATTATAATTCTGTACACTACTGACCAGACAATGGACTCTGATAAGACAGGTTTCATGTTTGTTGTGCAGAAACCCACTGTGTCCGTTGTCTAAACATCTGTCCCAGTTGAAATGAGAAGCTATTTTGGTCACCCTGCGGGGGATTCTGAAAAAGGCACAGCTGGTCTTTTAACCCTTGTATTATGTTGAGAAAAAAATACGTTTATTATGTTGCGGGTCATTTTGACCCGCATTGTGTAAATCCACTCAAAACAGTCATAAAATGAAGTTAAACCAATAAGAACTTTATTTTAGATTATACAAATATTTAGAAGAGATGAGAAGTAGAGATATACACTTCCAACACTATATTAAAGAACTCCTGATTTCAATTTTTCCCTCTTCACGAACCCTTTTTTTTTTTGCATTTAACTTGCCGCATTTTCTCGGGTTTTTGACAGTCAACATTTTCAGCGTTCCCCACATGATGGACAGAATGTGACTATGTGCTTTTTGCAGATGTATTTCTTGCATCTCACACAAGAGGTAGTTGTTTTACTGTCATCTCGAGAGGGACAGACTTGGCATCTTTTGCGTTTCTTTGTACCTGTATCCAAAGGATCCATTGTGGGTTGGTCAGATGCCCTGCCCTGGACCTTTGCGATGACAGCAGCAGCTGCTGGGGATCTAGCTGGCCTGACCCGGTTCTGGATCTTTGGAGTGACGAGTGCTTTGCCTAGTTCTTCCAGGAAAAGTCGACGTCGGTACAGTTTGCTGGCATTCCACTGCTGGTTGATCTCAATCCACAGCACATAGGCATTGTAAGCAGACACATCCAAAATGTTGTAGAAAACCACCAAAGGCCAACGGGCAGTCTTGCGCTGACAACTATATGTTGCTGTGACTTTGTCAAGATTGTCAACTCCCCCTTTTGTGGAGTTGTAATCCAGAATCATTTGCGGTTTCATGTCCTCTCGTGTGCTCAGAGATGCGTCTTTGTGCATTGTGCTCATCACAAGAACATTCTTGTTTCTTTTTGGGCAGTAAGAAACAAGTGTTGTTTTCTCTGTGAAAGCAAATTTTGAGGAATGCAGAGGTCTTCCTTGCATCTTCAGAATCTCACTGGGAAGTTCTGGCTTATTTTTTCTGACTGTTCCCAACATAGTCAGCTTTCTCTTCTGAAGTTCATCTCCAAGACGGTAGGATGTAAAGAAGTTGTCACATGTAATGTTATGACCTTGCAGCCCTTCAGTCATCTCCAAAACCACACGCATTCCCTGATTCTTCTCAGGTCTTCCTCCAGGTGGCTTTCCAGTATATACTTGCAGGTTCCAAACATAACTGGATTTTGCATCACAGGCTGCCCACATTTTGATGCCATATTTCGCAGGCTTGTTTGGCATATACTGTCGGAATGGACAGCGTCCTCTGAATGGAACGAGGCGCTCATCGACAGTAACATGGGGGCCAGGATTATACAATAAAGGCAGGATTTCGACCCATTTATTCCAGACATCTCTGATTGCTGCAAGTTTGTCTCTCTCACGTCGATCAGCTCTGGTGTCACGGTTGTCAAATCGGATCACACGAGAGATCATGTGAAATGTCTCCAAAGACATTGTTGCTCGGAAGATTGGCCTTCCATTCTCTTCATTCCATAAACTTGCAGTTGCTTCACCCTTTGACCTGTATACGCCAGCTAACACCAGGATTCCAATGTAAGCATGCAAGTCAGTCGGATCCAGTGGCTTCCATTTCTCTTGAAAGACACGCTTCCCCTCCAAGTTGGTCATGTTGAGGATTATCTTCTCTATGGGTGGGGATATGAAGAGCTGAAATGCTGATTCAATATCATCAACTCTTGTGACAGCAAATCTTGTAGGACCAGGAATCATTTTGATGACATTACAAGATGACAATCTACCTTGGCTTTGGTGTGGTGATGTTGACCATTTTATTTTACCATCTTTAGATGTCCATGTCCCCTCTGTGGATGACGATTGTTGCATTTCTTGGTTTTCATCTGAAGAAGGGACACCTGCAGACTCGTCCTCTGAATCCTCCTCATCATGGGAAAATTGAAAATCTGGATCATCAATGGCATTGTCCTCTGGCTCTGAAGGATCCTCTGTCTCTGAAACCTCTTCCTCTACATCACTATCCCAGTTCATAAGCTGCGAAAAAGCTTCTTCAGCTGTAAATCGTCTGGAGCTCATTTTTGGTGTTTCTCCAAGAACGGGCATGGAAACAGTGACAAGGACAGGGGAGAGAAAGTCCCTCTTCCACACACACCTGGTTCTGAATGTTTATTCAGAGGCAATCAAAATGAAGTACATCAAAGACTTTTTTTTTGGATTTTTAACAGCTACTCTGTGTGCGGGTCAAAATGACCCGCAACATCATCTTTGTATACAAACTGTGTGCAGACATTTAACAACACATCAAAGAGTCCAGATTTTACATAGAAGTTCATGACCCTAGAGGAGAAAAAGTCACAACATTTCATGGAAAAAAAGAAAGGATAACCTGCACTTTGATCAACACAAAAATTGAAACGGGTCAAATTGACCCTTAACATAACACAAGGGTTAAACACGCAAGTAAAATAAATAGATTTATTTGATCCATCTGCATATATATATATTTTTTTTTTTCACCAAAGATTTTTCAAAGTTTTCAAAGACTTAAAAGAGGAAACCTGCAAACCATGGCAAAATAGTAATATTGGTTAAGACACTTCAGAAAATAGGCCTAGCGTTCCTTGACAGAATGCGTATCACCTGCTTTATGCCAGTTATGTAAACCATCATCGTATGATGAGAATTGATAGTTATAGCTATTCTGGTCAAAACTTGAAAATAATGTTACGTATAATTCCATGTACACATTCTGTTAATAGTCTGAATATATGTAGCCATTATGATTTTTTTTTCTCCGCTATCTCATCAATATTTAGCTAAAAACCTGTAAAATTAACTTGCCAAGGTTGACTAGTTGTGGTGGCCATTTTGGACTGGACTGACTCCAAACATGAAACAGTTGTGGATGTGCATCCAATGGTTGTTTTCTGGGAGTTTAATAGATGTCTGTCCAATGGTTTATGTGCTATTTTGCTAACAGAAAAAGAGAGTTGCCTTCATTAGTTAATGGCAAAGTTAAAATAAAGATCTTGTACGGTTAGTTGGTGCTCAAAGAAGGAGCTGGGAATGACTCTCAGCTACTATCACTAAATTGTAGCTTTTTTTTTGGTTGTTGGTAAAATTGACAAAGTAATTTGTCCAAATACTTCTTTAAAAAGTCTTCAGTTGATCCAAAATGCTGCTGCCAGAGTCTTAACTGGAGTTAGTGGGAGAGATCATATCTCTCCAGTTTTAGCTTATCTCCACTGGGTCATTGTCAAATCCACAATTGAATTCTAAATCGTACTTCTAACCTACAAAGCTCTCAACAACCTAGCTCCAGCTTATATTACAGATCTTATTTTTCCATATTTTCCTAACAGAGCACTTCGCTCTCAGGCTGCAGGCTTACTTGTGGATCCTAGAGTTTCCAAAGTCAGAATGGGAGGAAGATCTTCCAGTTATCAGGCTCCTCTTTTGTGGAACCAACTTCCATTTTTTGTCTGTGAGGCTGACACATTGTCCAGTTTTAAGACTGGGCTTAAAACTGTCATTTTTCATAAATCCCATAGTTAGGGTTGGCTTGTAATGTTGCTATAGGCTTAGATTACTAGGACAAATTGACCTCATTTCCTTAAAATTAATTGTTAAAATTGAATAATTTTCATTTGAGACTATTTCTAGCTTAACATGTGATTCTTAACGTGCCATTGTGTATCCGTTCCTTCTTCTGTTCCTCTCAAACCCAGCCGGTCGAAGCAGACGTCCGCTTGTCCTGAGTCTGGTTCTGCTAAAGGTTTCTTCATCATGAGGGTTTTTTTTCTTTCCACTGTCGCCTTCATGCTTGCTCAAGAGGAGAGTTCTGCGATGGAGTTAAATTCAAAGCAGTCTGCTCCTCAGATAAACAATGTTAAATTATTGTTTTTAAATATGAATGTTTCTGTTCAGTGCCCTGAGACGACTTCTGTTGTGACTTTGTGCTATATAAATAAACTGAATTGGATTTTCTGAGGCTGATTAGAGCAGCATCTATCTTTAATTCTGTTGACTCCAAGATTTAATCTGTTACACATGTACGCTAAATGATTTGTATTCTGAAAGTATCAATAAAATCCATCCACTGTTACAGACCCCCCCCCCCCCCCACACACACACACACACACACATACAGAGGCAAACACATGATGCCGTTTGTAGGCGAGAATAATTTACTGTATCCACTATAAGTACATACTCTTGCACCAGAGTGCCTAAATAACACATTAATTTTCTTTAACAAACATGATTATTTTATTATAATTAGCTTTTATAAACCTTGGAAAAGTTTAAATCAATTTGTAGAGCTTCTAACATTCGTATCATTTACTTTATGCCGATGTTGTCGGCTTATTAGTGCTTTATATACTAAGAAGCATACACAATATTCATTTTTAATTATGCACAAACGTTGTGTTTAATTAACCTTGTCACAGAGGTAGATGCTGAATGTTTCCATTCATGATCGCATACATGTCCACATGTTTGTAAAGAAAATCAAACAACCAGTTTCATTTTATTAATTTATTGTTTTTATTTATTTGGTGAAGAGGCTGAGAATAAAATAATTATTAATTCAATAATTCACATATATGAATGAATTCCTTTGGCTTTACTTTATCAGACATAAAACAGCTGATAAGTTAGTGACGGAGGACAGAAACGATAGTATGAAGATTTAAAACAATATATCAACTAAAACTCAGCCATAAAAAAGATTTAACTTTGGCTTGTCACTTCATTTATCAAAACCTTAATAAATCATTTTCATCACTCTGTCGGGTACAGCTAAAAGACTTGGCTTTACTATTGATCATGACTTTAAATATCTGACATCATAAACGATATGAATGAATTACAACATTTTTTAATTATTCTATTTTAATGTTTTATCAAGAGGAACATTGTGTTGTATGTGTTGTGATGAACATGTGGTGGATCTCAATATTGTGTGCTGGGGTGTAAATGTAACACTGAGCAGTATAATATACTGTATGCATGTAATTTACGTTAATATGTTTTGTAAGAAAACGACATCCTTCAGATAATGCTATACCTGTAATTTCTCATATGGTTTGGTTTCAATATGTTAGAATGGGGTGGCACAGTGGTACAAGAAAGCTAGAAGAGCTGTCACTTCTCATCTGGAAGGTTGCTGGATCAAATCCCGGCTGGGGACCTTTCTGGGTGGAGTTTGTCTGTTCTCTTTGTGTATGCGTGTTTTTTCTTCAAGTATTCCAGTTTCCTCCCACAGACCAGAAACATGCACGTTAGGCTGATTGGTAACTCTAAATTGTCCCAAGGTGTGAGTGAGAGAGTGAATGGTTGTTTGTCTAATTTGTCTCTATGTGTCTTGGTGATGGACTGCAGACCTGTCCAGGGTGTCCCCCGCCTCTCACACAGTGATAGCTGCACATGGACCCCAATGACCCCCACGACTTGGAATGGAAGAAGCGGATAAGATAATGGATGTATGTTAGAATAATCTGGCACCTTATAAGTTTGGTCGATGGAAAACAGAAAACATATTTTTACAACATGCCTAAAAATTCACTTATAATGTTTTTTAATGGATGTTTTCATTTGTTTTTTTTTTAAGTAATAAAAAAACCAAAAAAACATGGGTTTTAATGGGGTTTTCCACTTCTACAGACGGCCCCACCTCTTTCTGCTGAGTGCTATCAAGAGAATCAATTGAGGGCTGTACACATCCGAGGTTTAAACTTAATTGTCCCCCTCAGACTGGAAAGTGATTTAAAGCCTGAGGTCAGAGTCGATCCCAAATGACACATTAGTGCACCCCGTCCACTGCGCTTGATCAGGGACACATGACCCTATAGGGGGTAAAAATATCCAGACATATGCATCTCTGGTCACCTCAGCTGCCATAAATGCTTCAATGTCATCAGTCTGGACTGAATGGATGTCTGACACAAATCAAGCTGAATGTGACCATGAAGGTCTGTAATAGGGCACAAATGACAAACTAAGTAAATTGTTCAAATAATCAAAGTTTTTACTCAAACATGTAAATAAGGACATATTGTGTTTGCTTAGATAATGAACAACAACGCAACTCAACTACCATCCTCATGCTTTTCATGTTTCAAACCACTGATCCATTAACAAAGAAAGGGTAAGGATGTAAGTCCAGTCCACATGTACTCCCAACCAGTGATCTCTTTCTGCACCTGGTAAAAGTCTCTGCAAATAACATGAGCCCTCCACAGCTGACTGAGACTCACAAACAGAGTGGATCACAGTCTCTCCAGGCCTTAATAAAACTGGACTTTTTCCCCTGATAGTTCCTTCCCTCTGGGGCCAAGTCTTGCCTGGCCCCAGCCTCGTACCCTGGCCTTGCCACTTCACACTCTAATTGCTGGCTCATAAGAAAGCGCCGCAGCTACAAATCCAGTTAACGACAGTGGCATATTGATTGTTGGCAGGCAACACTCCTGTCCCTAGGTAAGGGAGGAGGGGCAAGGTGGCTTTTACAACCTGAGGGATGGCCTGCACCCAATAAAGAGCAGGTCTCTGTGACAAAATAAAAACCAAAGGTGGTCAGAGTGATACAATTACCGCTCAGCTTCTTTGACCCTAACTGTATGTGAACAATAGACTGTGGGATGAGGGTTTATGCGGTGGTGGTGTGGGGGGTGTTCTGAGGAAAGAAGGAGGCTCTCATTATAGAGCTAGACTGGGAAACCTGTTCAATTTGATCCATTAAAACAAGCTGAAGAAGCACTTTCACTGTATCCCAACAGAGCTATTAAAGGTCTATAGTCTAAGCACTGAAGAAGCCAGATTCCACACCGTGCCAAATACTATCAGCAGCAAAGGAACATTAAGCCAAACAGACCTGAAAGCGACAAATACACAACAGCCACATAAAAACCTATAAATTCATGATGCCATTTATAGGAAAACGTTGTTCTGCCACTCAGAAGGTTTTATGTCTATGGCTTGTTTAACATAATTTCCTTTTATTTACAGTGTTTTGTTGTATTCCAAATATTGCAAATATCTGAAACACATTAGATATAATGTGTTCTGGGTTGTATTTCAGAAAATTGGGTCTCACATGCAGGCAAACAGGGTGCCTGTTAGGGAAGGAAACAAAAGCATATTAGTCAAACTACTAATTTCCATATTAAAATGGCACGAAGTAAAGGCAATTCTGCATTTTCATCTAATTTATTTGCATGGTAGAGCACAGTAAAAGGTGATAGAATGAGGCCAAACTGTGGGGAGCTTAGTGAGGTTGTGCTTCTGTTTGTATCCAACATCGATCAAAGTCATTTTATTCTTTAATTTGTTTTATTTTTACAGATACAATATGCTTCAAATTAACCTAATACGTGAAGGCTCAAAGTGAAAGCTGATCTTCAAAGCTTGAACTTTTGCACATTCTACAATTTGTTTTGAAGCAGCAGCGAACAACTTTAATTTCTTTTTTTTTTTCTTTTGGAATACCGTCAACTCACAATGTACAAGAATGTCTCCACCAAGAAAAGATTATTGTTCAATTGGAAGATGGTTCAATAAACAGTGCGTTATCATTCGCACTTTCACTGCATCCCTAAGTGTTGCCTTAAATATTTGCCGTTTATTTCAGCAGCCGATCCCACATTTCCAATGTTTGATGTTTTGCACTGAAAAGCAGCAAGATTTACGAGACAAAATTACACGAGAGTATCTTTGATGCCCTCTGAGAATACAGAGGATAAACATCCCTTTTGGTTTTATTTACACAGCGTTCTGCAGAATATGTGAGCTATCAGAGCAAAACAAGTAAACTACAAGACAAACACAGCACTAAAAGACATAAATAAATAAACAAGATGTTGATTTTGCTGAATAAGACGCCAATGTTACAACATAAACCCGACTTAGCATCGTTTTGTTTCTGGCACCATCTCTGTGTAACCACTGCCCCACTCCCTTCACATTACTGACCCAACCCTCTAAACTGAGATGTTTGGAAGCACTTCTAAGCTGCCTGCTGCTTTTTGGCAACAAAAAGGTTGAATGATTAAATATTTGTCCAGGCCTGTACATGGTTACTGATTACTAGCTGACTCAAAGACCTGTCCCTGACCTTTTCCTTGTCCCCTTTATATTTCCTGTTTCACAATGAGCTTGAAAACTGACAATTTGTTTATATATTTCTAATTTTATAATTCTTCTAGTGGAAATTAATATGTTCCAATAGCAGTTTCATATTTAGGTGCATGTAAATAACTGTCTTTTGTGGTTACATACTTCCATTCACATCTACAAAACAGGTAAAAAATATACCACATTTTTCACCGCACAAGTCGCACCTTTTTTCATAAATTTACAAGTCCTGCGACTTATACACCGCAACTAAAATATGACCCCCCCCCATATTTATAACCCAATTTTTGGCTGAGATTTGACGATTTCATTCATTCTGACTTGGAAAATATTGAACACTACCATTTTCAGCCGCTAGAGGGCCCTCAGGTTACATGGCAAGCCAAGTGTCTCATTAATAGGTAAAAGTGACTATTAATGAGACACTTGGCTTGCCATACAAAGTCACTTTCATCTTGCTCTGGAACTGCTGGAACAAGCGTCAAATCAATTGCATTTCGCCACTCCGCCCAGGCAAAATGCAGCTAATTTGACAGTTAAAGTGCATTTATTAAGGAAAAGTTAAACAGAGACACACCTTTACTATAATGTCGAGCAAACAATTGTTTTTAGGTGGTTATCTTGTTAAATTTTGAAGAAATGCACGGCGAGTCCTCCTTCTGTGCGCTCCAGCAGCCGCAAATCGATTTTTGAAATGCAGCTGATTTGACCAATATAGAGAATTTATTAAGGAAACGTTAAACAGAGACACACCTTTGCTATAATGTCGAACTAACAAATAATTATTTTTAAGTGTTAATCTTGTTAACTATTGTTCAAGTTCTCCCGTGCACGATCCCGCAGCCGCCATTTTGCAGCAAATCAATTTTTGTCACATCGACCCACGTTTCAGGGTGGTCAGCGGTGACACATAACAAATGTGATGCAACAGCGGTGACGCATAATAGATGCAAATTCTACGGCGAAGCGACGCATTTATAATTTTTCCACTTTATTAGACATTTTTGGACTGATGCAACTTATACAGCGGTGCAACGTGTAAGGCGGCATGTACGGTAAATATATTGCAACATTCTTATGTGTGTTTTGTGTGGATGACTATTGTATTTTTTTTATTTCTTTTTTGTTTATTTATTTGTCATTTTGAATTTTAGTTTTGTATTTTCGATCTGTTTTAAAATGTATTATATTTTGGATCCGTTTTTGTCTTAAACATTTTATTTGTATAATTATTTCTTTATTTAGTGACTTTTACTGATTCTCAGATTTTATTATTAAAAGTATGAATATTCACTTAATTTTACATTTGGAAGAAAACGATATGTAATTAACCTTTTATAACAACCTTGAAAGATGAAATACAAAATATTCATGTGAAATAGACATTTGAAGCCTTTTGCAGTGTTTTGGGACCTTTTAAAAACTGGAACTGGAGTGAATGAGCTTGAACTGGAATGAATGTTATTAGGTTTGAACTGGAAATATTTCAATTAAACTAAACAGAATTAAATCAATGTCATGAACTATGTAACCCCCCCCCCCCCCCCCCGGTCAACACAACAACAGCTACACATGCGC
>NC_056503.1:39425152-39430375 GCF_014905685.2 Nematolebias whitei
CCCCCCCCCCCCCCCCCCGGTCAACACAACAACAGCTACACATGCGCTTGAAAACTAAATTGAATCCAGATAATATTCCTGATTGTCTCGAATTGCAAATTTCTTATTCAGAATGAAGGTTAGACCAAACAGACTGGACTAAAAGGCATTCAGAGAGTGAGATGTTGCAAAAGTGACACAAATAAATTCCAGCAAGAAAAGAAACAAAAAGCTCAAAAACTCAAATCCTCCCATGTCGAGCACATAGATCATGTCGCTCCGGCTGGTGTTAGCCTGCAGGAAGTAAACAGAATGAGTGTGTGGGCGTGCAGCCTTGGGTCAACATCATTATTTTGATTTTACTACACTGGTCCTGACACACCGTACTGCTGGCCTTGAGACTTTGTTGCGTGCTATGGAGGTCTACAACGTCAAATCAGAAAGGTCATCCGCTCTGAAACTATTAGATCGTTTACGAAATACAGAGAAAAGTTGACTGAAAGCATTCAGCTTTTCCTCAACAAGTTTCAATGATGCTGTACTTTCTTCATTGAATCCACAATATAATTTTATAAAGGAATGGATTTAAAAAGCTTTTTCTTTTGTAACATGTAAGCTATAAATATTTGCATGAATCACAAAATTCTTAAATAAGGTGAAACTTTTGAGAAATAAATGGCTTTAAAGATTCAGAGAATCAAAAAATATTGTTTAAGGTATTTTTGAACACAAAAATCATACACACATAAATACAGTAAATAAAAAGTTATAATACATGTTTGCTTTGGAGAGGCAGCAAACAGCCACATGACTAAGTTCGTACTGTTTTACTCCACTTTACTGAGATCTATATTAGCAGAAATTAATGTTTTTTTTAATTAGTCTGTTTTATTGCATTTTTAGATTTGGTTTATAAACCGTGAAAGAACAACAACTGAGATCATTTGATGGTGGGATTGCATTTGCTTTGAATAATAATAAAATCACTTTAATTGATACATAGATTTGGATTTGCTAGTAAGGGTCTTGGTGTTTTTTTTAGTAAACCCTGACAACAATGTGTAGCATAAACAAAAAGTTGCAAAACTTGTGTTTTCCACTGTTACTGAAAGATGTGATTGTTTGCAGAATGGGGCAAAATACACATAATTATTTTGTCTTTTAACCATGACGGTTCTGTTGCTGGTTCAGGGACATGGCAACATTTTAATAGATCTTTTACTCCCAAACCTATACTGATTAGAACATCCATCCTTCCTTCACCAGTCACCAGTCTGTTACAGGGACACGCAGAGAAAGACATACAACCCGGTCACGTTTATGGTGGCGATTTAGAGTCATCAGTTAACCTAGCATGCCTGATTTCTGGCGTGTGGGAGGAAACTGAAGTACTTTGAGAAAGCCCATGCATACTTTTGCTATTGTTGGCTGTACCTGGGACCCGGTATACACAATTTCGTTCCACCTCATGTACAACATGTGATGCGAATGACAATAAATAACCTTGAACCTTGAGAAACCAGTCTTGCTACAAGGACCTAATGTCAGTGTCACCTTGCTGCCTTTGATTAGAATAATTTACACTAAAGCAGAACTAAATCAACTTGTTTTTGTAAATGCCTGTTAGTTTTGATGAGTGACTAGTAAAAATTAAACAGTGACTGCAGATGTTAAATCAACATCAATTATTAGAATCGAGCAAATGTAGCAACCAGACTCAAAACCTCAAGAAACCAAAACAAAACAAACAAAAAAATAAAGTTGATGCAGCAGACGCTGTTTGACACCATTTTATACCACACCTTCCTGCCATCTGAATATCAGCAGTTGCCATTTTTCAACCATCAATCAAAATTTCCGACTGCGTAAACATTAACCCTGAATCCAACAAAGTTAAGTCAGGTCCCCTGGACGGTTTCTTTTTGTTGAAAAGTTTTGTCTTTCATTCATAAGTCTTCATCAGTTCGATGAGCTACAAAGTGATATTTATAAGACTGAGTCTGTTCTGAAAAAGAAAGTTGAAAACGAAGTTCTGAAAAAGAAACTGTCCAGAGGACCTGACTTAACTTTGTTGAATTTTTCTACCTGGATTATTGAGCATGAATAAGAATTATCACAGAATCCATCTAAAACTTGTACTTGACAAGTACATATATTGATAATCATACTCTGCCTGTGCATTGTGTCTGTGTTCTTTGCAGAGTTCAGAAACACCTCCTGGTGTTTGAAACAAGGTTAAAAATATATATATTGGCAATCCTGACACAATGACAGAGGGATAACTACACAAACACTGTAAAAAGGAGAAGTTAAACTTTTATTCAAAAAAAAGGAAATATACTAGAAACAGGTTTAAAGGCAGACATTTGGAACATGCTCTGACAGATAAGGTATAATGTTGTTCTATGGTGACCTCAGGCTTACAGGAACTAAACTGATGCTTTGGTCAGAGTTATAAAACTTTTGATATCGCACTCACCAAGGCAGGCTGTCATGATTTGTGTTTTTTAAGTATTTCAATTTTTGTTTTGCTATTAGTTTTTATGGGTGGCTTTTATACATTTAGTTTCTGTTTTTCCTTTGAGATCAGTTTGCTTTATTGCCTCCCTGTGCTTTCCTTGCGCCTCTGGTTAATTCCCCCTTATGTTGCTCGTCTCCTAGTCCTCCCACTCTCACCTGCTTCTGGTTGTCATTAAGCCCAGGTTATCCACTCTATTCATCAACCCCAGTCCATTTATCCTCTGGTTTTGCCCTCATTTAACAGTCCACCACTGTGTATTCCCTTCCAGAGTGTTCCCCCTAGTCTCTTTAAGGTTTTTGTTATTTGTATTTGTTTGCTGCCTCATTAGGTTTTTATTTGGCACAAGCATACTTGTCTCTATGACCATTACCAGAAGATTCCACCAAAGACCATATAGGAAACATGGACACACACATTTACTGAATACGTGATGGAATTTACAAATACTAGACTGAAGTCAAAATCACTGCTTTGTTTTATTATAAGCCCTTGACTTATACTTCACCTTTGAGCCTCGAAGACTCATGTACAAGAGAGCCCTGTTACATATACAGGCGTATGCTTGTGAGATGGTACATTATAGATTACACGTTTGACAAGTGGGGTTCAAGATGTGAGCTAAAATAAATCTGTTATTTGCTGGATTGTGTCTTTTTAGTTAACCTATGCTGTGTACATTGTACTTTTTTAATTTGTTTTGTAACATTTTCTATGATCATTTTTTACTTTTCTATTTCTTCTTTGTAAAAAGACCTTTCCAACAAACTGTGCAAATCATGTCTATATGGTCTCCACTATCAAACTAAAGTTGTTCGTTATAGTACTCCTGATATCTTCGGGATCAAAACCAGGGTATAAGAAAAAAACAACAAAAACAAAAAAACAAAACAGAGGATGTGCAGGTCAGATGCGATTGCATCAATTTAAAAGTGGCAAGCTGCTTAAGTTGAGCTCAATGATTTCTGTGAGACAGTCATCCAAACACCTGACTGAAAATGGACCTGTTTTTAATAAGGCTTCTTGTTCTGAAACTACCTATTGATTTTTACTGTGGAGGGTTGTGGGGCACTGACCCACTCTGGTTCTTGGCTTCCACAAAAGCTAAATTGAGCCATTTAGGAGCCGGACCTGTCTATTGAGACTCCAGCTCAGCTCTGACACCCCCAGCCAATTAATTTTCATCAGGTGGAACTTTTTTCAGAAGCTACACCATTTCACTATGAACCTACAGCTGAAAATCCTGGCACACAGTTTTTTATTCCTGCCATTAGTCTCCATGGAGTTTAAGTCTCGCTCCTTTTTGTTTTACTACAGTTCAGCAAAGTGCTGAGTGCAATGCATGTCAACACAAGAACTGTGTTTTTTTATTTTTTTATTTTATAAGTTCACTATCGTGCACAAACCATAGACAAGGATACATACACCAACATATTCTAATATAACATTGTTTATACAAATACTGTGTATGTATAGATTCTGAACAAAGAAGAAAAGTATATTTTTATATATCCTGATGCATGTTCAATCCAGGTAGAAAAATCCAACAAAGTCAGGTCCTCTGGATGGATTCTGATGTGTTTCACAAACCCACCCACACAGACCAGTACTTGCAGTTTGACTCCCATCACCTCCTGGAGCACAAGTAAGGAGTCATCAGGACTCTGTACCAGAGAGCGGACAATGTTCCCACTAACTCAGGAGCCAGGCATTTGTAGGAATCCCATACAAGGCAGGCCTTTGAGCAATGTGGGTATTTTAACTAGGCCTTCCTGAAAGTGGAGAAGAACCCAAACAGAACTCCAGCCAGCCATCAAGTGAAAAGGATGAAGCCAGACCAGTGGTCATTCCATGTGCTGCAGGAGTTTCAGAGAAACTGAGACCTTTATTTTCTAAACATGATGTTC
Source organism: Nematolebias whitei (assembly GCF_014905685.2). Lineage (NCBI taxonomy): Eukaryota > Metazoa > Chordata > Actinopteri > Cyprinodontiformes > Rivulidae > Nematolebias > Nematolebias whitei. The sequence continues at coordinate 39,429,557 of NC_056503.1, forward strand.
CAGTGGCTTTTAAATCCCAAAATACATTAGCAAAGGTTGGCCCATCCTAAAAATCCAGTTCCCATGGCACAAACGGTGTAATATTGTATTTAATGTTCGGTGTCAGGAGGGCTGTGATCAGTCTTACATCAGGGAAACTAAACAGCCACTGACCAAACCGATGGCCCAGCAAAGAAGAGCAACATCATCAGGCCAGGACTCTGCAGGTTACACTCATCTGCAGACCAGCAGTCACTCTTTCATGGATGAAGAAGTGCACATCCTTGATAGATGGGAACGTTGGTTTGAGAGAGGAGTGAAGGAGGCCATCTTTGTGAAGAGAAACCGTCCATCATTAAACAGGGACTGAGTCTTCCATGTCCAATTGTTCCCCTCTTACAATGTTGTTATTGCCAGTATCACTCAGCCCCCTGTGAATAGCAAGTAGCTATCGGGGCACTAATGATTGGTCGTTAGGATGATAGTCCTCATTTTACAAGAGAACAGCTAGTTTTGGCTGTCACCAGCAAACTGGTTGATCCACAATGAAGCTTATTGCAGTTCTACAGATTGATGAAGTCTTTTGGATAATTGACGAAATGTTTCAACAAGAAGAATCCGCCCAGAGGACCTGACTTTAATTTGTTAGATATATTTTGATTTTTTTTTTAAACATTCACAGATTACCTTTTGAATAAGTTTAATTTAGTTGGAATCTGTGATTAATTTGGGGAGATAAAACACAATGCAATATTTAAAGTATTCAACTATTTCAGTGTAGTTTTCCAAAAATAATTTGTAGTAAAGTGATTACACTGCCTCAGTGTTGTGGATTATTAT
>NC_056503.1:39430775-39476951 GCF_014905685.2 Nematolebias whitei
ATATATATATATTATATATATATATATATTATATAAAAAAACATCACCTTTTAATTCTCTTATCGCTACAGCCCAACATGAGCCAGCAAGAATAACACTGTGCACAAAACTGGTAATTTTATGTAATCTGTTTACACATGGTGATATGATGTTTTTTCCTAGAGTCAATACAAAGAACAACTCAGCATATCACACAATTAAACATTGTATTGCAGCCACTGCACTGTGTATTTGTACCCATTTATGTATGTGCATTTAACATTATACTGTGACATTCACAGCAGAAGAAGAGAAAAGAAAAAAAAGACAGAAGGTGTTTCAAAGGCCCAGTCATGAACAAACGTCTGTAGCTTTCAATAAACCAAAACATTTTTTAAAGATTACTGAATTAGTCTGAGAATGGTACAGTTATGTTAGGGTCATGATTTTAGGCATTGCTGGCTAAAAATGTTTCTACAAGCAGAAAAAAAATGGGTTAAATAAAACTTTATTTTAATCATAGATTTTTACCACAGATCTATATTTGTAGTAATTCCAATAGATTGTATATGATATGAAATATATGTAATCACTATTGTAAAAATGGAACATTATCATTGCAAAGCTTTTTTTCAGAACTTCAAGTCATACAGTTTACTAGCTGTCTTTCCTTTCTGCACACCTTATCACTAAAGCATAGCATAAAGTGAGTAGGAGAAATGCAAACATTAAGATCCTGGTCAGGGATCACATACAAGCACATAACATACTTCCCATCTAAGTGAGCTTGTGTAGAAAGAACTAACAAGATGAAAGGAAGCACAGAAACCATCACGTATACGACCTGAACCTGAGATCAAACACAAGCTGCTTTATGTCATTTCCTCAATCCAAGCAGCAAATCAAAATATATTTTTCTCTTTTCTGAAGGCATGAATAGACAGCGTGATTCAGGTTCGGAAAGTGTGAATGTGGCATCATCGGTCACCCTGGTTACACTCCATGTAATAAAATCAGAAAACGTACAAAACAGAATCAGAAAGGAATAAGGGAAGGGAAACATTCAAGGTCACCCGTACTCTTTTTCCCTCAGGGCTGCAAAACATTTCTGTGTACAGTGCTGTAGCACAATCATAGCTCAAACCAATTTCACCAGAGGAATCAATATGGCTGAAATATTGGGTTTTTATGAGTCGCTACATTCAGCTGGAGGCCCTGTGAAGGGAGTAATGTGCTCAGCTTGATTAGATTTAAACAGCCCAGACATTGAGAAGGGCTGGAACAAATTTACAAGAGAAGAACAAAGAGGAACACAAAGGCTATATTACTATAATTATTGTTATTATTATTGATTGTTACATTAATCCAGTGCTGGAGCTCATGTGCATAACACTTAATGGGTGTATTAAACATAATGACTTGCAACTGGTATTTAAAATACATTTTATGTCTGTTTGACAAATTTGTGAAGTGGAAATTATGCAACTTTAAAGAAGTATTCATTAATTTAATATGTGTCTTGATGGCAAAACATTGACTGTGTCTATCATATTTGATAACAACATAATGGTACTCATTCCAGTTGTTGAATGGTTAACAACGGTGTACCTCAAGGCTCAGTCTTAGGTCCCACCCTCTTCACAGACATAGGTAATCTAGGTCAGACCATCCCTGATGCATCCTTGCATTTTTATGCTGATGATACAGTTGTTTATTGTTGAGCTAAACCAGTTGCTAAGGTTTTCCAGCTTTTGATGTCCACTTTTGACATTATCCAGTCAGACTTGTTCCGTCTCAAACTTGTCCTAAACACTGACAAAACCAAAGAGATGTTTCTTTTTTCAAACAGGAAGTAGGTCCCAGCAGTTCTTCCTTTGATTTTTATCCTCGAATGGTGTCCCTATTGAGTTTGTCGATTCCTACAAGTAGGTGGGTATCTTGGTCAATTCACATCTGTCTTTTAAGCTCCATGTGGAAAACCTAGTAAGGAAACTGAAAGTTAAATTGGGTTTCTTTTTCAGAAATAGATCTTGTCTAACTCTGAATGCTAGGAAACACCTTGTAACTGCGACGTTCCTTCCCTCCATTGACTACGGGGACATTATTTACACAAACGCCCCTACAAACTCCCTGCAGATGCTGGACGCTGTCTATCATGGTGCGTTAAGATTCATAACTAGGGATGCACCGATCCACTTTTTTTTTTTTTCGATCCGATCCCGATACCTAGAACTGGGTATCGGCCGCGATCCAGTTCCGATATCATGATCATCCTTGATTTTATATGAGGCTGTAATAATCTCCTCTCAAGTACAATTTGTACAAATATATGCATGCACGTCCAAAAAGGCAACTTGAGGTAAGTTTTATTAATGTTGGATAAGTTTTAAATTTAGAATTAAATTCTGCTAACACAAAACATGTTTCTTTTTTATTCCTAGTTTTAAAGTGGATATTAAAGTGATTAATTTAAGTGATTGTTTAAAGTTGTTTTATATTTTATAAGGGGCAGATATAATATTTTTTTCTTCTTGCTGCACTCTTTTCATTCAATGTTTTCTTTTTTTTTGTTTCATTTAAATGAATGAATAAATGAATTAAATTAAATGTTAAATGGCTTCAAACACCTGCTAAGTTCATGGCATAAACCAACAGACATGTTCCTGTTTTTAGTATTTTACATCACTTTATAAAGTAGCTGTTTATGTTTTTAATATATATAATTTTCAAATCATGTTTTTTATGATTGTCTACTGTTGTACTAATAAATATCTCCTGGAGGGTAAACTATATCTTGACTGCAAGTATCAAGCTGAGAAATCCTTCGTTTTCTACAACTGATAGTGGTTGGTCATTAATTATGATGAAGTTTAGCAACTTCTCTGTAAACATTTGAGCTCCGTGGTTTCAGCGACGTCTACTTCTTGTTCAATCCAAAGCAGGCAGCCTGATTTGGGGCAGCCGCGCTCAGTCTGTCCATCCTCAGAGACGGGCAGACTGAGCGGGGCAGATTGGACGTGGCTGGCCGGGGTCGAGTCGCCTCTTTCGGTTTGACTAAAGAGTACTGCCCCGCTGAAGCCACGGAGCTCGAATGTCCATCGTATAACTAACTTTACCGTGGTTTAATGTGGCGCTATGGCTCTGTAGACATTGTACGATGCTGTCTTGTGGTGTTTTTAGTGTAAAATACTTCCACACAGCTGACATGTTTAGATGAAAAGTTGGTTAGCTGTTAGCCACAGTGCTGCTAACTCAGCCCTCACGTTGTAGCTGGCTGCAAACTATGAACTGGATTTCCTGAATGTGAGGCGGGTCTTATTACTCTGGATTCATGAGACACGCCCCGTTCAGGAAATCCATTCCATAGTTTGAAGCCAACATGCGTCATGGATCGGAAATATTGGCAGGTGGATCGGAATATCTGATACGTAAATTATGCTGGTATCGGAGGCCGATACCGATACTGGATCGGATCGACCCCATCCCTAGTTGTAACTACTGTACCCACCATTGCACCATGTATGCAATGGTTAAGTGGTCATCATCAACCACGTAGACTCTCTCACTGGTACATTTTCATCTTTAAGCCATTTCTTGGTCTGTTGCCTTCATGCATCTCCTTCTACAAGTCACTGTGTGAGTGCAGCTACAGCGTGCCCTCTCAGGACATTACATGCAGTGTTCCCTCGGTGCAGACCGAACTTTGCAAAAGGGCCTACTCCGATCCTGTTTCCTGAAATATCTTGCAAAAAGATCTGAATCTCTTGACCTTTTCCTCTCTAAGTGGCTATCTGCTAAGTTCCTGGCAAAAACCAATGCTGCAGACATGTTCTTGTTTTTAGTATTCTACATCGCTTTACAACCTAGCTGTTTGTGTTTCATTTTTTAATACATTTTCTTTTATTTGTTCTTAATTTGTATGTTTTTTATGATTGTCTACTGTTATTACTCTTTGTTAAAATCAAGTCTCTCTTGCAAATGAACACCCGAGGCTCGGTGGGATTAATCTGAATAAATAAAGGTAGAATGAATGTTTAGGTAAACAGAGAACATTTAATGTTTCTACTTATTGTGCATTTGCCTTTTTTGTGTGTGTGTGTGTGAATTAGCATGTTGTAAGGCAAAAGTTGAATGATTTTATAATTTATTTGTATGTATGTCTTGAGGTGTACCTACATCTAAGGTGTAATTAATAATGTCACATTGATTTTCACTGTTAATGAGTCCTGATGGTCAGACTGGCCAGAATCATTGGGGCCCTGTACTGAAACAAAGTGTGTAATGTGGTTCTTGTGGTGTTTGGCAGTGGATTTTTCCCTGAAGTGTGGAAAAGAACATCAGATCAGCCACGCTACTGCAGAGTTTCTGCTCAACCAATCCCTGGAAAGAGCAGCTGAAAAAGCCATTATTAAGCCATAGTGCCATGAAAAAAAAAAAGGTGGGCCAGTTCGGCCCCCTGGCAGTGCTACAGTCATTAATGCCCTCAATTTCCCTTAATGGCTTTTTCAATCCCAGCTCTCAATTCCATTCGTCCCTACACCAAACTGTATTCCGTCTCCTCTCACTGCCTGTAATTAATCCATTCATCTCAAAAAGATCCGATCAATGCTGTCTGGGATGAGAGCTGCCATGTCAGGGGACTTGTACAGGGAAAATATGTAGACCACGCTTTGGTCAAAGATGTAACTAGACTGAAAATGAAATTATTGACAAAACACTGTTTAAAAATTGGTGAATTGCAGCTGCATATAACAACATATTTACAATGTCACATCAATAATATATAACATGGAAAAACTATATCAAAGCCCTTCAGCACTTCAATACTTGTCAGAGCTCTGACAGCGAGCTATTACAACACCCAATGGGATAATACAGTGAGCATTCCAGCTGGAGACGATTTTTTTTTTTTTTTCAATTCCAGTCCCATCATATTACATTTTCCCGGCTAAATGTCATCCACAGTGTATACAAAAAAATCCATTTCCAATTTATGCATTCCAAGGGGTAGAGATGTTGGGCCTGGAGAGAATGAAACTTGATCCAGTTGCTGTTATATTCATCACGACAACTTTTGAAAGCTAAGCTTATTAAAAGTACACGGAAGGGATTCGTTTGGGGATGGGGTGGGGGATTTGGGGAAGAAATTAAAGTGTACAAGATGTTGAGTGAAAGAGTATATATGTGTGTATTAATCTGGGTGCATGTTTTTCATGATTTAGAATAGTTGTCTCGCCATCAGACACTACAAGCCCTCCCACTGACCCTGCAACTAAATTCCTCGCCTTCCTCTGGCCCGGGATCAATAACTAATTTTTTTGGAGCTGATTAGTTTGCAGCAGGAAGGTGAACACTGTCTGATCTGTCCTTAGGATATAATCAAGTACTAAAAAGTGGCATTTTTGCAGCTGTAACATGGGCAAGCTGGCTTTAATGGTATGATATAAATATTTCTCTAGAGGTTGTAATCGCAGAGCGTGATGCATTTTGTGAATATGATGCCATTCAATCTGGAAAGAGAAGCATGCAACTATTGCAAAGAAAAATGTATGTCTCTTGAAGTTCAGCAATGAAAAATGTGATTTTTCTCATTAAAAATTAAATCTCAGTTATGACATTTAGAATTTTTAAAGAATAAATAAAACAGAAATTAAAGGTTCAGGGAAAGCAACAAATGTCATTGAGAGCCTGTTAAGTTGCAGAGAGCTGCAATAAATTCATCTGATTTCAGCCTTGAGACAACAATTCAGGAATGTTAAGAAATGAAATAAATGTGTGCTTCTAAAATACTTTAGAATGGAACCAGTCTACAAACACCAAATAAACTCATCAAATGAAACATCTTTAGCACTGCTTAGAGTTGTTTTTTTTAATCATTCTAATCTTGAATAATCTTTCAATAAATACAGTATATAATGAGCTTGGTTCTTATAATAAGTAGTTCAAACCCTAAAGATTTAATAAGGTTTTTTTTTCTTCCATGAAAATATGCCTACATTATTCATAACTTAACCCTGATCCTTTAAAAATAGGGTTCTGTTGTTAGTCTTCCACCATTTTCAATGTTTAACATCTAAAACAAGGAGACGGTTTTTCATATTCTGTTATGTTTTGCTTGATAAAGGAATTCAGCTTCAACAGCTCAGACTTATTTGCCTTTTATTTTCTTTCATATTCATTGTATTTCCATTTATTTATTTATTTGGAATGGGTGGCTGGTGTGAACTCTAGGCAGACCAGTTTACCACCAAGGTTCTATTATAGTGCAGTATCTTTTTATCACCAGTTGCAAATACATTTTCACCATGAAACACACTCTTTAGAAGATACATTTGATGTTTAAAATGTGCTTTAAAACATGATTACAATATGCTGACTCAAAAAATAAAGCCTTTCCAGTAAAATATAGGAGTGGTGAGAGGATCTGTATGTGTTGTGTCTTGTGATCATTTGATTTTCCTGCTCTCCCTCATGTTGTCTGCTCCTGTCACACCTGTTCCTTATCCTAATCACCCCAGGTGTTCTTCATTGTCTTTCGTTAGTGTTCCTTTATACGCTGTTGAAGGTTCTCATCCAGGACATTTTATTAAATAAAAAAAAAGTTCCTTCCTCCCAAAAGCGTTCCTTTATATTCTGCGTCTTTGTGTCTTATGTGTCCGTGGATTCATTGTGTTATCATGTTTCTGTTCTCCTCTGCCCCGTCAGCTTTTTTTTATTCTTAAGAAATTAATTATTATTATTATTATTTATTATTATTTTTTGAATCTCCATGGTCTGCCTGCACTTGGGTTCAACATCTAATACCAGAGAATCCTGACAAGTGCAAAGACAGCAACATACTTTAAACTTCTCAAAAAGCAGCAATAACAAAACCAAAAACATGTTTTTTTTCATGGAATTGGATTTTTATGTGTCTTCAGAATGAGAATCCTACAGCCATTACTAAGAAATCAGAAATGGAGTCCATTCTGAGTGGAGGATGTAACGCAATCTATGGATGGTATTTCTAATTTGCTGTAAATGCAGTAAAATGAGTAAGAAATCAATTCATACATTCTCTTTCAAAGCAAGCCTGGTCTGCAGAAAGGTATATAATACATCTGTCCTTGTAGGCTTCTGCAATTTCAGGATAAGCTGCAACCCACACAAATATGCCTTTAAAAAGCCAGTGAATCACATCTAATGGATGCCATGAACTCTGAGCAGTGCGAGCTATGTGTGCTGTTTTTCTTCTATGAGAAGCAACATTGTAATACTAAAACAAGAAAAACCACGAACAGATCTTGTTCAAGTTGGTTCATACATACACTGACTGAGAATGTTCACATTCAGTCATAAAACTCTGGTACAAAGATTTAAAACACAGTGACCAAAATGATTCACATTCTCACAATTTCGTGTCGGCATAATGTTTGCTAAACCAGAAAATATGTATAATCTTTAATGAACATGGTATCGCAACCTTCTCTCTTTCATTATTTCACATCAAATGTCCATTTCTAAGGACAAAAAATAAATAATTCAAAGCACAACTTTTTCAAAGGTGTTTTGCTTTTTACTTCATGCTTAATTAAGAATTGGAATATGAATAAAATAAAGTTATACTGTAACTGATGGCAGCACGGTGACACAACTGGTAGAGCTGCTGCCTCTCAGTGTGTAGGTACTCGGTTCAAATCCTGGTCCAGGGGCCTTTCTGGGTGGAGTTTGCATGTTCTCTCCGTGCATGCTTGGATTTTCTCCGGGTACTCCGGTTTCCTCCCACAGACCAAAAACAGGCATGCTAGGCTGACTGGTAATTCTAAATTGTCCCTAGGTATGAGTGAGAGAGTGACTGGTTAGTTGTCTCTATGTGGCCCTGTGATGGACTTGCGACCTATCCAGGGTGTACCCCGCCCCTCGCACAGTGATTGCTGGACATGGGCATTGATGACCTCCATGATCCGAAATGGAAGAAGTGGGTAAAAGATAATGGATGGATGAATGTAACTGATAAATGAAGACACAAATTTGCCAACATCTTAAAATTATCTATCATCGCAGTATTATAAGAGCACAGGAGAAAATATGCATTCAAACTCCAGAATTCAAAGATCCAAAATAAAAATGATTATAATGATAACTGAATAATCCTGTCAGTTTGCATAAAATTATTTTATTTTATTTTTTTACCACACTATCTGTGAGGATTCTAGTTCCTGGTTTTCCTCTACCTGTTACTAACCACTTCTCCACAGCTCATGAACGACAGGTGTGTGTCATCTACTGCAGTTGCGGTGGCTGCCGTGACAAGCTAGGATCACATCCCGACGCTTGAGCATTGTTTCGCCTACGCCGCCTGCTGTGGGAACATATACCTCTTGTGCCTCCAAGCTGTTTCTTGTGAGTTTGGTTCCCCTGTGCCTCAATGCCCACTGTCTGGAGCCTCTCAACCTCATTTTCCCAACCTGCATGATAAGATTGCACATAAATGGCTTTGTCTCGCCATCTCTGGTCCCACCTGTTGCTCTCCTTCAAATATCTACTTACCTCCTGGAGATTTGCTACTGTTGTCTGGAACCTAGAATACTCCATGCCTCCTCCTCAGAATCTGAAAAGCAAAAACCCACACAATCCCTCTGGTCCCTTAATCATCCCTCATTACTAAATTAAAATACTCATATTTTGTAGGGAGTGGTGGCACAGAGGTTAGAGAAGGTGGGCCTGTGATCGGAAGATCGCCGGTTCAACTCCCAGTACCAACATTAAAAAATGTGGGTGGGATAGGTGAAGCACCCACACCTGCCTCCACCCTCATTTGCCCCTCTCTGGACCCTTGAGCAAGGCCCTTAACCCCCACCATCTTATAAATATCAGCTCTCTGCTCCACACAGAGGGCTGTGGTAGCTCGGTGTCTGTGGTTGCATCAGGAAGGGCATCTGATGTAAAAATAATTGCTAAGTCTTTGGGTAACTTAGTTTGCTGTGGCGGCCCCTAACGCAGGGAGCAGCTGAAAGAGGGGGAATAAAAAACACTTATATTTTGTATTCTGAGTCAGGGAGGCTTTCCGATTCTCGAAGCACCAACCTCTGTTTAAAACCGCACTGTTATTCAGTAAAATATGACAGAAAGCTCAAGTCTCTCACTCAAATAACCTCTACCCTGAGATGTTTTAGTTTTACCTTGAACAATAATTTCACCTTTTGTAAGTTCAAGGAATTGTTTACTTCTGCTCCCATTTTGTGTCATCCCAATCCCACAAAGCAGTTCATAGTGGAATTGGACACATCTGACTCAGGGGTGGGAGTAGTGTTGTCTCAGCATTCTGAAACTGATAGTGATTCTATCTTGTGCTTTTTGTTTTTCTTGTTGTCTTTCCTCAGCTGAAACTAACATGTAGGAAACCAGTTACCATCCCCAGTCCAATGGACAGACATAATGATGCAACCAGGGACTTGAGGTTGCTCTAAAGTCAGTCAGAATTCCTCTTCCTGGAGTAACCATCTTGTATGGGTGGAATAAGTGCACAGTACCTTGATTTCCTCCACCACTGGGTTCCGCTTTTGAGGCTTTACAAAGATATTTACCTCCTCTGTTTCCCAGCAAGGAAGTTGATGCTGCTGTACTGTCGATCCAACATAATCACCTCAAAGTGTCACAGGATTTGGACTCGGACCACAATAGTCCTTCACCAGACAGCAGAACAGAATGAACAGTTTGCTGACAAACAAAGCACAGTAGTACCAAACCAAGACATTGGACAAAAGGTATGGCTTTCTACACAAGATATTAGACTAAAATACTACCTGACAAAATTGGTTCATAGATTCGTCTGCCCTTTGAGATAATTTTCAATCCATCTAAAGATAGATTAAAGTTACCTCCCTTGATAAAGTTTCATCCTACCTTCAGTGTGTCTCAAGTTAAACCAGTGATACAGTGTGGTCTTAGCCCACGAGTGTCCCCTACTCCTCCCCCGCTATATCATAAACAGTCATACTGCCTTGACTGTACAACAGATCCTGGACAGTTGTTGCAGAGGTAGAGGGTTTCAATATCTGATGGACTGGAAGGGTTATGGTCATGAGGCGATATCCTGGGTATCCCATCATCTCATTCATGATCCTACTTTGATTACTACATTTTATTGAGTCCATCCTGAGAGAAGTGAGAGAAGACCTAGATTGCCTGGAGGTGATTTATTTTATTTTATTTATTTTTTTTTTTGGGGGGGGGCTACCTTTGCCTGTCACTAACCACTTCTTCACAGCTCATGCGTGACAGGTGTGTGTCATCTACCACAGCTGTGGTGGCTGCCTTGACGATCTAGGATCATAGGATCACATCCTGACGTTTGAACATTGGTTTGCCTTCATTACCTTCTGTGGAAACTTGTTTTGTGTGCTTCAAGGTGTTTTGTGTGGGTTCAGTTCTCCTCTGCCTCAACATCCACTACCTGGATGTCCAGGACATCCAGGTAGTGAATGTCGTGTACATCGTGGACGACTGTCGATGACAATGTCGTGGACGACCTTACCTGCCTCGCAAACTCATTTTCTCAAGCTGTAAAATAAGATTGGACATAATTGATTTTGTCTCCCATCTCTGGTCCCATCTGTCACTCTCCTTCAAACATCTTATTACCTCCTGGAGATCTGCACCTGGTGTCTGGAACCTAGATTCCTCCATGCCACCTTCTCAGAGTATGAGAAGGTGGAAAATGTGTATTGTTTTGTATTTTATGTGTTACAACTGAAAAATGTTGAGTTATTGTGGATGAGTTGAATGAAGTTTGACTTATCTGACTGTTTTGTTTCGCTTAATGCACCTTATAATCTGGTGCGCCTTATGTATGAACATAAACCCCATTCATTGATATTACGCTTTATAATCCGATGCACCTTATAGTCTGAAAAAGACGGTACTTTAGATTACCTTTTGTTAAGATGTACAGAAAAAAAACCCATTTATTTAGACAAATAGTGACTTTAAAGTTAAAGGAATATACTGCAACCATTTTGCATGTAAAATTTTAAATTGGTCTAACATCAAGTATTTATGTCAAATTGAAAGCAGAGAGACAAAGCAGGGAGATAAAAAAAATGCAACAGTTAAACAGTAAAACGATGTTCAGAGCTGCATTGCAGCTGTTAGCCATCCATTCAAAACTATAACTGAGGTGTTACTGGAATGCATTACATTATACCTGGCTGCCTATTTGCCCAGAGGAATACAAAAAGCTTCTCCCCCACTGTTTAAATTATTCAGTGTCAAGGGATCAGTCCCCAAGAGACTTGGAATACAAGTTGCTTTATGTGTTTAAATCACAAGACCACCACAACACTCAAAGAGACACTCAGGAGAGCCCATAAATTAACATACAAGCAAGAAATAGACATTTGAAAAGGAGTAAAATTAGTTGTTGTAGTTTTATTCAGAGCCCATTACAAATGACTTCAAACTATTGCTTACATTAACGAGAAAAATCTGACTGCAAGAAGAACTTCCTGTTGACCTTGTCACAACAGTAAATACAGAGGGTAGAAATGCAGGTTCTCTTTTAAAGTAAAGAGATTTTGTCTGAGTCGTGCCACAGCAGATTTGGTTTTGCAAGCTGAATCCAAACCAAAGCAATTAGACCATAATGTGCTTCATAAACCTGAAGGAGAATGGCCACTGAGGGGGAAAACAGCAGAATTACATTAACATGTTCAAAGATTTGCAGGGGAGTTCAAGCCATAAGAAAATGAAATTACGAGGCCATAGCTCTGACAATATGCCACCTTCGCAGCACTGCAATAGTGAGTTATACTCACATGTACCTATATATTCTTTCCCTGTTTTTATTCCCCCTGATAGTAACCACAAATGGTCTACAGTATATTAAAAAAATAAAGAAATAAACAATGAACACCGCCATATTGCAAGGATGTTATTAGGTCAGGTACCAAAAAGACCCAAAGAAGGCTGAGCTAGTAGTAAATGCATTTTGTTTAATTATTTCTAGGGATGCTAAAAGAGCACCGGTTAATATCAAACCAATTTCTGCAAGTCTGACCAAAGACATGTACTTGTTTTAATGAAAAATAAAGTGGCACCGTGTTAACTGCATCAGTTACCACTGAAATTCTGATGAAATGACAGCACACATTTTTGAAAAACTGAAGCTCTGAGCCAGAGCATAGCTCTCTATTTTACCTAAGACTGAGTGATGGTTAAATAGATCATGTTTCCTCAATGTGCTATCATTAGTTCACATACTAAAAGCTGTCTTAAAAATCACATATATGAAAATGATAACGGGGTAGCAAAAATCTATGCCTAAAATAAATACAAAATCATGCCAGGGGCGGTGATTCCACACAGCATGCGGTGTGTTGTGATGTGTTGTTTTGCTAAATTTCTTGCTTTGATGATACATCTGGTGAATGTGACTATACAACTGCACAAACAGGATGTCTTCAAGCCTGTCAACCCTCAGTCCAAGCTACTACAGGAGGTAGATGTGCAGCAAAATTCCTTCACGGAGGTATAACATTTCCCCTAACCTAATCCTTTGCCAACACAATAAGAACCATAACAGATAGAGGCCACATCTCATCCATGCCCTCATTCTGGACAGTACCTTATCTTCAGGGAAACACATTTCAACTCAGCCTGTCCTCATGCAAGAGACTGGCTTGCTGACGGTGGGCTCTCAGGGCTTAACCTGGGCTTATTGCATCTCCTCTCCCACTCCAGAAACTCTCCATCTCTCTCAGCCCCCTACTCAGCACCAACACATCCTTGCACCAGTCCATCCATGAGGCAAGACACTAGCTCTGCACAAAGAGGTATTTACAGACCCTGTCTAGTTATTAAACTTTAATCCCACTAAGAAGAGCATATTCTGACAATGAATTATATATGACAGGTTTGAGTCTCCTATATGACCTCCACTCCACTAAACTCACAATGGTAGAGTTTATTAAACTGTGTTATCCACTGAGTGTAGAAGCTGCCTGCATCCAGATGGTTTCAAACATATAACAGAAAAAAAAGGGAGATGAAAATGTATAGGGCAGGAGAGATCAGAGATATCTAGTCTCAATGTGAATTACAGTTATAAGGGATCAGGCCACAGTCAAATTTGTGTGCATATATGGAACATATATCATGCAGTAACAGGCACACAGCTGATAGTACGAAGCAATTATGTAGAAGGTACCATAAATTTAGTCACAAGAACTTGTCAGTAACTCAACATTTAATTTGTTTAGTCTTTGGGGAGCTCCACATTGGCTTTCCCCATCTGTCAAAATTGGCAACAGACAGTAAATGAGTTTTGAAATTCATCGGAGGCCAATTGTCCTTCCTTCAAATTATTTTATCAACAATCCCCTGAGAAGACAAAGTGTCCTCCAGAAAGCACCGTCCGCTCTGAATATTTTTTTAAAGGTTACTTCACAACTGATTTTTTTTTTTTTTCCCCAGTAGGTTATGGCCGTTGTTGAAATCCTATTCAGAAATGCAAAAGTAATAAATATTACAAGACAATTGTGTGTTTTAAAAAGCATAAGGTAATATATCACAATGCTAAATTACTAACTGAAACAAAATTTTTCAGGGAATTTCAATGATGATATTTAATTATTTCTGCGCAATTATCAAACTGCTAGAGTGATAACTAAAACTACTTTGTCAGGATTGTAAAGAAAGGTCTAGGTTTGGGTACCAAAAAACTCCATTAATATGGTACAAATTAGGGAGCAGAAATTCCCTGTTGCTGTATACAGTATTTAACCATGATAAAGAAAAGTAATATATACAGAAGAGGTATCTAAACTGGTGACCAAACAGCCGTTCATGTTTGAAGCTTTGCCATATATTAATTTAGAAAGGCACCATTGTTATTTTAACAAAAATTAAAAGATAAGACAAAAATTTAGAAAAAAGATTTGCAAGAGATTGCTAGATTAGAATTATTCTCATTAAGTTTCACTCTGCCTTTACTGCCATCTATATTAATCACTAATGATAAGGTTAGGGATAAAAAATAAATGCTTGGATGAGTAAGAGGTTGAAATATTTCATGAAACATGACTAAGATTAGAAAAAAATAAGTATTTTACTGACAAACATTTTAGTATCCATAGGTCATGGTCTTATTGGCAAGTCATATGGACCCACTTGTGCACAACAGCTTAGCTATTCATACAAACGTCACACTTTATATCCATGTTTTTACTCAGTTTCATACATGTGAAAGCGTGTTCAAATTGTCACTTTTCCTGAGATTACGTGACAGATTTAGGTGACAGTGCTGGGGTCAGTGATTGTTGCAGTGTGACCTGGAGCTGGGATGACTTCCTGTTTCGTGGGGCTGTTCCATGTAGTTGAGACCAGGGACCTCTTATTACAGACTGGAATCCTGCTACTAAATTGTAGGGCATGGCTGTTGACTCCCTGATTCTTGGCTAATAAGATCCAGGGTCATCATTATCAAGTACAAAGGACCTACACCGTGGAAGCTTTTAGGGTCTTCAAACAGCTGCTTTTTGCTTCCAAAAACCACATTCCACTCCCATCCCTTTTGTATAATGCCCCCTCCCCTGCTAATCCTACCCAGTTGGTGTATATGGAAAACCCTGAAGTAAACATCTTGCAGCTGTGGACACGACTGGAAAAATACAGGTTGGGAAATGCACAATAGCCTCATCTACATATGGAGTCAACGGATGGTCATTCCAACTAATTTGTTTAAAGAAATCAATGTATGACTTGCAATGAATAAAATAAATAGGACGTTAAATAATAAATGCTTGCCCACTTGTATTGTGTTTTACAAAAAGAAACAACAGCACATCAAATTTTATTTTAGGGCTTTTGCAAAACCAGCAGTAGCTGTCATCTTGGGGGTTGATTGTCAGCATGGAAGGTGCACAACAATGTGCAACAAGCCGAGAAAAGAATTGCACTTGCAGGTAAATGGCAGGTGGTTATGATGAGTGCTATGGCTATTGTGCCAAGAAGGCTTTGCTTGGCTCTGCAAAAGGTGGGAGGTGGGTTTGAAAGAAGATTACTAAAACACTGACGTGGGCATCATGGAATTAAAAGCTTGATCGCTGCCATTATCATTGGTAAAGTGCATTTAGAAGCAAAATAATCCTTAAGCAGCCTTGCAGAAAAAAAGAAACACAGCATCAAAAATTGCATTACCCAAAAATCATTTTTGACAGAAAAAGTATCAGTTCTTTCATCACAGTGGCAGAGTTTCACAGGGGTCATAATTGTACAATTTCCATTTAAATGAGGTTCACAGATCACTGCAGGAGCACGGAGTTGCTTGTGCTTTGACAGAGTGGTGAAAAATGGCATCAACAAAGCCACTGAAAACACTACGGAAACATAAATATGAGTAAACTCTTAATTTTGAGACATGCATTGGGGTATAAATATCACCATGGCATAAGCAAAAGCAGAATCTATTTATTTTTTAATGCAACATCACTGTGACAGTACTGAAGCAGAATTTGAATGGGCTCGAACAGAAAACAGTGTATGTGAGGCCAAGGCATTTTGGGCTGTTACAATTTGTTGTGATGTAAACCCCAAGGGGCCAAACCAGATCATGATCTTTGGGTCAGTCAAGCTCTGCTCTCTAGTTTCTTTTCTTTTTGTGTTTTTTTTCCCTCCTCTCTTCCAGCTGTCTCAAGTAGTGATTACAGGGGTTCCTGTTCCCCTCTGATGGTGGCAGCCTTTACGTGACCTTGTGCTGTATACGTGTCCATTGTCATCACATAGAGGGAAGGTCGGTGAGCCCACAGTGGATTAGGTGGGCTTGACTTGGACAATGCTGGAAAGGAGCTTATATCCACATAAAAAATGTATATCAAATGAAATCTGAAATATATTAACCAAATACAAAAAAACATCTTATCCTTAAAAGCAAAAGCAGGCAAGCAAACGGAACACTGAAGAACAACAGGACATATATTTTATGTTACAGGAGAGAGTAAGCAATGCACAGCTACATAAAAAAAACAGTTTTGCTACAATGTTAGCTTTTAAATTTTATAGAAGAGCTGCGTAAGGGTAAATGTTGCATTTTATAGTTCCTAAGTTGCAGAAACAGTGACACGAATACAAATGCAACGTTATTGAGAGATTGTCTTTTAAAACACAGGGCAGTTTTTGGGATCCATGCAACAACAGTGTCCTCTTGAATTCACTCCGCACTATCGCTGCACAGATTTATCACCGAACTTCTCTCCACAGTGTAATTGATGCCATAAATTTACAAAGACTCACAAAGGAATTTACAGGGCTGAGCACACCAAGACTATAAAAGAGCTTTCTGGATTCATGAAGCAGTAACTCTGTTACAAATCTAACAACTATTAAATTTGAAAATGACAGTTTCTCATTTGCTGCTTTCAGCAAAACAGTTTGATGGAAAGATTGAAAAGGAAGGAAAAGATACAGAAGAGTGCAGGGAAACTGAATGGGCATAATGGTATATTTGGGAGAATGATTATGGAGACATTATAGGTTATATATGTCATTATTTATTAATTGTGCTGCATGTGCAACCCTGATGAGATGTGGAATATGCCTTTCTCTTGTCAATATTCTTTTATCAGAAGGCAATAAAGCCATGTTAGTTCAAGTCCCAAATGGCGGTCTCTGCTCTGATATTAAAACCTGTGGGGGTTTTATCAGAGCCCAGGGCCCAACAAGCAAGTGAGCATAAACCATGGAACCTCGGCGCATTTCTTAGCCACATTACCCTGCACCCACCAACCCAAATTTCATTACAAACTCATTATGGAATGGAGCTCAGCCATGAGAGGACAGCACTGAATCATAAAGCAGCAATTTAGCACCAGATTTGGGAGCACATTTACCTTTATATTAGTCTGTACTGCACTATAAAACCAGACTCTGTTTTAGACCGTCCCCGTTGACTGTCAGTTCATTTTACTGGCCTGCTGTGTAACTTGTATGCTATTCCAATATAAAATATACAAAATACATAGCCTGATGCAATCATTTAGTTTAAACCATTGAACAAGTTCAGCACGGTCTTCATTGTTACGAACTTATTTTTTTTTGTTTATAAAATCTACTGCAAGATTATTTACAACAATTGTGTTTCAGTAAATTTGTTATATGCAGTGAAGGTGTTTAATTACCAGTAGAAGTAAAGCAAAATATGACCAACACAACATTGATTTGTATTTGTTGTTTTTTGTTTGTTTGTTTTTTACAGTGTTTTGGAAAACCAATAAGTAGAGGAAGATGTGATGGCAACCAGTCAGCAGCAATTCATTATTTTGATAAAGCGAGCAGTCTTTCAAACCACAGGTCATGGCCTCTTTCCATTGTGATATTTGATCAATTGACATGCTTCCTGTGCTTCCTTTGTTTTATTGCAGTCATCAATATTCAGCTCAACAATGGAATATGATGTGATCAATATATTTATGCACTTACCTAGTTGGGACAGGATCCCCCGAAGGAATCATTAGGTAGCAAAAAAAAAGGGGGAGAAATTATGTTAGTGATCAGGCCGGATGAGACCTAAACAACTGAATATAAACATATTTTGATGTGCCTCTATTTTAGCTGAAGTGCACACAACAGCAGCAATGATGCTCAGCCTCGAAAATATCCAAAGCTGATTAGAAGAAACTCACAAAGTTGATTAGTTCTAGTTTAAACGTAAAAGCTACACAGACGTTTATATTCTATATTATCAGACACTGACATCAGTAAGATTTCGATCCAATTCATTCACTGCCACATGACAATTACCTCAAACAGTCAGATCCACAACTTGAAACATTGCACTCATCTTTATGGCTTTTACTTAAAATGAATTATGTAAATTACATCGATATGCTGTTTGTCACTAAAAAGAATCACATTTCTTAACTGTTGGACTTGAATAAACAATATGAGGGTCATGTCCTTTTGTGGAAGAGACTAGGCTCCAATTCCTCATCAAATACTTGAAAAAGATAGTTTATAATAAATAGAATTAAAGCAAATGAGCATAATGGGGAAAAAAGTTTCCAAAATCCAGCTCTATTCAACTGAATGCGAACTGCAAAACAAAAATAAAGGTCAATTATTCTTATTAGTGGCCACTATGCACTGTAAAAAGAGCGATCGATCTGCCAACAGATAACAAAAAGATGAACACGACTGCTTTGTTAAATTCAGCAGGGACATATTGACTATAGGGATATCATATATCAGTAAAGAATGAAGAAACAATCCTTTTCTTGTGATGGCGACCAATTCCCATTTCCATTTTTATAACCACAAAAAGATCTGTTTAAAAGCCGCTGCCTGTTCTAATGAGATGTCACTTGATTTAGGGTCAGGGAGCTTGACGATTACAGTGTTTCACACACGCAGCTCTGACAGTCAATAGAAATCAATACAGCCGATGCAATTATTAATACAGTCCCGTGCAGTTAGACATGAATGAGACAGATGACATTAGGGCAGATTGATCTAGAGGAAATGGATTTCATAAAGCACTCAATGCCTTTATTATTTTGCACACAAAGGATAGGCTGGAGAGGCTTGAATGCATTTCGTTGCTTTCTAGTATGCTATCATAAAGGGTAATTATGATGTTAAACCTAAACATTGGATCTCACACACTTTTATGTTGTCACGTTATGT
This sequence comes from Nematolebias whitei, assembly GCF_014905685.2. NCBI lineage: Eukaryota > Metazoa > Chordata > Actinopteri > Cyprinodontiformes > Rivulidae > Nematolebias > Nematolebias whitei. The sequence goes on from NC_056503.1 coordinate 39,449,412, forward strand.
GTTTATTACACTACCAGGATTTCTTATTTTAAATATTTAACAACAATGAAATGACGTGTGCATTGCTGTCCTTGTCACATTTACAATAAACAGCATTTTCTATAAAGGTGCATTCTAAAAAAGTAACAGACATGAATGTGGAATTAATGCCTAAAACAACAACATAATTCATTCTTTACTATAGCGAGGGAAAACAAATCATTAAAACAATGCAGTGGATAATGTGCACTTATTGCATTGATGCTGAAGAACAAAGACATGCTCAGTAAGAAGCTTGTGTGTCTCAGGTGTCGGTCTCAAATGAATATTCACCCTGCAGATGAACCCTGCTCCCAACGGGCTTATGGCACTAAATAATACGGCATTAACGCCCATAAACCGAAGCACAGCTTTGTGTTTGGCTTGTTTGAGGGGTTTGTGTAAATAACCTCTAACATCAGCTTTAAACATGGGAGAACAATAAAACTGGCTTATTGTGACAAAATCCCTGCCGCTACTTTAATATAACCATTATGAATCAAGCGTGTTTGATGTTCATTTCATGGATATTACTGATAGTTGTAATGTTTTGGAAGTATAAATTATGAAGGCGCCAAATGTGAAAATTACCATCCAGATGATTCTGCAAAAGTATTCTAAAGAATGTGTGTTCAAAAAAACTATAACAAAAAGATATACTGTATATATGTTTCTGGTATTGGTAAAAAAAATTAAAAAAGTTAAAAAATTAGAAATGTTCATGCAAAATAGGAATTGTCTTGTCTTTAGGTTACATTAAAAAAAATCACCAAGTATTTGGGGTGTGGGGGTGAGTGTATAGATATCTATATATCTATATCTCTCTCTCTATATATATATATATATCTATATATCTATAGAGATAGATGGAGATAGATATGTATTGGAGAGAGTGATGGTGGTAGCTTGGTGGTCAGTACTGTGGTCTTGTAATCCTGAGGTTGAGGATTCGAGCCCAGGCTGCATCAGGAAGCGTGTTTAGGCAATGCAACCAGTTTGCTGGTGACAGCCAAACCAGTTGTTCATGTGTAAAGGAGGGCCATCAATCTAATGACAGATTGTCAGTGCCCTGATGACCACTTGCTATTCACAGAGGGCTGGGTAATACTTGCAATAACAGCATTATACGAGGGTGACAGTTGAACAGAGACCTCCAACCCTGTTTAATGATGGACAAGTTCTCTTCACAAAGATGACTTCCTTTACTCCTCTCTCAAACCAAAGTTCCTCCCTATGAAGAATGAACATCTTTATCCCTGAAAGAGTGAGCGCTGGTCTGCAGACGAGTGTAAACCACAGAGTCCTGGCCTGATGATGTGGTTCTTCTGTGCTGGGCCATCCTTTTGAGCACTAACGACTGGTCGTTAGGCTGATGGTCTTCCCTTTGCATATAAACAATTAGTTTTAGCTGTCACCAGCATCCGGGTTGACCCACTATGAGAAGGTGCTGTTTATAAGTTAACAGCATTCATTACATGCTCTCGTAAATGAGTCTTCGAGGCTCATTGGGAACTAACCGTTATAAATAAAGGCTGAATGAATGAATAAGACTGAGTTTGTTGCAGCCCCTCAGACTGGAGAAGTCATATGGATTAAAGACAAAACTTTCCAACAAAGATGAATCCGTCCAAAGCACCTGACTTAACCTTGTTAGATCTATCTACCTGGATTTTTGAGCATGCATCATGCATTCCTACATGTTTTTGCAAACTAGTGAAGCTTCCCAATGCAAATCCAGTTTTTACTGTAAGAAGCAAATCATGTGATGTTAAAGCTCTAATAACACTGAAGCCTATTTCTGCGGAGTCGATTCTCAACCTTGAAATGGATTAAAAAAATCTAAGATCTAATAATTATGGGAAAAAACTAAACAAAAAAAAAAAACTAAACACACAGAGAATGCTCAAGTTTAAATATGTGTTCAGTGTTGCAACCCTAAACACTATACGGTCCATTTTAATATTGTATACAAAAAAAAACAAAAAAACATTTATGGAACAACAGTTGAGTTTGGGGTGTTTATATTAGTTTTCTATCCATTAAAACATGTGTGATAAGGTGGATCAGTCTTAACGTACATTTCCATTAATCGGGATCTGATTGAGGCACCATTCACATTAGATGAATTCAAGTCAGCAAAATTCTAATCTAAAGATACCACAGCTGTAATTACATATCAGAGGCTCAGCTCGGCAGATTAGACCAAGAAAAAAGCTGAACATAGTTTTTCATTTTAATCACCAGTGTCTGACTGTATGTGGAACAGTACTAATAATTCTTTAATTAACATGTTGAGAGTAGCAGAGGGCACCAAAGCTCCCCTCCTCCACCTCAGGCTCATGCTGTTTTCAACACAAATATACAAATTAACACGCAATCACAGCGACGTTAAACACATTTTAGAAGCTTTCATTTTAGCACCAATCAGGTAATTAAAAAAGTGAAAATTTAGACAGAGGTTGATTAGGCACTATTCATACCCAGGCCCTACTAGTCAGCGTTCACATATAAATATCAGCATAAATGAAACTTTAATTTCAGATGGCATCTCTACTTTTAATTACACACTTTTTTTTCACAATTGCAAATTAACTAACAGCTTATCTTGTCAATTTATGATGTATGTGCAGTCAGATTTTAAAGCCAGGGTGAAGTTTTTTTTTTTTTTTTAAGTGTATAAAAATACACAAAGCGTGAACTAATACACATTCAGCCATGCTGAGTTTTAAAAACAGAAGAAGTCGTAATAATTGGCCTGCATTAAGCTCCCGTGGTTTCATTGTTGTTGTTCTGGTTATCCTGGTGACAGAACCATGGCACTGCATTTCACTCTCCTCTCCTGCTCCCTCTACAGATATGAGCAGGGCAAAGAACAGCTGGTGCAAAGAGATAAAGTCATGTTCTGAGCGCTTCCCTGTTCCAATCTACCTTGCACTGCTCACCCAAATGCCAGAAGCACAATTATAGAAGTGTGAGAGGCAGAAAGTAGATTAAATAAAACTGAATTTTCACTATTACCATTCAAATGAATGCAACTGATGAAGTGGTAAGGTTTACATTCACTGTGATTTTATTTGTTAAATAACGTATGCCCCATTTGATTTTCATTACAGTTTATCACCTGTAGAATAATGCATTAGTCATCGTTTCTCCTCCCTCTGAAATTTGGATAGAATCTACAAGAATATAATGTGGGTGCAAACATAAACCATCTCCGATAAGCTTTATGAAATTAACTTTTTCCTTGCTAGGGAAGTGGCCGGTAGCAAAAAGGTGACAAAGAGAATAATTTTCAAAGGTTACGTCCCTCATTTTTCTGTTTTTGTTTTTATTGCTTTTTCCTTCATAAGTCCATCTGTGTCCTAAGGTAATGAACAAAGCACCCCAGAAGGACACTTAAATCACATCAATAAAACATTTTTTTTATGTAATTTTAGTACATGAATTGAAAATTGAGAATGACATAATTTACCAATAATTGTGTTGGCTTTTTTAATATTTTATGATTAGAAGCCATTAGAGATTTGTCCTGCAATCTAATACTCTGTTATTACATGGATGGATGGTTGGTCTCTGGAACACATAATGACATTTAGAGCAGATAGAAAAAAGTAAGTGAAGCACAAGAATATGCATAAAGATGTCTGTAATCAAAACGTATCACATTCTTTATTCATCCATTCACTTTTTTACCCAGTTTTTCCATTCCACGGTCATGGGGGACTGGTATCTATCGCCACTTGTCACTGTGCAAGAGGAGGGGTTGAGAGTGAAGCGAAGGCCGCCGGAGTGACGTGGACCCAGCTGAAGAGAGCCGCCCAAAACAGAGTTCGTTGGCGGGGTGTTGTTGCAGCCCTATGCTCCACCAGGAGTCTACAGGAATAGTAGTAGTAGTAGTAAGAGGAGGGGTACCCTGTAGATATGACAATATTATTCTGCATCTATGAGAATTTAAAAGTAGAATAAAAAATATAGATTGGCTCAGCAGAATAATAGTTAGAGATGTCATATCTCAACAAGATGCTTGCAGAATAGCATACTAGCCTTCTGGGTGGAGAATGCATGTTTCTCAGTGCACACATGGATTTTCACCCAGTATGCCCGTTTCCTCCCACAGACCAAAAACATGAATGTTAGGTTAATTGGTAACTCTAAAATATATGTAAACCCTTCCAGGGTGTACCATGCCTCCTGTACATTGACAGATGGAGATAGGTATCAGGGAATACCAGTAATTACTGGTAATCAGAAAGGAGAAGTAGATAAAAAAAGAAAATTGATGAATGAATGGATATGCAAACCAGAGTCAGAGATTCTTTATTGTCGTTGGTGCATGTGGTGGAACGAAATTATGTACACAGGGTCCTGTTACATCCAACAATAAAATGTAAAAGAAAAAAAATGATGACATCTAAGATATGAACTAAAAAAAACATCAACTAAATATACACTAAGCACTAATAACATAAAAACATTACGTCGAACAGCAGCATGAACATGAGCATGAGTCTGTGTGAGCAGATGAGCACGCATGGACACATCAACATAAAACAGATCAGCAGCAACATGATGTGATTTTTCACAGTGATTTTTCTGGTTAAATATTCATGAGTCTAACAGCTTCAGGGTAGAAGCTGTTCCTCAGTCTAGTGGTTCTGCACTTAATGCTCCTCAACCTCCTTCCTGAAGGGAGCGGGGCAAAAAGTGTGTGTGCTGGGTGAGTGGGGTCCTTCATGATGCAGGTGGCTCTCTTCCTGCATCTAGAGGTATAAATGTCTGTGATGTTGGGGAGACTGACTCCAACAGACTTCTGTGCAGCCTTTACCACTCTCTGCAAAGCTTTTCTTTCTGCAGATGTGCAGCCTCCATGCCACACTTTGATGCTGGAGCACAGGATGCTCTCCACTGCACACCTGTAGAAGGAGGTGAGAACTGAGCTTCCCAGACCAGCTCGCCTCAGCCGTCTGAGGAAGTAGAGTCTCTGATGAGCTTTCTTGATCAGACTGGTGGTGTTGTTGCCCCAGCTGAGGTTGTCATTCATGTGTACACCCAAGTACTTGTAGCTGGAGACCACTTCCACCGCAGATCCTCCTATGTTCAGGGGGGTATAGGTGTGTTTTGTTCCTTCTGAAGTCCACAATCATCTCCTTCGTCTTCTTCACACTGATGTGAAGGTTATTTTCTTTGCACCAGCTCTCCAGGTGTTCCACCTCCTGCCTGTAGCTGGACTCATCATTGTTCATGATGCATCCCACCACCGCTGTATCATCTGCAAACTTTACAATATGACAGCCTGGATGGGTAGCTGCATAATCATACGTGAGCAGAGCGAACAGGAAAGGGCTCAACACACATCCCCGAGGAGACCCAGTGCTGAGGGTTATGGTGGAGGAGGAGAAGTTGTGGATCATCACTGACTGTGGTCTGTTTGTTAAGAAGTCTAGTACCCGGTTGCAAATGGAGGGGCTTAGTCCTAGTGTGAATAGTTTGTCCTTCAGGGTTTGGGGGATCATGGTGTTGGTGAAGTTCACAAAGTGTATACAGATGTAAGAGTTTTTCTGCTCCAGGTGGTTGAGCACAGTGTGGACCACAGAGGAGATGGCATCCTCTGTTGATCGGTTCTCACGGTATGCATACTGATGAGGGTCCTTCTTGTGTTGATGGTTGTTTTGATGTGAGTCATGACCAGTTTTCCGAAGCATTTAGCGACTATCGGGTTGAGAGCCACTGGCCGATAGTCATTCAGACCAGTCACTGTAGAGCTTTTTTGGGACTGGGATGATGGTGGCAGTCTTCAGGCAGGTGGGAACTGTCTCCAGGGTAAGTGAGGTGTTAAAGATGTCGGCCAGCACCTCGCAGAGCTGATCGGCACATTTTTTCAACACTTTTCCGGGGATGTTGTCTGGGCCAGTTGTCTTGTGCGGATTAATCCTCCTGAAAGTACTCCTTACTTCTGCTGAGGTCACGCTGAGATGCTCTTCATCCGGTGGTGAGGTGAGTCTGGTGCTTGGTGGTCTGTTCGGGTCTTCAAAGCATGCATAGAACTTGTTGATTGCATCAGGCAGAGATGGGTCCTTGGGGCATTGTTCACTCTTTCCTTTATAATCTGTTAAGCACTTAATGCCCCTCCACATGCTCCGAGGGTCTTGTGAGGTGAATTGACCCTCGATCTTCTGTGCATATGTTGCCTTGGCCCTCTTAATACCAGTAACCAGCTCTTTCCTTGTCCTTCTCAGCTCCTGTGAGTTTCAAGACCTGAAGGCAGTGTTCCTGGCTTCCAGCAGGGTGCGCACCTCTGCATTCAGCCAAGGTTTTCTGTTTGGGTAGCGTTTAACATATCTGATAGTGGAGACGTGTCAGTACATGTACTAATGTAACCCAGAACTGAGGATGCGTATTGATCCAGATCAAGTGATCCACCATTTTCAGCAGCTTCTCTGAAAACCTGCCAGTCTGTTCGATCAAAACAATCTCTCAGTATGGGGCCACTGTCCTGGATCCAACATTTAACTTTCTTTTGTACCAGTCTGGAGTGTCTCAGCATGGGCAGGTAAGCAAGGGCCAAGAAAATTGAGATGTGATCAGAGAATCCTAGGTGGCTGTCTAAAAAAAATAGAAATTCCATTAAAACAATTCATTTGAAGCAAAAAAAAAGTATCAGTGGGAGAGAATAACAATTATCTGGACACTGCGTTGCCATGTTTAGACCCAATAATGACTCTAAACGACTCCCAAATATAGCTAGCAGTTTCCAACAAAAATCTAATCACCACAGCAGTCATTAAAAAAAGTCCAAAGAAATCACTAGAGTGATTAATACTTTTGCTTGGGCCCACTGGTTTATGCAGTCACCCACTGGCCAGTTGGCATCTGGTTTGGATGGAGGGATTGGAACTCAATAGTCAGCATAACTCCTTTGCAGTCATGGCAATAGGTTAATGAAGCAGATGGTAGAAAACATGCAGGTCAGTGATAATCCGAATCTACACCTCAATATAGGAAAATAGCATTTTAACTGCAGTTCACATGAGCACATAAATCTGGAGTCAGAAACGAGCACATATGGCAAAAAAGCCAACATGTGTTAAATGGGCAGTTTAATTTGTCTTCAGTTGCCTTTGCTGTACTGCCAAAAAGAAGTGTTACCATGGCAGCAAAGTTGCAATTAGGGAAAGTAGTTCAACTCTCCAATCATTTAAATAAATCAATGTTTTGTTCAGCAGCCTTGTCGATGGAGTATAATAACCTATGTCATTTTACTGAATAAAGACCATTTGACGTGACAATAACAATTGAAAATCTGATTTTTGACATAAATTTAATCTTGCAACCATAAATTCTGCAAACACAAATCTTGTTCGCAAAGGGGTGGCAACATGAATACGTATGAAATGATTTGGCTGACAAATATACAATCTAATATAAAAACGATGAACACGATGTACAGATTTATTTACAGACATTTCATTATTAACTCTACAAAAACACTACCTGTTACATTACACCAAAAAATAACTTAATTAAAATGCAATATAGCATGAAATATAACACATTTTAAGTTTTCTGCACATTTGATTGAACAAATAGTTGTTTTTTTAAATACACAATGATTTATAAATTGTCATACAAGTTAAAGCTTTTGATAAAATATTATCTGCTGAGTACATTTTATTCACATTTTAATCCAGCACTAAGTTTTAATGTGTTTCGGAAGCTTAAATATGACAAAGCATTGTCACGGACTCTTTCTTTTGTCCTTCATGCATGACAGTTTTTTTCTTTAACCAGCTGTTTGCATTAATTGCTCCTCCACTTGCAACAGTCAGTCTAACATGGCACCTCCCTAACTGCTGATGAACTGATGACAATAATGGTAATCGAATGACACAATGGAATGAGATTACAAACAGAATGGGTTGATTTCTTCTTCATAACATAAGCATAAGGAGGACTGAAAGAGGGTCATGTCCCTTAAAACAAACAGAAGTTTTATTATATGCCAAACGAACACGACAGCTGTAGAATTAATCCTAAATGGGAAAAGTAGCTTGCACTTGGACCATCTGGCATGGTGGAGCAAATTAAGATAAAGGCAGAATTGGTTGTCTGAAACTGATGAGCACACAGTTTCAGTTTTGTCAGAGTTGTTTGGGCAGATAAAGATATTGGGCACTTGAATGTGAAGAAATACAGGCTTTTACTAAAGCCATTTTAAGAAAGGTGCCATCAGTGCCCTTTGGCTTGCCCCATGATAGCTTGTCTTTGCAAGGAAAAGAGAGAAAAACATCAACTAGATATCAGCTACAAACAAGATGGATGCACTTCTGTCCTCTGGGCTGTGAGTGTTAACAAAGGACGGGTTCAGATGTTTTCACAAGCCAAAACAGCAAAAGCCTAAGTGCACAAATGTAGCAAGCTTTTAAACTATCTTCCTTCAGTCTGATGTTTCACCTGTCTTCCGTGTCAAAATGCCAGAGTAAGAAAAATAAAAAAATGTGCAGCTACAGTTGCCTTCCACAAGTCTTGCACATCTGTTACATTGTAAATGTGTTGAATAATGTGCTTCCCTTCGCTTTGCTCCACTCTGTTTCCCACCTGCCAGATAGACACAAAGAAGCCGAAGATTGGGTTTGGCCCATCAAGGACATAAGGGTGCTGCTGGAGAAATATTAGATCGCAGCTACAGCTGGGGTACAACAAGCATGTGGCTCCTCCATGGGGACCAACTTCAACCACCTAATGCAATCAACCCAACAAATCACACATATGCCTGTGTGAGCATCTACACATACACACACACAGCACAAGACACAAACACGTCTCATAAAGTCTTGCCATGAGCCAAACCATCATCACTCAAATTTGATTTGTGTTCAGAGTGTTACAACTGCAATTTTGTTTATGAAAACACTCAGACATGTGCTCCCATTTGGTGCTTCTGGGTCAAATAGCATTTACTGTCTGAAGGACGGTCCAGGGGAGGTGGGGAGGGCTGTTGGAGCTGATGGGGGTGAAATTCAGATGTCAATGAGCAATCTGTTTAATGACGGTTATGATGGTGATACACAGTTATGGAAGGCTCACACATCACTCATTCTGCAAGTGATATACAAAAAACAATGGAAGCACAATTATCTACCTTTAAACATCATCAAACAAGACAATTATTATGCACTGACATTTGTCCACAATTTCAGTATCACCTTAATAATCAGTTAAATTACTTTGCTTCAAAAAGACTTAACATTCTGTTAGTGCCAAACAAGCAAATAGCAGCAGACATCTGTAACTGTATATTTCTTTGTCTCTCTGACCACTGACCTTCACTAACTGTATATAATCACAATCAGAGGGGTGTTGTGTTGACAAAGACCAAAGATATTTTCAAGGGTAAACAAAACAAAGCAAACCAATCTCCATGTAATCACACAAAGCACACAACCTCCCTGAAAAATGACATTTCACATGCATCCAATCCCATGTGCCAGAATGTCCATCTGTTGTTGTCAATTATGAATGAGCCATTAAAATTTTATCTACAGTCAACGACTTTCTTTTTTTTTTTTTTTTTTTAATTATGGGGCACTGAGGTATTTAATCCTCAGAAATTAAAGCCTTTGTTTTCTCAGAAGAAATGTGCAAAATGTGTCTCCATTTCTCTGTGAAACAAAGGTTTATTGAGTTCAGTGCAGGAATTCAGATCCAGTGCAGCTGCACTTTATTCTGTACATAAATGCTGCCACCTGGTGATATATTAGAGGCATCCCATGTTCATGCACTGAATGTGTTGTCTTGTAAATCTGAGTCACACAAATTGCACATGAATCTGATTTGAGCTTCAGGATCAGAAACCTCCAATGCAGCATTTCTGATTTTAATTGGAACACCGACCAGCTGTACACATGCACTAAAGCTCATGATATTCAAGAGCCGTTCTGATTAAAACAAGCACGCATGCATCATTCATTCACGTTTCCTGGTCCATCAATCAGAATGTCTGTTTTGGGTGGTAGGGTTAATGGTATTATTTGTCATGCCAAGGACATGAGCACGCCTACCCATTGGATATGATGTCTTTATTAGCAGGCGTGACAGCTGCCAACTCAGTGTCTCCTCCATGTGGAGCAATGCCAACCTGCTTAAACCCTCAGGGTTGTTTAACTACCATGTACACAGACATATACACAGTCTTAATGGTGACCGAGACAAATCTTTGGAAGCAAGAACAAAAAGTGTAAAACATAATGATCACTTCTATGAATTGTTCTGATATGTGTGCATTTAATATCAAACACAGTTGTGCAAATGTAAAAAGACATTCTCAGAGTCAGTATGTGTTGTTGGGACTGCAGATTTGTGGCAAGGATCATTCATCCTGCAAGAATAATTTCTCTGTGATGTAACAGCTCATCAGCGTGCACCAGGTTTTCACCCTAGGGTGCATCACGTATACAGTATAGGTGTTGATTACATGATGACACATCATCCTAATCAAAATCATAAATAGGGCTGTTAAAAATGTAAATAATAATAATAATAATAATGTTTCAAAGGGATACATAAAAGGACAGAAAGTTGGACTTGTTTTCTGCTGTGATGGTGGGTTGCACTCCACTTTGCTTCTCTTGCTTGAGTCTGTTTAATCAAGAGTATGTGGATGATTATTTTTTTTTTATCATAAAAATCAGAACATGAATAAAACGGATGGAAAAGTTAGATTGAAGAAGAAATGCAAAAGTCATCAACGTTTTCACAGCAAAATTTTCAAATGATCCATTTTTATGTCCATATAAACAGTGCATTACCATAGAAATGGCCCCTAATATGCACATGTGAGCACCAAAGTGGGGGAGGGAAATGTTAATCTTGTTAGTTCCCACTACCTCTGAGCAGCTCCTGCCACCAGCTCCCATCCTGGGAAGAGAGGGACAATAATAACCCAGAGACACCCAGGAATGCTCACTGCTGCAGGCTAAAAGTGCAGTTGTGAAACTTGTTAATATGCAACTCTGTTTTTTTCAACTTCCTCCTCAAATGATATTTGAGTTCAGTACAGCAGATACTGCTGAGTTCTGGGTTCCTGAGTAAGAGAAAACCAAAATATATACTGTAGTGCAGCTTTTCATACTACAGCCAAGAATTAAATTTACTTACTGTGAACCCCTTTTTTTCCTAGTTTCTATTTGAACAGAGTTAGCAAAAACAATTGACTCAGTCAGCATAAAGGATTCTGAAACAACCCTGATCCAGCACTGTTATGCAGAACCCTTGATTTCTGACATAGCACATGTCTAAACACAGAAAAGTCATTGTTTTCCTTAAATCTATTTGTCACAGATCAATCCCTGGTCTCCAATCACTGAATGCAGTTCAAGTTCAAGGTTCTACATTGTCATTCTCATCACATGTGATACATGAGGTGGAACAAAATTGTGTACACAGGGACCCAGTTACATCCAACAATAGCAAAAATAAAAATAATAAAAAACAGTATTCAATTCAATTCATTTTATTTAAATAGCGCCAAGTCACAACAGAAGTCGTCTCAGGGCACTGAACAGAAATAGTCATATATAAAAATAAGTTAAAAGAAAAATTCATATTTAAAAATACTAATTTAACATTATTTATCTGAGGAGCAGACTGCTTTGAATTTAACTCCATCTCAGAACTCTCATCTTGAGCAAGGATGAAGGTGACCATGGAAATGAAAAACTCCCTCATGAGAAACAGAAATCTTTAGCAGAACCAGGCTCAGGACAAGCGTCCATCTGCTTCAACCAGCTGGGTTTGAGAGGAACAGATACACAATGGCAGGTCAAGAAACACATGTTAAGATAGAAATAGTATCAAATGAAAACTATTCAATTTTAACAATTAATTTAAGGACATGATGTCAATTTGTCCTCTAGTAGTCTAAGCTTAAGACAGCATGACAAGCTGACCCTAACTATAGGCTTTATCAAAAATGAAAGTCTTAAGCCCAGTCTGGACCATGTGTCAGCTTTATGGACAGAAACTGGAAGTTGGTTCCACAAGAGAGGAGCCTGATAACTGAAAGATCTTTCTCTTGTTCTGCTTTTGGAAACTCTAGGAACCACAAGTAAGCCTGCAGTCTGAGAGCAAAGTGAAAATATGGAACAATAATATCTGTAATAGAAGATGGAGCTAGGTTGTTGAGAGCTTTGTAGGTTAGAAGTAAGATTTTGAATTCACTTCTGGATTTGACAGGGAGCCAGTGGAGAGAATCAAAAACTGGAGAGATATGATCTCTCCTACTAACTCCAGTTAAGAGTCTGGCAGCAGCATTTTGGACTAACTGAAGACTTTTTAAAGAAGCATTTGGACACCCGGATAACAAACCATCGCAATAGTCCAGTCTAGACATGACAAATGCATGAACTAGTTTTTCTGCATCGTTTTTAGATATGATGTTTCTAATTTTAGCCATATTACGCAGGTGGAAGAAAGATATGCACTAAGGATCTAAGATGTAAACTAAGAAATACACTAAATTAAGAAATATGTTAAATAATTAATAGTACAAAACAATATGGCGGAAAACATCAGCGCCAACATGAGTCTGTGTGAGCAGATGAGTACGAATGAATACATCAGCATGAAATAAATCAGCAGCTTGGATAATCCACAGCACATATCAACATTCAAAATGGCATTATAGTGTTTTTTTTTTTCCACAGTGATAATTCTGATTAGGGATTCTTGAGTCTAACAGCTTCTTGGTAGAAGCTGTTCCTCATTCTAGTGGTTCTGCACTTAATGTTCTGCAACCATGAAGACATCATGTTTGAAAATATAAGTTCATCCTCTGAGGAGAGAACAGATCACTCTGGAAAACTCAAAGGACTGTCATGATTGATTGATTATTATAGTTATTTTTTTTTTTTCATTAGTTCAACCTTTATTTATACAGGTTAGTCCCAATGAGCCTCGATAACTCATTTACAAGAGAGACCCGTTTTCACAAAGAATGATGACGACAGTAGACAATATTAAAATAAGGCATATAAATTGAAAAATAAATGGAAGAAAAGTATGTTGAAAACAAAACAAAGCAAAAACAGCTACTTTATAAAGTGATTAAAAAAATACTAAAAACAGGACATATTAACATACTAAAAACAGGAACATGTCTGCATTGGTTTTTGCCATGAACTTAACAGATGTTTGAGGCCACTTAGAGAGGTCAAGGTCACAAGCTTCAAATCTTTTTGCAAGGTGTTCCAGGTAATGGGAGCAAAGTAAGAGAAGGCCCTTTTGCCTAGTTCAGTCCTCAATGAGGGAAGACTGCAGGTAATAATGTCCTGAGAGTGCATGCTGTAGCTGCACTCACATAATGACATGTAGGAGGAGACATATATGAAGGCAACAGACCAAGAAGTGATTTAAATTATGAAAATGTACCAGTGAGAGAATCTGTGTGAAGTTACTGATGACCAGTTAACCAGTAAATGGTGGGTACAGTAGTTACAGCCAGTTATGAATCTTAGCGCACCATGATAGACAGCGTCCAACATCTGCAGAGTGTTTGTATGGGTGTTCATGTAAATGTCACCGTAGTCAACCAAGGGAAGGAAAGTAGCAGTTACAAGGCGTTTCTATAGCGTGCAGATTTGGACAGAATCTATTTCTGAAAAAGAAATCCAATTTTACTTTCAGTTTCTTTACCAAATGTTTGGCATGGAGCTTTAAAGAGATGTGAATCGACCAAAATACCCAAATATTTGTAGGAATCGACAAACTCAATAGGAACACCATTCAAAGATAAAATCGAGGGAAGAACTGCTGGAACCGACCTCCTGTCTGAAAACGCCATCCTTTTGGTTTTGTCTGTGTTTTAGTGCAAGTTTGAGATGAAAAAAATTTGACTAGATGATGTCAAAAGCAAATTGCAAAAGCTGAAAACCTTAGCAACTGTTTTTGCTCGACAATAAACAAGTGCATCATCAGCATATAATAGTAAGGAAGCTTCAGGGATGATCTGACCTATCTGACTTATCTATGTAGATTGGAAAGAGGGTGAGACTTAAGACTGAACCTTGTGGTACACCATTGTTAACAGTTAGATAGCTGGAAGAAGTACCATTATGTTGAACACATTGCCTTCGATCTGAGAGATAGTTAGGGAACCAGCCAATGGTGTGATCTAAAGTGTGTGATAAATGGTGTGATAAATTTGAGTATTGTAAAAATTCAGTTTTTCTGTTGTTCTTGTTTTGATTGTCCATCGTTGTCATTGTACAGATATAGCAACTGTTTTATAAAGCAAACATATAAGCCCAAACATCTCCTGTGTATCATCCATGCTTTGTCTCTAAACTAAAACATTATGCCAGAATCGGACCCACACCATTTCAGTCTAACGTTTTCCTTGTGTTCCCTGATAATGTTTCTGTTGTAGATGTATTATTTTCCAAGCGTGACTATAATGTTATTTATATTAGCATGCACATTTGGTGTCGGATGGATTGCAAAACAGAGACCATTAGTTGATAATATGCTGTCTGTTTCTCACTGTTACTCATCTCTAAATTGCATTAATGTGGCACGCTCATCTGGGAGACTGTTTGTCTTCCTGTCTCACTTTCTGTGCAAGTGTTTGTGTTGTGTTCAGCCCTCTACACGTTCCCTTGGGAAAGGCTGCACTAATATGTCTCCCCTGTCAATTTTATGAAAGTGTGTGCCATGCTGAAATTTTACTTGCATATAAAAGATCTGATCACGAGCCAGTAATTGAACTGCTTTCCAGACCCAGTGTTCATGTTTACAGCCGTTATTCACCTACAGTACACCCTATGGGCAAAGCCTAACACCCACATGATAGGATATACTTAACAAAAGTAATGCATATTAAAACCTATCAAGAGCAAATGTGTTTTGTGTTGCAAACCATTTGCTCTCATAATTCCAAGCAAACAATAAACAAATATATGAAAAGCTAAACCATTTACCCACTCATCAATACAGATTTGTTGATCAATTACCCAATAAAATCAATGTTTTAGCTCTGCACAAACCATAGGAAGGATTAAAATGCCCAACCCTTCCCCTCGTCCCTCCATAGCTGCTGTGTGGCAGAGTGAAGACATATGGTCTCACGCGTCCTCCTACCCCACCCTGTGGTCTGTCTTTGACATGCTCACAGTCTTGGCAGAGAGGAAGGCAGACAAATACAAGAGAAGCAGAGAAAAGGGAGAAAATGGGCTGACCCCCATCACATCAGTGCCACATTATTGTAACCTCTGCCCACTGTGATTTATAAGGCCCAAAGAGGTGAATGTTTTATTGTAATGCATCTAGGTTAATATTGCAGTTTGGCGTCTGGAGCATTAAGCAAGATCATGAATTCTCTGAGTTTATTTTGCCAGTGCCTAATCAATCAGGGCATACAGTGGGTGGAACAGCTCAGAAAATAGCTCTGTTCTCATTACACAGATAAATCTAACACCCTATATTATAAATTACTCACCATCCCAGAGCTCCATTATGCTAACCTTCATCCCCTACGTAAAGATAGGGTCAGTAATAAATATTTGGTTTATGGTAAAATGTGGGCAACTGTAATAATTTAGAGGAAAATTGTTCATTAAGGCTGTATAAAAATGCAACATATTCTCTTTCCCACTATAAGGTATTTATTATGAAAACTAAACCTCTGAACTGAGGTAAACCCCAAAGGAAAAACCAGCCTTATTCATAATATAAATGTAATAATATGAAGTAATACAGAATGCCATGAACAGAATTACATTTACACCTTCCAAATGTGCCTTGGAAGTCATTTTGACAGGCCAAAAGGATTTTGCAGTCAAATTTATTCAAGAAATACCAATGATTAGTTTTATTTTGTACACACCAATAAAAGTCCATCTTGTTTGCCGCTGCAATGGTAAGAGGCTTATGTATGTAAAATTTAGTCAGTGACAGGATGAGACACAAAAAGCTGGACCTGCCAGGAGCTAAAGCTCATCCCATGTTCACAAGATGCCACAAATGAGCGGAATGACTCGCACTCAGATGGAACATGCTAACCAGACTTAAAACACACACTCATCAAAGTCACAGGGTACCTGGTTTCAACAAATAAGACAATGTAATACAAACTACTTACATGACGCATGATGAATTAATCGCCTAATGCATTAAAATGTTCATACATGTGCTCAGCAGTGACTTCAAAATCTGTACATTTACAATGATCCAGTAGGACAAACTCTGAAGAGAAGAAACGGGGAGCTTAGCCAAGAACACAAAAATGGGCAAATGGTGTTGATCATCTGGTGAAATGACATTGTGTAGTCAGGCATCATGTCCACATGCTTTAGTTATACCGTTTAGGTAAGAAAAATACATTTTTTTGGCAAAAACACCCAGCTTGTCTGCATGTTGTTTAGCATCAAAACGCAAAGCTTGAATTTAAAGTAGATAAAATGTGTCTGCTTGATGGGTCTGCAAGTGTGTTTGTGAAGCAAAATGCTTGTGCTCATGTGTATTTGTGTGGCTTTGTGTGTCAGTTTATAAGATATTTTTAAGATTTTTTTTTCTTCCCCTCCTCAGTGCCACTCAGCACTGTGAAAGCGAGAGGGAACTGTGGAGGAAGGGAGCTTGTCAGAGCTGTCTCACTGGGTGATGTTAATGTGGCAATGCTAAGCTGGCACAGGACTTAAGCAGCTTACAAAGTAAAGGGAAATAAACTTGATGATTCCACAGCAGTTTGCAAGACTTTTTAAATCCTAAAGAGTTTAAATACACATCCCACCTCTTGCTGGTCACAAGAGAACTTGACTGATTGGAGACTCACATATTTTAATGTAAACACACAGTTTTCATCATGCAGAATGTTGGCTAAAAATGTTTAGGTGCTATAATGGTTTTACATGGCCTGCCTCTCATTTTTTAAATTAATAATTAGCTATATTTATTTGCGTAATCTCTCAACTTAACTATCAGTAAGAAAAAAATCATCACCTATTTAGTCTGTTTGGTGTATTATGTGTCTGAAACATGAAATTGAAGTTACAAGTACACTTGCACTACAAGATTTAGACACAGAGATCTAAACAAAAAGACCTGGTAGCCACATCTGTTTTGCTATGGCGTTTATTTGTCATATGCAGGTTAATACAAGGTCAACAGTACATCGAAATGTTCAGGATGAGAAGAACTGATTCGACTCGCTAAAAACCTAAAAACAAACAAGAAATACTAGAGCATGCAATAAGGGTATAAATAAAGTACCAAAATTGAAAAAGACATACGATATTTACAAGGGCCAAAAGAAATACAGTAAACAACAACATGGTATAATATAACGGTGAAAGTAGAATGAATTTGTATGAAAACTATTTGACAGGTAGCAATATAAGCTTAAATGCACATGATATATTTTGCACATAACTAACAGAAACTACACAGGCTATGTGACAAGTTATTGCACAGGTAGTGAGTAACATTGAGATTAATTGTGATGGTAAGGTAGTGACATGCATGATATAGGCATATGTGACATACATGATATATGGCATGAGATATGACATACATACATGATACAGCCACATAGTGCAGCAACGATAAACATATTAGGTGTCACATAGGTGGCTTAGTGTAATGTTATTGTCCATTGTTTAGTATCATTATCAAGAGTTCAGTAATCTGACCGCTTGTGGGTGCACACAAAAAGACTCAAAGACAGTTATTGCAATGGGAAGCTCCTGTACCGTCTGCCTGAGGGTAGTAGATGGAAAAGACATTGCGCTGGGTGAGTGTGGTCCTTAATGATGCTGCGTGCTTTACACAGACATCAACGATGGTAGATGTTCTGGATGGTGTAGAGACCACTACCAGTGATGTTTACTGCTGTTTGCGTCACCCTCTGTAGTGCTTTCTGGCTCTGACTGGTGTAGTTCCCATACCACACATCTACATAAGTAAGCAGCATTACTTTAACCCATCCAGTAAACATCCATCACAGAGAAACGTGCTAGCTCACAAGTTCCTTCCCTCACATATCAGATCAGATGGCATGTCATAGATTCTTTCTGACTACTATTAAAGCCATTCATCACAAAAATGGCCCTCGTAGCTCTTGTGAAATGTAATTCAAAATGTTATACACTATATGGAGAGTACAATGTGTCCATCATTGTTCAGTGATCTAATGTCTTTTTTTTTTCTTTTGCCCATAGGAGCTCATGTTTTATTGTTCAAGTGAGATGGTTTTATAGATTTTCTGTCAGTTTGTTGGATTTCAGCTGTGACCTCGAGATCAACCTCCTCAGAACTAGGTTCTGGTGATGGCAGTTTCCTTGGCCAATTGCGGCCATTGAATATTCACCACCTTCTATCGTTTTGTATGCCACACAACCACCAACCATCTGCTTATATCTCAGTGTCTCAGTTGTAGTAAATCCCAGTTACCCATAATTTAACCTAAATTTCTTCTGTAATGATAATACTCCCACTAACCGTCCTAATCCCAACATGTGGTGGTGCTCAATTACAGTCTTTAGGAGGATGGGATTAGCAGCTTGGATAGCAGGATGGGAGGGGGCAGCATGAGGATGTTGGAATGAGCTGAGTTGAAGGGTGAGCAGGGGGAGGAAAGTGGAAAAAATGGATAAGGGGGAGGAGAGACTGCCTTTTACTGCCATGAAAGGCTGCAGATGAAGAGACAAGCACAGCAGCAGTGGGTAAATCCCAAATAGCCTGTCACCAGCAGACAGAGCACTGGAGCGTGTAGAGCACAGAGTAACACAGCGGACTGGCAGACTGGGTTGAGCTGGGCTAGGGAAGACGGAGCAGGTTGTCTGGTAGGTCTGCAGAATACGTTAAGGGTGTGCCAATTTGACTCTGGCATAGAGACAGGAGATAAAAAAAAAATAGAGCTGGTGACAAAAACAAGGCAAAGGGTGGCTTGGGTCACAATTTTGAGCTCAGCTCATAAACATTTCTGTCTTATTCTGACAGAGAAAATGTGCTGACAGGGAAAGAATTAAAAGAAGCTTGAAAAAAGTTGAAGAAACAAAAATCAAAGAAAGCTGAGTTTAGAAATAAGGGATTATGTCACTGCACAGGGTTTTAGAGAATCCAGACACAAATAAACATCCCACTTTCTTATCCATTTAGTTGTGGAGAGTGCTGGCAGTCAGATGAGCCATAATCAACTACCCATCACAACAGCAGCAATCTCACACAGTGAAACTGCAAGCCTGTGCATTCAGCCAAGTGACAAATCTGCATATGCAAACCATATTCTATTTTAACATATCAATGTACACATTGCGCATGGGAGAGTCTCGGAGTGGATATGTTGCTCCCCCATATCTAGAGGAGCCAGTTGAGGTGGTTCGGGCAGCTGGTAAGGATGCTCCCTGGTTGCCTCTCTCAGGAATTGTTTCAGACATGTTTGACTGGGAGGAGACCCCGGGAAGTCCTGGGAAGACCCAGGACATGCTAGAGAGACAATGTCTCTCGGTTGGCCTGGGAATGCCTTTGGGATCCTCCCAAAAGAGCTGGAAGAGTTGACTGCAGAAAGAGACGTCTGGGCTTCCCTGCTCAAGCTGCTGACCCCTAGACCCAACTTTGGAACAAGAAGAAGATGATGGATGAATGGATGGATGGATGGATGGATGGATGGAATATACACACTGTTTCTGTAGTCAAAACATATCTCAAAACCTTCAAATGGTATCACTGATTAAATATGAGTATAGACATCAAACTGTTAAACTTGACAAAGAGACATGATGAGATTAATATTGGAAAAGGTGGTCACACCCAACATTTTTTTTAGTCATTTTGATTCTACAGAAATCTTTTTAACTATTTTTTGTGCTTGAGATTAATATGAGGCTTTTTTAAATTACTTTGTGTGTGTGTCTGTGGAATATCACCTTATAAAATTATATCTATTTTTTTATTTCCAATGATTGTTTTCACTTCATGAGCAGTCATCTTAGAAAAATTATGCCCAGAATGTACACATACAACACATACAATGTTTGGATTGTATGTATTTACTTTTCCATTTATTAAGGAACAATAATTGTTTGCGTGTGAATTAATATTTTGTGTTGAGTTTGACCTGCTGAATAGCATCTTGCTCTCAGTCACACCCATTATGAACAAAAACATCAATCAGCAACACTAACATATAAATGTTAATCGGTGTTGGCACTACAAGAGACCGTTATGGTTGAATTGTGGGCTTTGTGTGAATTAAGCTTTAGTTTCAAAGTTAAAAGTTACACATTTTCTCATCTAAGTCTTATATTTGTACCATGATATCACCAGCATGGCACCACCAACCAGTTTAAAACATCCATATTCTGCCATTTGTTTTCTGCCTCTCTCTTCATAGAAAAAGAGTGTCTGCCTAAAAGACAAATTTCAGAGCATGCAGCTACACAGAGATGCTTCCAGATGGCTTTTCAACTAACAGGAGAGCCATAAAAGTTAGTGTTTACTGCAAATGGTTGGAACATGATTCTGCATCAACTCTGTGTGGTTTTAAAGTGTTTCTGTCTCTTACAGCATCTTCTAAAGTTTGGTCTATTCTAGGTTTGTGCATCTCTGGTCAGTGGTCGATACAAAACATAACTCAAACCACTGCCAATGATTGAATTCATTTAACATACGTGAGCAGCATAAATCAATATGATGTGACATGATTTAGTCCTTTATTATGACAAAATTCATACTTTAGTCACAATACTATTTAGCCTTTAATCACAATATCATGTGAAGCAATAGTATGTTGATTTAGCAAACTAATTCAATCTAACAGGGTTGACTATTAAGCTGCTGTGCTGCTCAAACATGGGTCTAATATGTTCTGGTTCTTTTTTCTTTTACAAAAATTATTCTAATATAAACTGCAATGTTAACCAGAGTGGTTTGTTTGTTTATTTATTTATTTATTTATTTGTTTATTTTATTTCACAACAACTGAAAGCCTGAAGAAAAGTTCACAGTGCTAACCACTGAGCACTGTAAAAAAGTAAATAATAAATAATGATGATGATAATGATAATAATAATGATGATAATGATGATGATAATACTAATAATGATGGTGATAAATATAATAATAATAATAATAATAATAATAATGATGATAATTATAATAATTATAATGATGACAATAATAATGGTGATAGCAATGATAATAATAATAATAATAAATTGTTGTTGTTGTTGTTAAATAAAGTCCAGTTGTTTTTGCTTTTAATCTTGTTAGGACTAACCACTGATCCATCGTGCTGCCCAAATAAATGTTTAGTGTTTAAACAAACAACAAGAACAAAAAAAAGATCAAATTGTGAGGCTTCATTCAGGATTATACTTGTGTCATAAGTGTTGTGAGTTGTGACAGACCTAAAAAGTGGACTTGGAGACAGAAATGATCAAAACTGATATACAATGAAAGGGCTGCTTAGTCCAGGTATTCAAACAACAACATAATGCCTCTCTTGCATTGTAAAACCCGGTCCGGCCTAAACTGGCTACAGTAGGCCTAGCGTGGTCTTCCCCAGCTCTGGTTTTGTTTGCTTTCGACACAGCGATGCCTCGATGTGGACGATCATGGCAAGACTGCATGAACCTCAGCTCAGCAATAACTGCACCTTGTCATTTGTCTAGGGTACTGGTGCTACAGTTTACACTGCCATTTTTCTAAAGAAAAATGAGAGCTATGTCACACAACCCGACAGAAGCTAGTAGCTGAAGGAAAAGGCAGTAAGGAGCAGTCGTTGGAAGTATGACTCTTCTGTGATGTGACCCCCGGGCCAGTGAACTAATCAATGACAAACAGTCTGCAGACGTCAATTCTGCAGCACCAGCCTGGCTCGAATGGAACCCCAGGTCTCTGGTTTCAAAATTGGAACTGGAACAGTGTTATACTGCCCAATGCCAAAACTCTAAACTTGGTGCATAAACTGGGTTGGACCAGTCCAAGTGGGGCCGGGTCTTACTGTGCATAAGAATAATTACATGCCAGGTTAAGAAGGCAAACGCTGACATCAGAGTGTTGGAAAACAACTGGGAGCATGACAACAGGACAATGAGAAAAAGGGAGAAAGTACAAAACAACTGGGGAGGGTGATAAGTGCTGATGAGCAGAATAAAAAACAGGTGGGGAGCTGAAATAGAAGAGTTACTGAGAACAAAGAGGGTAACCACAGACTAAACCAGAAAACACGACTAAAGCATCATCAAATACTAAACAAGGAGAACAGAAGGCACAAATACAAACATCAATGAAATAATTTTAAATATGAAACATTGAAAAAACAAACAGCAGCAACAAGAATAAAAATAAAACTTAAATTCCTGAAACCCTGGGACATTTATTTTGATCATTTTAAGTTATACTGATGTTTCAAATTTGTGGTTCATTGTTTATAAGTTAATAAGTAATAATTGTTTCCCAGGTTTTGCCTCAAGGGGAGGAGTTCAAGTATCTTGGGGTTTTGTTCACGAGTGAGGGATGAATGGAGCATGAGATCGACTGACGGATTGGTGCAGCATCTGCAGTATTGTGGACTCTGTACCAGTCCGTTTTGGTGAAGGGAGATCTGAGCTGTAAAGCAAAGCTCTCTGTTTGCCAGTCAGTCTATGATCCTATCCTCACCTACTCACCTATGGTCACGAGCTTTGGGTAGTGACCCAAATAATGAGACCGTGGATACACACAGTTGAAATGAGTTTCCTCTGCGGGGTAACTGGACTCTCCCATAGAGATAGGGTGAGAAATTCAGTTATCCGGGAGAGACTCAGAGTATTACCGATACTCCTCCACGTCGAGAGGAGCCAGTTCAGGTGGTTGGGGCATATGGTAAGGATGCTCCCTGGACGCTTCCCTAAGGAGGTGCTTTGGGCATGTGCAACTGGGGGAGACACCGGGGAAGACCCAGGACACGCTGGAGAGACTATGTCTCTCGGTTGGCCTGGGAACACCTTGGAATCCTCCCAGAAGAGCTGGAAGAGGTGGCTGTGGAAAGTGATGTCTGGGCCTCCCTGGTCCAGCTGCTGCCCCCGCCACCCGACTTCGGAAAGAGCGGAAGATAATGGATGGATTGATGTTTATAAGACAAACTTATTTTTTTAGCAGGACACTGTATTACAAGTTAGTTGTGTAGTTCATAAAGTACTACAAAGTAAATAAACACAAAGTATATAATTATAAACCCAATGTTAAGTCCACCTTTTCAAGATTAAATAAGCACTGTAACATATTTACATAGTTTACTTAGAAAGATGCAGAAAATCCTTAGTCAGTAGAGTCACAGTGCGACAGAAGATATGTAAATTAAATTTGACGAGCTAAAACATTTGGAGTTATGTTTAAGTTTGTCCTGCTCATGCTTTAGCAATCCACTGTATCCCAGTAACTTCAGAATATCCATCTGCTTTCATGCATCAGGAATCATCTGAGGGGAAGGAAAAAAAAAAGACAAGAGAGTGGTTCAGAGAGACACTGAGCAAAATGCTGCCCCTAAAGAGAAATACTTTTTTTTTTAACCATCTTCCAGAGGGAACCTGAATGTTCTGTTGTCAAGTTCTGTTCCACTGATTTCCTCACTGTTCCAGCACAGGCCCTCATGTCATGGCCAAAGTACACGTCCAGGCAGACCCTGGTCAACAAAGCTGTGGCTACTAATGCATGAAGTGAAAAAAGAACAACTCCACTACCCTTTTTTCCTCGTACTCCACCTGCCACGTCAGTGAAACAACAAAACACCTGATGAAGTTGATAAAGGGGCTTGAGCAGCTACCGTGATGACCACTGGTCCAGAGTGGTTGCAACACTGTGAAGAGGGCATCTTGACTTACTGAAGTAAATCTGTACACTTCAACAGCAAAATGGCAAAGCAAGTTATAGATGAAAAAGTGAATGGGATTTTTACAGTGGATTGAGTAGGAATATGTATCATGCTTCGAGTGTTTTTCTTTATTGACATAAAGATTCTGACCTTTATTAAGACTTTTTTTTTTTTTTAAGTAAGCTCATATAATCCTTGGACAAAGTTTAGTTATTGTTATAGATATAAATGCACTATGTATAATTTGTTTATGTTGTACGTATGTATCAATCTACAACAATAAAACCAATTATCTAATATTGTGTTGGTTATTTTGGGCAATGATCAGGTTTGTGTGTGTGTAGGGTGTCCCAATGATGTAGAATCACAAATTCAACTGAATGTTAGGATTTTCAGGTACGAAAACATTGCTGGAGACATGTTTGTTATTCATCACATAATTTGGCAGTATGAAATGACTGATCCTTCGCTGAAGCAAAGGACTTAAATGTCTATCATTGTGTTCTCAGGAAAATGTGTTGAAATGCATGACTTTGAAGGGAAACAACACTTTGAAAATATACTACCACTTTGTGTTTTCATTCATAACCATTTTATCTAGTGAAAATATTTCATGGCAAAGAGCTGCAGGTGTTTACATTTCTCTTAATAACCACAGTAGGGTAACTTATTAGTAAAATAAAGTAATGTGCTATATGTTGTCATCATTGCATGTCCCCGTACAAAGACGAAATTGGCTCTCTGCATTTAACCCATCACACCTGAGATACACCAAGGTTGGAGCAGTGGGCAGCTATGTAAGTACCCAGGGAGCAATTCGGGATTAGGTGCCCTGTTCAGAGACACCATGAGATGTACAATAACCGGTGATCGAACCCAGGACCTTCGAGTCCCGGGTCGGCTGCTCTACCCCTACACTTATTGCTACATGCTTGCACTTTCACAGTGTGTGCATGTGTCACATAAAGACAATAGGAAAACCAAAGATTTGTTGACTCATGTTTTCATTTTAACAAACAATAAATCATACAAAAATAATAATAATAACTTGAAGATTGGGTCAACCAATCAAGTAAAAGATTCCACCATGTGATTCAAAGTAAACTCAGGACAATGCATTCCCTTCACAAGCTATTCACAAGCTATGAAATTCAACTTGAACAACACATGAATCAGACATAATTTTGACTGTGTATGCTATTTTAGCAGAGTGAATCATCTCATTCAGTTTTGTAAGAAACAAATGTGAATTGTCCTGCTCTGTCTGTGAAAAGTCCGTCTTTCCAGTGTAAGGACAAACAGTATCTCAAATGGTTCAAGAGGACTTATTGGAAAACACACAATGCATTGGTGCATTTCTAACATACAAACAACCTAGCTCCATCTTATATTACACATGTTTGTTTCATATTTTCCAAACAGAGCACTTTGCTCTCAGACTGCAGGTTTACTTGTGGTTCCTAGAGTTTCCAAAATTAGAATGGCAGGACGATTTTTCAGTTATCACGCTCCATTCTTGTGGAACCAAAATCCAGTTTCTGTCCGTGATGCTAGCACATTGTCTACTTTCAAGATTAGGCTTAAGTCTTTCCTTTTGATAATTCCTATAGTTAGGGTTGTCTTGGGTTTTCCTGAGCTATCCCTTAGTTATGGTGCTATAGGCTTACACTTAAGTTCATGCTCAATAATCTGGTTTATAGGCTCTATAGGCTTAGACTACAGGAGGACAAAGTGACCTAATTTCCTCACTCTGCTGCTGTATTTACTTGTTATACTCTCCCTGTTTTGTATTTGTAATTATGTCTATCCATAACGTGTTTTTTTTTTTTTGTCTTCCAATAGGGGGTACACCTGGACCTGCCATACTGTGTTCATTCCTCCTTCCTGTCCTCTCAAACCCCAGCCGGTCGAAGCAGATGTATGCTTGTCCTGAGCCTTGTTCTGATGGAGGTTTCTTCTTGTTAAAAGGGAGTTTTTCCCTTTCCACTGTTTCCTCTGTTTTTGTTCAGGATGGGAGACTGCGATGAAGTGAAGATTCAATCCAACCTGCTGGCTTCCTTAGATAGATAACTTTAACTAATTGGCTTTTTTATGTGAATGTTTTTGTTCAGTGTCCTGAGACAACGTCTGTTGTGACTTGGCGCTATATAAATAAACTGAATTGAGTAAAATTCACAATCGGTCTTATTATTCAGCAAAAACCTTCTACAGGTTGTGACCGAAAGAACGAAATCTCGGAAACAAGCGGCCGAAATGAGTTTACTCCGCAGAGTGTCTGGGCTCTCCCTTAGAGATAGGGTGAGAAGCTTGATCATCCGGGAGGGACTCAGAGTAGAGCCGCTGGTTCTCCACATCGAGAGGAGCCAGTTGAGGTGGCTCGGGCATCTGTTTAGGACGCCTCCTGGACGCCTCCCTGGTGAGGTGTTCTGGACACGTCCCACCGAGAGGAGATCCAGAGGAAGACCCAGGACACGCTAGAGGGATGTTTCTCAGCTGGCCTGGGAACACTTCGGGATTCCCCCGGAGGAGCTGGACCAAGTGGCTGGGGAGAGGGAAGTCTGGGCCTCCCTACTTAGGCTGCTACCCCCGTTCTACAGTATATCAAATAACAAGAATGTATGAGGAGTTACTATAGTGATATTCCAGTCTGGTATTCTTTATATCTGGAATCCAACTCTTTTCCCACAAAGCAGTAAAGCAGTTTGAAAAATAACTACTGTAGCATTTGTATCATCTTTTTGCATTAATGGAAGGTTATTGCAGGGAACTGTGGTATCTATGTATAGACTAAAGCAACATAATCTTTTAAAAGCAATATTGCCAAGGTCAACTGTTTCTTTAGCAAAGTGGGAAATGGAAGGACTGGCAGTGTCATTATGGTAGCAGAAGGGATCAACACTGGTCAAATCTGTCAGCTTTCTGGTTTAGTTTAGACCTATATGATGATAAAAATGACCACAGAGACTAACGGACAACCTGTATATTGGTTCAGAGATGTATCAGAGTTGTCAAAGGTATTTTTTCTAACATTTATACTTTGTACAGAATTAGATCTTTAGCTTAGCAGGAAAGGTACAGAAAAAAATCAGTAAAGGTTTGTGAAAACATCAATCTCTTAACACTGTCAGAGCAATAGTCATTGGAACAAGGACAAGGCACATAGTCACTGACAGCTGAGTTATGAAAGACAGACAGATGGATGTGCTGTCAGAGAGATCAAGGGTAAATTATGCACAACGTATCAGTCACCAATTATCTTTGTAAACAAGTAAGTACAAAGCAAGGTTCTGATGACGAGTATCAAAACGCTGATTAACAGATTATTCATTATACTGTTCAGATAAACAAGACAAAACCTACTGGAGACAAACAACCATTAATAGATGGAAGTGAAGGGGCATGATTTAATGTATGTGTGTCAGTGTGTGCAGAAAAATGTCTCTTCAGAGAACAGGCAGCAGCTTATTCACAAGTGGTGGCATGGCTCATTACTCGCTCCATCCAACAACCGACAATGTGTCCAAACACTCAGTAAGAGACTTCAGAGGAGAAAGCTAGCGCAGTTAAAAAAGAAGTTGTACACACAACTCATCAAGCTGCCTCATCTTAAGGAGGTATGTATAGCACATTCCAAACTGTATATTTGACAAAAACCTGTAGTCCCACCCCCACCAAAAAAA
>NC_056503.1:39477351-39493928 GCF_014905685.2 Nematolebias whitei
AAACATTTTCATTGTATTTTTTTATTTTATTGCTAATATTTATATTTTATACAATTTATCAAGAAACTTAAATTTATGAAAGTACAGTCATCCAATCAGATTATTTCAAATTTGTATCAAGCAGACCCCCCCCCCCCCCACACACACACACACACAGGTGCACTCTCAGAAATCCTTTTATTTGCTGACCATGTGAGAATTTGCTTTCAGTTTTGATCAGTAAATTCAAAAATTGCCACTGAAATTGTAGTTGCTCTAAAAAATTAGGGTGTAATAGCCCAGTTTAGGTTTACATTGATCATTGTCAATATTACAGTTGCATTTGGATTCATTACATAATGAAATTTTATGGACATATAACAATGTTAAGTCAGGTCATCTGGATGGCTCCTTTTTTTTTTGCTGAGGTGTTTTGTCTTTCATCCAAAGGACTTCTTCAATCTGAAGAGTCACCAAACTAACTGATTCCCAACAAAAATCATACTGCATAGTGGAAAAAAAAAAAAACCAAAAAAAAAAAAAACTGTTAAGCTGGACTCTGGGGCCCACCCTCTCCTCCAGGGCCTATACCGCTCCCTCGTCAACTCTTCTGAGACAGTCATGACAACGTGGTTCAAAACACCAAAGTCCATGCTCAATAATCCAGCTATGAAATCCAAAAATGTTCAGTCAGTTCATCTGAATGGTTTCTTTTTTTAGCTGAGACATTTCATCCTTCATCCAAAGAACTTCTTCAAAAATGTGGAGCAACTAAACGAACTGATTCCCAACAAACAGCATACTCCAAAGTGAAAAAAACAACAACAACAATTTGCTGGTGCTAAGATTGGCCATTGTGCACTTTTGTTAACAAAATTATTTATTTAAAGTTTTATCAGGAGGAGAAAGTCAGCTGTAAATCTGTAGAACTCAATCACCGGTGGAGAATCTGAATCTGCGATGACGTCAGAGGGAATAGAGGTTTCGATGGACGGACCACGTTATATGTGAATGAAAGTCTGACAAACACTCACTTCAGAATGGGGAGCTTGATTCTGAGAGCTCAACTCAGAGTCGGGGGGGGGGGGGGGGAAGAGGGTTAAATTCATACAGAGGCAGGAAAGTTAAAGTTATTGAATCCGTGGTTTGAAGGAAAACAGATGTCTTCAGGCATGATGCATCAGACAAGCACAGTGCACTATATATCTATACAAATATATATATATATATATATATATATATATATATATACAGTAACAGCACAATCATCCATCCATCCATCCATTATCTTTACCCGTTTATTCCATTTTGGGTCACGGGGGTCGCTGGTGCCCTATTCCAGCAATCACTGTGCGAGGGGCGGGGTACACCCTGGACGGGTCGCAAGTCTATTACAGGGCCACATAGAGACAAACGAGACAAACACCCATTCATGCTCTCACTCACACCTAGGGATAATTTTAGAGTTACCAATCAGCCTAACATGCATGTTTTTGGTCTGTGGGAGGAAACCGGGGTACCCGGAAAAAACCCATGCATGCCCGGAGAGAACATGCAAACTCCACCCAGAAGGCCCCTGGACCGGGGTTTGAACCAGGGACCTGCTCGCTGAGAGGCAGCAGCTCTACCAGTTGCGCCACCGTGCTGCCCACAGCACAATCAAAGGTCCAAAATTATTTAAAGTAAATTATTTAAAATGATTTAGCACCTGCTGCAGCAGGTTAAGGGCGAACTGTCCATTGGAGCATGAGGATGTTTCCCGGTGGCCTGGCCATTCGTCGAAGGGGACTAAAGGCTCAGTTCCGGTCGAACTTGACTATTTAAATAAACAATCCATGCTGCATTAGCATCTTTATTTTAAACTATCACAGTACATTGTTTGAATTCAAATTATTTATTTGCACAGAAGGAGGGAAATTTGGAGTGAAACTGGTGATTATTGTGATTCCAGCGGAGAAGTGGGCGGGGCAGAGAGCCGCAGGTGGAGGAGCAGAGATCATGACCACATTGCTGCAGGAGGGTGCTTCTCCCTGCACTTGTGGACTACAAACAGGTGCATCAGGTGCTAAATAATTTAAAATAATTTATTTTAAATAAACAATCCATGCCGCTTGTGTGCTTCATCCATCAATCAGCCAATTGTGTGTCATGTCCAATCTTATTAGAAAAAACCGTGAAAGAACGAGTCCGCAAAAGTCGAACCACGATGTAACGAGGGACTACTGTAATTATTTAAAAAATTTTAGTTCTCACCTTCTACAAGCAAGCACAGCAGACTGCATCATTAAAAACAAAAAGACAAGTTGGCTAAAACAACAGATGAAAATATTTTAAAGCAAAAGACAAAATACAGAGACTGAAGTGGGCAAGAAGTCCAGATGTTAGCACCGAGAGTTGTGACCAAACTGTGCAGCTGTGCAAACTTGAATAATCTCAATAATGGTGTATTAAGTGGGAAGATTTCCAGAATAATCTACAGATGTCACTGAAAGTCTAAAATAAATGTCATATCGGGGCAAGACATAGAAACATGCAAAAGTGCATTGAAGCAACATCCTGAAAATTAGAAACACCTCCATTCATGTGCAACTTCAGCACTTCTGATAAATAACAGATTGATTGCCCATCTGTGGATGGAGCAGCTGTTTTAGGAAAGTAACGCGATTCATCATTTTTAACACATTTTAAGAACAGAAGTTGTCAGTATTTTAGGAGTTGGACCCAGAAATGCAGACTGACATGAATGTGTTCAAATAAAATTAAAGATTTTATTTTAGAAAACAAAAGGAAAACAAACAAACAAACAAACATTAGAGGAAACATGGCAAGAGCCAGAAAAGAACCAAACCAGGAATGACAATGCCAGGCTACAAGTAAAGTGGAGACTGGAGGGCTAAATGGACTTGAGTTGATGACTAGATCAGAAACATCGGACTTAATGACAACAGGGAACTGGTGTGATGCAGAACAGAGGAGAGAAGATTAACTTTAGAAAAGTACTGATAGTGGTAGGATGCACCTCAAAACAGAAAATGAAACACTGAAACACACAGCTCATGACAGAAATTATAAACAAAATAAACACTACATTAGTGTTTTGCATAAATTGAGCATACATTAACATGATGCTGTTATGTACATACACACACTCCCCCCCCCCACCCACACACACAGACATACATTTGTCACAAACAAGCTTCCAAACCAACCACAAACACTATTTTGTACAAGCTGTAGCTCTTGCCTTGCCAACATGGTTGACATCCTCTGCGCTCAGCTGAGCTTTCAGTGGTTCCTCTACATTATTGAGTACCTTGGATTTTAAATTAAACATGGAAACGTTTGACTTGGTGCCATGTTTTCTGGTTATCTAACCACCCTTTGTATACAGTTTAGATGTCCAATTGTTCAGCCATCATGAGCTCATTTTGTTTATTAAAATGCAGCTACTGCATTACGTTTGAAGAAATGTTAAAACTGCACCACTTAACAGCACATACAGTATTTATCTGTCAATCAAGAGAATCACAAATCAAGGATTAGTCCAAAGGTCAAGTGCAGGTTACATAGACATGAATGGAGGTGTGTATCAATGTGTGTACACAAAGTTGAAAACACATGCATGCGTGTCATTGTACACTATTTTGTTTGTGCTTATGTTAAAATGTAGGTTTTAATTGAAACAAATGGCACATCTATTCTGCACCCCAGCAAACAACGCAGCTAGAACCCACTAACTGGGTCAGCAACATAAACATGCCTAAAGATGAGCCGGATTCTCTTTGTTGCTTCCACAGACAAGATGTAGAGTGACACTGGAGATATATCTTTGAAATATGGATGCAATGGGACACAGTCCATAATCCCAGTTCCCAGAAATGGTGTGT
Source organism: Nematolebias whitei (assembly GCF_014905685.2). NCBI lineage: Eukaryota > Metazoa > Chordata > Actinopteri > Cyprinodontiformes > Rivulidae > Nematolebias > Nematolebias whitei. The sequence continues at coordinate 39,481,218 of NC_056503.1, forward strand.
GGTTGTGTGCAAGTGTGAAGGTGGATAAGTGTGGGTTTTTGTAGCTATACCAGGGGTGATGAGAAAGGGAATATTAAGGGTAAAGATGCTTTCCTACACTATTGGTACTCTGCCACTAACTCAACTCTCATTGGTACACACCGCACCAGTTAAGGGCTTGCCCATAGCCAGTTCCCACCCCACTCAGCCTGGTTTATGGAACCACCTTGTTCGTGGTTCCAAGTGAACTGCTCCAAAGTGACAATGTTGACATAAGCAGACATCAGCCACTGATTGGCCAGCAAAGCTAAGTCACTGGATGACCCACCCAGCAAAACTACAAGTTACATCTGAACCTCCATTCCTTTGTTCATGTTGACAGACGGCACCACTTGAAATAAGCATATTTTCAGAGAGATATCGAAAACAATGGTACAACATGCTACACACGGACTTATAAGCAGTGCTGGAATAAGATAAAGAAATTGAAGTCTGATAATAGGGGGATTAAGGACCATGATGGGCAGAATGGCTCAAACACAAATGCTACGAGACCGCCGACCAGAGGCAGTTTCTGATATGGGCGATATAGGCAGCTGTCCAAGGCAGGATCTTGTCAAGGGCGGCATAAGCACTTGGCACCGCTCCCACCCTCCCCCTAAACAAACAAAAAAACAAAAACATTATTTTATATAGCCTGTCTAGCCTACATATCTTCTTCTGACAATATTGTTGGGGTTTTGCTTTACAAACAATGTTGCCAAGTCCACTTATTTTAAGCAACTTTGGGCTTGTTTTGTTCTAAAGTTGCTTGCAAATCTTGTGAGTCGTGGGTTGCATTTTTTGGGCTTGTTTTTGAACGTGAAGTTGTTTATTTGGGCTTGACTTTCTTTCCTAGTGAAACTAGTTGATTATCTCCCAGCTCCGCACAATAAAGTAAAAGTCGAGGGGAAGTAGGTAGTTTGTCCCTTCCATGCCACCATTTCCTGTTTGTCACTCCCGCCCAAGTTGACGAGTTGAAGTTGAAGGGTTTTTTAAGGGGGTGGGTGGGGGTGGGTCATATTTGCATTGCATGCTTAATGGTTAAATTAAAGGTTTCTGTTTCAAGCTAGTTGTGCTTTGGTTTGTGTGTTTTGTATATAGATACATGTTGCAACTTCTGGTTGCATAAGTTTAGACTTTGTTTGCTATGATCGGTAAAAACTAAACCAATTTTGCACAAAGCATTTATTAGGTTGTGTAATGGACAATTTACACTCTTATGGTTTTCATTGTAAATTGTTGACCTGTGTTGCTCTGTGGCATGATAACATCCACTGCAGTAACTGTTTAAAGTTATTATCTTTTTTTTTTTGTTTTCCTTCTTGTTTTTGCATTAATGTCGGCTGATAAGGCAAAATGCTTTATTAAATGTTTCAGGTAACATCCAGCGCTTCACTATCTCCTCCATTACAACTGTCGTTTGCTCACTTTGGTTACATTTCCACGTGGGCAGAGAGCTCTTACCAAACACGTCATGTCAATTAATTCACTACGTAAATCACCCCATTGATCGCTCCCAAACAAAGCACATTTCGTTCACAATATTGCAAATATAGCCAGTAGTTCACAGCTTATTTGTGTGAAACTGCTGGAAAATAAAATGCAAAAACGAATCTGTACACCAATGAAGGTGAATTTGTTTAGTTTAAGTTTTAGTTAGTCTAGTTTTGATCCATGTTGGGGGAGTGCCAATTACACACATGGAGGATGGATAAGAACAGGTCAAATCCATCATGTGCCCAGAAAAGAGGAAAAATGAGCAAAAGATAGTCTAAAGATGGCTTATTATTTAATAAGACACTAACTGTTTATATTTAGCTGATTAATATTTTGCTTCAGCAGAAAAATATTACTGTTTTGAGGAATAAAACTCTTCTAAACATATACTACATGGGAAAGTAATATGCTACTATTATCACTAAAGGCAATGATCCTGTGACGTAGTTGTTCGCCCAGAGTACCAAACAGTCTGGGACTTCCCTTGCCGCACTGACTTTGCATTGACATTGACGATCCCACCCACAAAGCAGTGAAACGAGTCACATCGGCCAGTCACCAACACCTGAGAAGAACCGATAAGACAAGAGCCGAGCGTAGTTGCACTTATCAATGGAAAAGCGGATTATGAGTGAAAATGCGGATCAGGTGACTTGCTTGGAGATAAAAGATTGGTTAACTCCAAATGTGAGGTGGTTGTCAAAAGATTGTTGGCTGTTATTGTAAAAATTGACTTTTGTTTTAATATTGTTTAAAATATTTATATATTGGTGTTTTTGTCAAAATATTAAAAGAAAAAAATAGAATATATAAACATGCTATTTAGAACAACAGGATTCTTATACTTGAGAACTGTGAAAACAAAGGGGCGAAAAACATTTTATGGTTTGGATATTAAAGTCCTACTTTGCATTAGAACTAATCTTGTTATTATTTCTAATCTAATTGTCCAGTTAACCAGTTAATTCTACTAATACTTCATGTTTTCATACTCAATGTCTTTGGCAGCACCCAAACATTTCTGTACATTCTGGCTTTTTAAGTATTGAAGTATAAGCCGAAAAATGTGCTCCAACAGAATGACCTCTTTTAGTTTACTTTTTTAAGTAACATAAAAAATGCAATATATGTAAAATAATATGAAAAAAAGTAATCTCATTATTATTTGAGAGACTAGTGTTTATTTTTTTTTCAGAACACTCAGATTACACTTTGATTATGAGTTGATTAAGCATCAGCATACACACACACACACACACACACACACACACATACACACACACACATATATATATATAGTTGCAGATGTTGGACGCCGTCTATCACGGTGCGCTAAGAATCAAAACTGGTTGTAACTACTGTACCCACCATTGTATTCACTGGTTAACTGGTCATCATTAACTTCACGCAGACTCTCCCACTGGTACATTTTCATCTTTAAATCACTTCATGGTCTGCTGTCTTCATACATCTCCTCCTACATGTCTCTGCGTGAGTGCAGCTACAGCGTGCGCTCTCAGGACATTATTACCTGCAGTGTTCCCTCAGTGAGAACTGAACTAGGCAAAAGGGTCTTCTCCTACTCCGCCCCTGTTTCCTGGAATATCTTGCAAAAAGACCTGAAGCTCTCGACCTTGACCTCTCTAAGTGGCTTCAAGCATCTGCTAAGTTCCTGGTAAAAACCAACGCAGATATGTTCCTGTTTTTAGTTTTCTACACCGCCTTACAATCTAGCTGTTTTTTGTTAGTTTTTTTTAAATACCATTTTATTTTTACTTATTCTCAATTTGTATGCATCGTTTATGATTGTCCACTGTTGTCATCACTCTTTGTTAAAAGCAGGTCTCTCTTGTAAATGAATCCCCAAGGCTCAATGGGATTAACCTGTATAAATAAAGGTTGGATTGATTTTTAAAAAAAGGAAACATGTTGGTAAACAGTACTGTTGTTTTGCTGAAGATGCAAGATTAATTTGTTAAAAGACAAAGTACATGGGGCAATCTTGTAACAATCTTTGTTTTTTTCAACACTTCTAAACAATTTTAATTTGTTAGGTCTTTATCAGAGCAGAACATCCACAAGACAAATAGTCTGGACAGGGAGAACTGGATCTAAACAGAACAGCAGGTGGAACAGAATATGTACAATCAACAAACCCCATGGAGCATACATCATATTTCAATATCCTGCATGGTTATTGCCTTGGTTTAAATTGCCATTCAGCGTCTGAACAGTGTGAGTAAACTCGTTAAAACCACTTCTCTCCAAATCCGTAATAATTATCCCTTTGCCTATATGAGAATGCTGAGGTAAGAGAGGAAATCTTTATCTTTAAATGTCTCTCAAAATAGTTTAACGTGTATGAAATGTAAGATTAGATCTTATTTCAATTAATCAGACATCAAAGACCATAAGAAAAAAAAAACTTTGAAAAATACACAAATCATCCAAGGCATTCATAAATAATCTTTTACACAAGCTTGTTGCTTCTATGATAGATTAGCATTTTTATGAGATTTAAACTATTGAGATAATCTAAAGTGGTTGATGTTTAAGGAGGTGGAGGCCAGTTATCCACTTTTTATGGAATGGATCATATCAATGAAAATAGACGTTTTATTTTACATTAAGCAGAAATGTGTTAGTTTACTAGTCTTTCATACATCACGCCTTCTAAATCAAACACAAAGTGTTACGCTAATTCAGCTTACCAACTTAATTTTTAGCTTTTGCATTGCGACTTAAATTTCAAAGAACATAGTTCTTTGTGCAGACTGTAGTGGCTCAATCAAACTGAATAAAACAAGTGTTTGCTTAAAATTTTAGCTTTGGAGAAGAAACAAGACAACTTCTCCCACCTCGTAAACAACCACATCTGTTGTAGGGCAAAGAGACTGTTCAAAAGGTGATTTCCAATTAGGCATAAATTTGTCACACAACCTCGCACTTTAATTAAATGTAGCACATCAAATGGAGATATGAAATATGGGGTTATTAATGTGATGACCGATAATGATGTTTCTGAGCATTGGCCTTCATACCCTGCGTAAGCTTGCAGTTTATGAAGACTTTAGCATCCCAGCTTAGTGTTAATCCCTCTGTCCGTCAAAACGACTCATTTTCCTAATTGCCTTTTAACTTTTACAAAATTAGCACCTACACAAGTCAAATTATCATTGCATGTTGTGGATAATTTAGATTGGGGTGGGAGGTTTCTACAGCGATAGGATGGTTGAGCACATTAATTATTGTGTTGCTGGGGATGGCGCTAGGGAGAGAGCGCTCTGCATTAAAGAGGCGAGAATAGTGCCTCTCATGGGAGTGATCTGAGGGCATTAGCCCTCTCCTCCAAGGATTAGCCATGCAGTGTTCAAGGCACTGCTTGGGGAAACGTATGCTGAGGAGGATTTCGGATCAACTCCACTAAGGAAGGGTTCCATTTTTCCAACCTGCACAGAATTATAGAAAGCAACACTGAGAGGTGCTTTTCACCAAAGCCATATTGTCAGGGATAAAAGATGACCCGATTGATAAGAACAGATTGAGAATAGAATCGTGCTTAATTTGAGTTCATAAATTACAACGGAATTGCTAACGGTTTCTAAAATTTGTCAAGGAGCATAGGAATTAAATGCAACTCAGATTGTAGACAATTTCTCACACAACAGAACATGCAGCGATATTAAGTAATTTAATGCAACACACAAAATAAATAAATAAATAAAATGTGTCCAGAACAATTGACTCTACAGCATGTCTTTCAGTGACAGATGGCAGAATTCTCAAATCAATTAGCTCAGATGACCAGTCCAAACTAACCAGTTAACAGAAAAAAAAGTATGATCGCTCGTGATTTAACTGTCAAAACTCAGCGCAAACAAAATAAAACTCAAAACACATAAAATAAGGTTGTTGGTACAATATAACAACAAAGTAGAGTTGAAATAAAATGTGTTAACATCAAATTGCTTGCTTCATTATTAACAGAGTACAAAAACAATTAGTTGTAAGTTTATGTTTTTGTCATAAAATCTTGACATTGCTTCAACAAAAAGCCAATATAAAACTGATACAAATGAAAATGATTTACGTTTGTGTTTTCCCTAAAACACAAACACATGGGCACTGTCACTCTGAGCTTATTGCTCTTCCATGTGTTTGCTTCATCCCCATGGCAACTCCTTGTCTTCTTACCCAAATCACTACAAGTTAACCTTGATGGGAAATGTTGCCCAAAGGACCACTCACAGTTTCATGTGAGCTACTGAAGATAGACACTATTTCTTATAATAGCCATAAAGGAAATCACTGTCTGAGTTTTATGTGAGTCTGAAGATAAATGATGAGCGTAACTTGACAAGTTCAAACAGAATTTGGGTAAAAAGTTCACAGAAGACAAGAATAAGCTGAGCATTTGAAAAGTATGTGCTTGAATTAAAATGCACTGAATTTGTAAGAGCTTTGAAGCAGACTGTAGATTTTAATGTAAAGATGTTAAATGTCCAATGAATGATAAAAATGTTCTTGCATGATCCACTTTATTACTGACAAAACCTTTTGGCCTTACATGCTTAACATGGAAGACACTGCATTAATTATGTTTGCATAAAAATGGTTTTATAGGATAATTAGACTGAACTTTTAAAATTTATTTAGGCTAGTAAATAATTTGTTATGTGTCAGTTTAAGGTAGGTGTACGATCCTCTGCACACCTGACAAGTTCACTTTTTCTCAAACAATTTTATGTTCAAATTTATTGTGAATGGAGATTATCCTTAATAACATAATTAAATGTACTAACATCTACTGTCAGCACCGTACTAGCAGATGATTTGCAAGACTGCAAGTATTGCTGTTTCTGGCCAGTTTGGTTCATCTTGCTGAACTTTGTGAGTGTTGCTTGAAGTTTGTGGATGAGTCAGCAAAATTTGTACCACAAATTTTGAAGTAAATGGCATTTTAATCTGTTCAAAATTATTGCTATGTCAATAGTGAGTGGTTTGATGTATGCCTTTTCATGTCTGAATGAGAAAATAGTTGCCTTCTTGAAACCAAGATGAACCAATAATTTATGCAGCTTGTCTTCTGGCAAATAATATAATTTATATTAGTTGAATCTGTTGTTATGATACTATATGTACGTTCTCTTATAAAAGAGGAGCAATATAACTCTATAATGTTAAACATTTACATACCTGTGTACAATGGTGAGCAAAACAGATATGATTTATCACAGTTTTAGGTGAGGACAATGATAAAAAGAACACGTTGCTCTAGGTGGACCAATGACAACACAGAAGATTATGGGGATCGTTTGTTGGAGAACTTTCAGGATACATTTAGAACAAGCTCAACAAAGGCAAAGAAGAGTGGAGATTAAGAAGACCAATTTCATATTTATAGAGCCTTCAGGTTATAGGCAGCTGATTATGACTGCCCAGAGAAGTGTGAGACTGTTCAACCCTACATCTCTAATACGTCTTTATTTTTCAAAATAAGCTAAGAGCAGATATTGAGAAATAACCCATGCAAAGTTGTTGTTTTTATTGGTAAAAACTAGACCACTGACAAGTGTAACATAGCCTACGTTGTACAGTTGCAATTCTGACCAAGTAGAAAGTCAGTCAGTTTATGGCAATAAAGAGTCTCAAACAACTTGAACTACAACGGGATTGGCTGAGGCTGCAGTAGTCTGGACAAACATTGTGAACTGATGAGTCTTGAACCAATGTGGCATCATGATTCGATCCTCGTGGGGAGTGGAACCTGATACATGTTGTGTGGTGCAGAAGAGCTATTCAAATTACTTGAATTTTTACTGATGGTTCTCACAGTGTCAGAGTCTCTGATGAGCTTTCTTGATCAGACTGATAGTGTTGTTGCCCCAGCTCAAGTTGTCAGTCAGGTGCACACCCAAGCTGTAGCTGGAGAGCACTTCCACTACAGATCCTTTTATGTTTGGGGGGGCCTTCTTTCCTTCCCTGCACCAGCTCTCCAGGTGTTCCACCTCCTGCCTGTAGCTGCACTCATTGTTGTTTGTGATGCATCCTACCACCGCTGTATCATCTGCAAACTTTGCAGTATGACAGCCTGGATGGGTAGGTGCGCAGTCATATGTGAGCAGAGCGAACAGGAGTGGGCTCAACACACAGCCCTGAGTGGAGCCAGTGCTGAGGGTTATGGTGGAGGAGGAGAAATTGTGGATCCTCACAGACTGCAGTCTATTTGTTAAGAAGTCCAGGACCCAGTTGCATATGGAGGGGCTTAGTCCTAGAGTGTGTACTTTGTCCATCAGGGTCTGGGTAATCATGAGATTGAAGGCAGACAAAGTTGTCGGGTCCTCTGGACAGTTTCTTTTTGTTGAAACATTTCATATTTCATCCCAAAGACTTCATCAGTCTGAGGAGCCACAATAAAACTCAGTCTTATACATAGCACTTTCACCTATTGGGTCAACCAGCTAAGATGGTTTCTGGAGCCTTCCCTCTCTCCCGCTGACTTGTTTAAGACAGTCATGGCCAAAGTGGTTCAAAACATCTTGATTCAGATGGTCCAGAGGACCTAACTTAACTTTGTTGGATGTTTCTACCTGGATTATTGAGCCTGAGCCTTGAAACTCAAGCATTTCTTAGACATGACAGAGTAGACAGGTTTTCTTCTGAAAAAATCAAGATTACATTTAATAACATGTTTCATCTGAAAGATCATTTCCTTGATCTTAACGCTATTATAACAGAAGATGGAGTAGAAACAAAATGCTTACAGAAGAAACAAAAGCAAAAATGTGTTTAAGTTGTTAAATTACCTCTTCAAAGAGTTGCTATGAAGACAACTCTTTTTCATCTTACCTATTTAAACCATACATGTGTATACACAGATTATGATTATCTGCTGGTATCTTGTAAAATATCCATCCATTATCTTTACCTGCTTATTCCATCTTGTAAAATATAAGGGAAATATTTAAGGGGAAAAAAAAAACTATTCAAAGTGCATTAAGGCACTATTTTATATTTTAGTCCCCAAAATGGTTGGACAAATATCTAATGAGCCTAGGAATTAGATTTATTTTTATACAGAAAAATCCATAAAACCATTTAAATCAGGACCACAAATCACTAGCACAACCCGTTGTTTTCTTACACTCTTATTAGTGTTTATGTTTTAATTTTGTACAGTTAAGTACAGTCAAGTGGACAAATGCAAAGGCTGATTGGCTGTCTACCTCCATGAAATAAAGGTTTCTAAGATCAACGATGGATCAGTACAAGAAGGAAGTTGTAATAATCCAGTATCAAAGTGCCTTTTATAATAACAGTATTTGAATAGGAAACATCTCAGTGTAGTATTCATGCCCATCATTGCTGCTAATACAATGGGCTGACCAACTGTTAAATCTGGGAAACACAATTACTCTGAAACCGTAATGGCTCATCCAGGAAGTGAAGGTATAATTTATTCCCATTACATTTACAATTCACCAGGCACATTATAGTGAGTGCAATCTTTTAGAGTTGAGAAATGTTAGACCGTGAACACTTAATCATCACATTGCTTAGTTCAAACACCTACAAATGCATCTTTGAAGACAGAAAGAACAATATGATTGAAATAAAAATGATCTGTCTCAGTGTTTACAAACTTTCTGACCATTTTTTCCATTACGCAAATTATCAGGACTTACCCTAACAGCGTGGGAGTTACATGTAATGCGTTAGAAATTAAGTAGAACAAGGGAATGCACTTTTCTAAAACATAAAAAAGAGGTAAATTAAATTTATCTAGTGTGTTGATTGTGTCCTTGACCTCCAAACCAAATTTTCTACAACAACATTAAGTCCATCCTTATTGCACTCACAGCCCATTCTCGTGTTTAAAACCAGCCTGCCGAAAGAAAAGCAACTTTTTTTGAAAAGCAAAGACATTACCCCAGAGTTATATACAGTTTAAAGTTTTGTGGAAAACCAACCATTTTTGATTCAGTAAATTATACCTTGAAGCAAGTAAGCAGAAGTGAATAGAATTGGTATATTTCTACAGCAAATCGTTATCGCTTTTCTTCAAACATGAGAAAAATAACCCTGGAGATGAAAGAGGGAAAAAAGTAGAAAAGTGGAGTTGTCAGGATTGAGAAGGCAGAAACAATGAAATACAAAGCGTCTGACTCTGTGTGTGTATGTAGGATATATATGTAGTAGTCAGGAGAGGCTCTCCATTAGGTCACAAGGTAAACAGTATGGGAACTGTGACTCCACGCCAGAGGTATTGAAAAGCCAGGTGATAGCAGTAATGAAAGAAATGCAATAATAATGCAATAATGCTGCTTGGGTGAGTCAGCTGGGCCTCCGGCACTTTCTCCAAAGCACGGTGGATGACCTGGTTTTCTCCTGTTCCATTCCTCTGCAAACACAGGACCAAGGTGAGGCCATCAATAATAAATACACACAATTACTGTTGCCACAAGCCCCAAAGCTGCACGGGGCTAAGATGGAGGCTTATTAAAGTCCCCCCACTTTCTGTTATTGTTTAGCCCTGAAAGGAAGTAAAGTTATGAAAAAACATAGGACAACAAGAAATGGAATGGCTTGGCACAGTGTCAGGAAGAGGCGCTTCTAAATTGCCACTATCTAAAGATGAAAAGTTTGAATTGGCCGGAGCTGTGGTTTACTTCAGGTTAGTAGGGTGCCACAACACAAAGGCAGAACAACCGTGGCTCTCAAGTTGCAGTTTGTTGTCATTTATGCACTAAAGGAAGAACAGACTTATTTTTTGATGCAAAAGACCATCTATTAAAATGACACAACTATATTTGATTGTGTGTTGTGTCAGAAACCTGCATCAGCTGATGACTATTAATGGAACATCTTTCAGTTGTTATTGCATCTACTGCATCTGGTTATCATTGCAATACAAATTAGAATATTCATTTTGTAAAGGATAAAAATAACCAGGAGATATTAGGCTCATATTTGGGCATAACAATGGCTTCCTGTTGCCTCACAGCAAGAAGGTCCTGGGTTCAATCCTCCATTTTGCCCTGGGGTCTTTATGTGTAGAGTTTGCATGTTCTCCTCATGTTTGAGTGTATTTTCTCCAGGTACTCCGATTTCCTCCCACAGTACAAAAAGGTGCATGTTAGGCTGCCTCAAGGCGAGGCCTCCCTTGCAAAAGAGTCTCATTGGAATTTGCCTGAAAACATACAGGTTAAAAAATAATGATAATTGGCTTTAATTATTATTTTTGCACTATTTTGCCTAACTGATCTGTGGTCAGACTCTGGCAGAGTAAAGCAGAAATTGTTAAAGGCCTGCCAGACTGTGATTTTGACTTGTCATTTCAGAGTTTGGACTATGTCCTCTAGCAGACCTTGACACTTAAACTTGCACTGACAACTCTCTATCTGTACCTGTGCTGTGTTCTGGCTGTCCTGATGGCAATTTGACTTCGTTGTCCAATCCAGTTTGCATTTATCTTTGTGCATATGTTTGATATGGTTGAAGGGAGGAAGTTGTTTGTCCATGTGTTCACTTTATAATCACTGAGGCAACAAGAGACAAGCAAGTGGCAACAAATGACACATACTCCCCGCGGTGTAATAACGTCCCCATCCATCAGTCAGCATCTGCTCACACATCTTTCCTCCTCTCTGCTTTGGTGACTTCCCTTTCTTGCGTAGTTCACTACAAGCTTTGCTCTCTGGGGAAGAATTACTTGAATGGACAAAGGGATTGATCGAGCTAGGCCACCATTTGATGTTTATTTCAGCTCAAATGAAACTGTCTCGTCTCCTCAATAAACCTGTAGTGCAGGCATAAGGGGAGCAGGGACTGAGGCCACCTGATAAATTACAATACAATATCACACCTTTATGTGTTCCCTCAGTTTCAGATAGGCCATATGTTTCAGCAAAAAGACTTCAGAATTAATTTGTGGTCCTCTCTCAAATTTACTGTTGCAGTGGGGTTCTTTGTGAGATTGATTTCACATTATATTTTTGTAAATAATGACTGACATGTCAAAGTTTAAATGTCACTACTGGGAGAGGTAAAACAAGGAGGAAACGATGGTTAGGAGGTTCTTAACTGTGATACAAAGATAAGCTTGTGAGAGTTAGAAGACTACAAAGAGCTTGTATGCAATCAATTATGCTGCCTTTTGAGTTCATAGATTAATTTCTTAACATGCAATGTGAACTACAAATAATAAATGGTCTAGTTGTTGTAAATTGTGTATATTTGGTTCAGCTTTGCAATTTGTGGCAGGTGATTTTGCAGACTGACCAAAATAACTTGTCCTTTGCTGACTAAAGACAATATATAGACAACCTCAGCAGCAATAAGTTTAAACAACTCCTCTGAGGCAGGTAGATGTTCATTGTATCCAGCTATGTCAGGCACATAGTGTTGCCTGAATGGGATGTTGAACAGAAATGGTGCATAATTGAATCCCTGCAAGCGATAAATTTAAAGCATGGGCTTAAATTTTGAACTGTGGCTTATGATGTTTAATATTTTTGAGTTTGTACAGACAAGTAGTTACATAGGGTTTACATGTTACCAATGCTGGTTTTCATTTACCTCAAAGTCAGAATTCAAATCTGAAAATGAGATCAGTTTTAGCTTCTCTCCATTGGCTCCCTGTGAAATTCTGAATAGAATTCTAAATCTTACTTCTAACCTACAAAGCTCTCAACAACCTAGCTCCATCTTATATTCAAGATCTTATTGTTTCATATTTTCCTAACAGAGCACTTTGCTCTCAGACTGCAGGCTTACTTGTGGTTCTTAGAGTTTACAAAAGCAGAATGGGAAGAAGATGTTTCAGTTATCAGGCTCCTCTCTTGTGGAACCAACTTCCAGTTTCTGTCTGTGAGGCTGACACATCGCTTGTCATGCTGCCTTAAGCTTAGACTACTAGAGGACAAACTGACCTCATTTCCTTGAATAATTGGCTGAAATTGAATAGTTTTCATTTGATAATACTTCTATCTTAACATGTGATTCTTGACCTGCCATTGTGTATCTGTTCCTCTCAAACCCAGCCAGTCGAAGCAGATGGATGCTTGTCCTGAGCTTGGTTCTGCTAAAGGTTTCTTCCTCATGAGGGAGTTTTGCTTTTCCACTGTCGCCTTCATGCTTGCTCAAGATGAGTCTGCGATGGAGTTAAATTCAAAGCAGTCTGCTCCTCAGATA
>NC_056503.1:39494328-39549162 GCF_014905685.2 Nematolebias whitei
TTGAATTGATTGTATATATCACAACCAAACTTAAGCTACAAATTGGAAAATCAGAAGGATTTGTTAATTGTTATGCTCAGTTTTTAGGCAAATTACTTTCAGTGAAACAAGCTGTTAATACGTTTATCTTCAGCAACATGTTCATCATTAAAATGTACAATACAGTGCAAATGATTGTGTTGATAAAATACCAGCTGAAAGAAGTGCATATATATACAGTGAACCCTTGTTTTTCATGGGGGTTGCGTTCCTAAAAGAACCCGTGATAGGCGAAATCTGTGAAGTAGTAACCTTTATTTTTTTTTTTTTTTACAATTATTATACAATGAAACACTCCATAATACATTCAAACCAAAGAACAAAACCTTTTTACAGGCCCAAGCATTTGTTTAACAAATAAAAGTACTGTATAAATGTTTTTTTTACAAATAACTACTGTAACTACTGTGACTGTTTAGCCAATCAGAATGCAGAACACAATGCACGATGCGAATCCATGAAGCAGCGAGGCCGTGAAAGGTGAACCGCGTTATAGCGAGGATTCACTGTATATGTATATATATATATATATATATATATATATATATATATATATATATATTATAGTTTATTACAGCAGATATCAAAACATTTCATGTGTAAGTCAGTCATGTAGAATTTTAAGGCTGGAGCTAAAAGCAGAGTTTTTAAAATGTTTCTCTCCGGGAAAAATTAATAAAAAAAATGAATTAATTAAAATAAAAATCCCCCCACCCCCACCCCCAATTTTTTTTTCCACAGTCCCACCTTCTCTAACCTCTGTGCCACCACTCCCCTTATACTAATTAATTAATATGGTGATAGTTTTATATGCATTTTTGTGTAAGTAAATTAATTATTTTTTTTAAGAATGAATGATCAACAGTGAAAGACCACCAGAAATCACAGAGCGGTTTGAGACGTATAGCAAAAGTCCAGGGCTAATTTTGTTCTTCACAAACATGTCGGGGTGAGGTGATATGGGCCACAGAGCAACGCTTGTTTATCTGCGGGGAAAGTCACACATCACCCTTCTCACTGGCTGCCACAGAGAGGTCATAAATTACCTGTCCAAAAGCCATCAGTCTGCACTGGGGGCGACGGTGAACGTCAAGCTTACACACAATCCTGCACGCAAACATGCATGCACAAACATGTACAGTGCGCAAAGACACACACAGTCACAGCGCCAATATCCACATGTGCATGGACCTCACTGTGCTCCACTAACACTGCTATCCATTTCACCAGCAGGCTTTGCAAACCTTCTTCAAGTAAAGATAAACATTCGCTATTTTCACACACATCAATAGAAGTGATTTTTGAAGCTCTGCAGCTGAGAAATGAAAACCACTTTCTGCCCAGTTGAATTCAAAAATTCATTTTGATGCTTTTACTTCATTTCATGAATTTTTTTATCCCAGGAAAACAGATTCTAATAGAAAAAAGGGCTCATATTTCTTTTATTTTTATATTATGAAAATACAGTTTCAGTCAAATATATTATGAGACAGAGATGACACTCTTTGAATAATGTTCTTTTTCCCAGCAAGAGTCAGCAGAAACTTCAAGTCACATTCACTTAAATCGATTCAGCATTAATAATGTACAAGTCTTTATCTTCCTTTTCTGACCTCTTAAATCACTATCACAAAGTTTCTGCTTCTGGAGTTAAGACTTGCTGTTCCTCCATCTGCTTTACAGTACCGCAGTTCATTTCTCCTCATTACCCACGACTCCATCAGTCCACAATTTTTCACTGGACTTGTGTAAATCAGCAGGATTATTCATGGAGAGATCATCTTTTCTCCTTTGAGTCCAAGTCACCAAGTGGCAAATACCTTATCTAACACCTGCTGTGTTGACAGAATTTCAAGAATTGAAAAGAAATCTTCTTTTCCAGTGTTGGAAACTTGTGTAAAACACAAGAGCACTGCTGACCACAGCATGTCAAGCAAATATGCAGAGGCTGTTCACATTTTTCAAGCCTATGTTTTTATTTATGTGCATGCACTTACATGTGCGTGTGACTGCAAATGAGAAAAAGATAGGGAGAACCATCTGATGAATTGTCTCATATATGGCATCCATCAGCAACCCGGTGATTTATGGGGTTAATAACAGAGTCTATTCACAAGCCTGCAGTCTTGTTGTTTTTCTGGCTGTGGCAAGATGACAGGAATACTATAGCTAAACCACCCATTTGTTCTACCCATCCTCATTTACAAACCTATAAAACATCCCTTGCTGTTTGCTGTACTAGAGTATTTGGTGCTATCGGCATGACCATGTGCACATATGTGAACACAGTGATATTCTCTTTGAAACAGTTTTTTATGGCAAGGGAAACAATAATGCAACACTATCTTTCCAGAGTAATACTCGAGGTGCATTGACAGGAAAGCAAAGAACTAAATTTAAGTAGCTTCTTACTAATCTGATTTTGTGTGGAAAAAACCTACAAAGATAAGCGTGAGAACGGTAAAAGCTTCAAGATGTGCTGCAGCCTGAATTCTACCTCAGAAACATGAGATTTTTTTTTTCGTGCTCTCTGATGTCATTTAAACCTTAACTCGGGTAAAATGTGCATATCGTCCATATTGAGCATGGACTTTGGCATATCGTCCATACTTCATTCTGAATGAAATGACAATAACAGGCAGGCCAGAAATGGAGACAAGACTTTTGGTCAGTGTTGCCAGATAGAGTCGACGTTTTCCAGCCCAAAAATATATTGAAAACCGTCATATCAGACAAAAATCTGCCCACTGAATATAATGTTAAAGTATATTTACTGTTTGAACATGAACGCACATCAGTACAAGCCAAGGTAATTTAAGAAAATGTGGCAAAACGCAACAATGTAACAAAAATCTTCCCCAGAGTTCCCAGCAAAACCTGAATGAAAAGCACCCAATTGGCAGTAAACCGCCCAATCTGGCCACACTGCTTTTGGTACTAGACACGGTGGCACAGTTGGTGGAGCTGCAAGAAGGTCGCTGGATTGAATCCAAGCTGTGGACCTTTCTGGGTGGAGTTTGCATGTTCTCTCTGTACATGCGTGGGTTTTCTCCGGGTACTCTGATTTCCTCCAACAGTCCAAAAACATACATGTTACTGGTAGTCTGATTGGTAACTCCAAACGGTCAACTGGTGTGAGTCAGCGAGTGAATGGTTGTTTGTCTTGTTTGTCTCTATGTGTCCCTGTGATGGACTTGTGACCTGTCCAGGGTGTCTCCCACCTCTTGCACAGTGACTGCTGCATATGAGCACCAGTGACCCCCATGATCTGAAAAGGAAGAAGCAGGTAAACGATAATGGATGGATGGATGGATGGATGAATGGATGGAGTTTATGATAATAGTACTTTTCTTCTGGCTATATGTTTAACAGATGATTTACTTTCTGTGAGCTATTATCCTGCATTCACGACAGACCTCACTGTTTCTCCAAATTACAGATGATTTGGATAATATGAGAAACACTACAAGAACCTATGCTGCCTCAGTGACAATGACAACATTGATTTTTTTTCCCCCACTTGCAGTCAGAGTAAACAGAAAGGATGCTATATAGTCACAGTAATGAGCTATTTGTATGAATGAAATTTGTAAAATAAACTATTTGGAAGTTGGAAACATAAACAAAGAAAATGACTCAAAACACTAAAAATGCATCAACTGAAATGTATCGTATATGCACCTGTTCAGTGTTGTCAGGGGTAATGTAATGATGAGTATTGTCTTGAGCTTTATAATGGGGGCAGCCATTCTACATACAGAGCAATAAAAAGATAATTATAAATTCCCTAATTGTGTCATTTGGCAGGCTCTTTAACACAAAGCATACGTTCCAGTGAGTCTGAGCTAATCTTCAATAGAGACAAGGAAATTGGCTTTCTTCAGTCGACGCCATCCCACTTTTTGTCTGTGGACTTGCCAGTTTTGGAAACAACATGAAAGATCTGAGGATGTGGGGGGAGACAGGAGTTGGAGAACTCAAAAAAGAAGAAAGTAAGCAAAAGCAATGAAAAGAGCTGAGAAGAGAGTCTCGGCGTGAAACAGAAACAAGGTGTAGGCAATTATAAAGAAATGACGAAGGGAGGAGAGGGCACAGTGGAGCTGGTAATCTGTTTACCTGCTTAATGCTACAGTAGTGCTGATTGCTTTATCAAGCCTCTGAGCCTATATAAGGCAGAACTGCAAGCAGGAAGATCGATGAGACTACCAAGCAAGAAATAATGTAACAAGAACACCTGCAGGATGTGTTATGAAAAGCAGGGACAGGGATGAGGCAGAGGGAAGGAAACTGGGTTGAGGTATAGCTTTTGCCACGTCTGCTAATACTGTAGCTGTCACATCGGGCTGCAGGTTACGGCAAGCGATTGTGGGAACTACCCTGAGCTGGCAAAAGTTAATGGGGAGCTGTATCCTCCACAGCTCTCTAATTACTGCATTAAGTGGTGGTTGGGGAGATAAAAGGGAAAAGGTGTGAAGCTAAATGTATGAGGACTCATAATGTTTGAGACGCAGAAGGAGACAAATGAGCCTTTTGACAAAAGTAGCCAGTGAGAGAGTGATGGTGTGTTTGGAGCATGTGCAAGTAGATTGATCACCTTAAAACAGCCCTTTGTGCATGCATGTGTCTATAAGTATGCTTGTGTCTTGTCAAAGATAATGAGAGTGTGTGTGATTAATTACGTCTAGCGTAATTCTACCTGGGTCATCCGGATGCTTATAAAACTACAAAAGAATAGCTTCACTTGATGTCAGACCTGTACAGATACATAAACGAGCCTGTTTAAAATATTTATAATAAAAAAAAAAAAAAAACATGCTCACTTAATCAAATCCAGCCTCCACAGTAGGTACCTGAAAATGAATCTGTCAACGAAGACACCCAAAGAAAGCAGGCAATTCAAAAAGCCGCCGAAATTAGGTTTTGTCAGTTTTGAGAAAATAAAAGAGCACAAGAAAAGGTCTTTGCATTCGATTTGTAAAAAGTGCTGGCCCGGATTAGATAAAAAGACGCTTTATTCTACTGACTGTGCTTTCAACAGCCTTTTATGTCCGTTGTCATACTAATGCAATTTATTTTGACAGACTCCTTTTGCCTAAAATAGATCCATCAGCATGCTCAACAAATTCAGTCCCAAACGCATGTTCCCTAAAACTCATCAGCTTACAATGTAAAAAACTGGACTATGATCTTAAACTGCTACTTCTATACGCCCGTGCTGTACAATAAATGTAGATACCTACCAACAGGTTGACTGAGGCACATTCAAACACACAAACAGTTTTAAGATTATGCAAAAAGAAGAAAATAGATACAGCTCAAGCCCGAGGCCCTGATATGACAAAGACACAGCTCAAGGATTGAAAAGCACTTTTTTCCTCACCAAGGCCGATTGCTGTGAAATGGAATGGAAACAATGATACCTATAGCAAACAACAATCATGCAGACAGCCAGAGAGCGAGCGAACATCAGAGACAGCATCTTTTCATCGACAGTCAAAGCCATTTAGACAGAGGCTGTTAGATGGTCAGACCCAGCGCTTCTGCAGCCACTCTCCTCCAAAGACTTCATATTTATCTGCCATACGGATGAAAGTGTCAGGGGCAGTCAGACTAGAGATGGATAATTTCACACATGCATACTCGAAACCTTAGCAATATAACAGATGATTATTCCTCCGACTTATATCTGTGTGGGTTTAGATGAAAGGGCTTTTGGTCTTTTTATTCTTTTTCCCTGGTGTTTTCCTTTCCTTATTTATCATACAACACAACTTAGTGCTTCCAACTTGAAGTGGCTTGGTTCAAACAAAATGCCTTCCTGTTAATTACCAGCAATTCCTCATCTTCATAAGACCACTCTCCCCCCACTTTTGCAATTGAATGAATTTGCATAATAATCACATAATAATAATTTGGCTCGGTGCAGTGTAAATAACTGGCTGGTGGTGGGCCTCATTTCAGCTCTAGTAAAGGAGATAGGTTACGCCTTCACACGTTTCTGCTGATGATGTTGACGCCTGGTGATATCAAAAAGGTCAGACTTGAACTAAAACTGCACGTGTGCTTATTTTTAATTACTGAATCAGCCAAATACAGTCTAGAAAATTACAGAAATTGTGTAAAATTCTTGACAAGTTTTGATCCAAAATCATGAACAGGAGGATTTTAATATAAGCAATGAGCAAATAAATAGTTTACAAAGTTGATTTGTTCCTCCACTGATTAACAAAAACTAGTTTATATATTTAATCTTTACAGAACTGAAACAAAATATAAACAAATATAAATATTTATAGTGATTTGTTTTTGGTACGTTGAATACATTTAGAGATTTTTACCTGAACTTTAATGTAAATGGAAAACCAATATTATAGCATTCTGTGAATGAATGCACGTCCAGAGGACCTGACTCAACCTTGTTAGATTTGTCTACCTAGATTATTGAACATGTATCGGGATAGGTTGACAGGATGTTTTTACTAACAAACAGTTGGAATTGACTCCAAAATCATGAAAAAATTAAAATCAAAGTTCTTGCGCAATTCTGTTAGTGCGCAGAATATCGCTCTTGAGTCAGTCCCAGCTGCCACCACACATTTTAAATCAATTTGTGTTTAATGGACAGCGGTGTAGCCATTTTTGTGTTTATAAAGATCATTTAGCTGTTGCAGCTGACTTGAATGCTGCTGACTTCAAAGGGTAATCAGGTGAAGATGTATATTTGCTTACTACGTTTATTTATTTTATTAACATTCTGTGATTCAAACATAAATACATGAACAAACGCATTATGGTATTTACCTTTTGGCAGGCAATAATAAATTAATAACCAAACATACAAAGGGATATCTAACAGTCAATATATTACAAGTTAGCAGTTGTCTTTGCAATACATGTATCTAAGGAGGAAAAAGTAAATTGTATTTGATCATAATATTTACTTTGCATGCTGTTCCCCTAAAGCAAACCTGGTTATTCATCAGCGCCCAGCTCTGCACCTTCAAGTATGCAGTCAGATAAGAGTACAAACACTTTTCAGGACCACACACCACTCTAATATTCACAGCACCACCCTCCCTTGTTATTTTGTGATTTATACCAAATACCTACAATGTTTAACATTTCTCCCAACCCACTTTGCACTAATCAAATGCTACATCTTTAACAGATCCTTTGATTTTTGGTAGAATCCAGTATGCAAACTATGTAGTACTAAGTACTGTGAAGATGCAGGTTTTTATTGCAGGTGCCATTAATCAAATAAAGGGATTATTTATTTTTTTGTGTCAGTTGTTATGTGTTTAGCCTTGATGCAATGAGGGCTATAACTCCTCATTCTTTATTTCAGTTCACCCACAGACGTGAAAAGCGAAGCAATTAAAATGTATTTATTTAGTTTTTATTATTCATCCAAAATTACAGGTATTTGTTTTAATATTAACTGGCAGTGAGAGCTGTAAGAAATAGAAGATGTCAAACTAGAGGTACATTTGTCAGCGTGTGTACCCGCAGAGCTTTGACATGAGTAAACAAGAACAGTCAGAGACTGCACACCCCTACCAAGGCTGAATAAAACATTCGTTCACTGAGATCTGGATCCAGATCGACATCAAACGTTAATCACTCCTAACATGCACTGCACCCCTTATCTTGTGAAATTTTTATGCAACTTTATCCTTCCTTCAGTCCTTTTTGACTAATCCTGTTGACAAAAAAATGCAATGACTCATTCTCCTCACAGCGGAGCTAACAAAATATTTTTTAGGTTTTTATCAAATAAACTGTCACAATAGAGACATTAGCTCTTTGCAACTATTGAACTTAAGCTGATATTGAATATGTGAAGCTATTTTATGAATGGTTTGTTAAATATAATTTCTGGAAACCTGTACTTAAGGTTTTATCAGTTCTTCTTACAAACAAAAGATAAAAACAAAATAATAATAATAAAATTGATACATAGAAAGCAGTGGAAATGAAAGAAAAGGAGAGGAGGTGACTATCAGAATAAGTGCTATTAGTAGTTTTGTGGTGATTCTAGAATTGCGCCGCTCGGTGTGGCTGCATGTTGGAGTAGCTCTTTTGCATTCATTCTGAATTATCGTTTTCAAAATCTTTAATTCCTCTTTTTCTGGATGTAAATTACTTTTTTTTGGATGATTTCCTCTGGTATTGGATGCTGTGCAGCTGGGAGGATTTTTACTGAAACCTTTTTACTTTTGGACAATTGTTTTGATGCGTAACCACGGCAACAAAGTGTTTTTTTTTAACAACCAGGAGTAGCTGATTAAGATCTCAAAAGCTCAGATCCCTCAACTACAGAACCAAATCCCAAATGAGTTGAAAAGGAGGCATTGTGGACAAATTCCCGTCAACCTGGTGGCGGTGCTCGAATACCTGACCACTGAGATCCTGGAGACTGGGCTCATGACAACTGGAGAACCAGGATCATCCCCCCGCACCCTCAGCTGTCTGTCTGTGGTGACGAGGAGCTCGGCAGACTGCTGGGAGGAGTGACCATTGGTCAGGGAGGAATTCTGCCCACCATTTGGGCAATCCTGCTGCCCAGGAGGACTGAGAGGCCCACAGGATTTAACAGCAAGCTGGATCCGGGTGGACGTATCGATATCTGTGGCCAGATTCTTAGGATCCTTCCTGCCCACAGCTTTCAGCAGCTATAACAACTCTTGAATGAAACCAGGATGAGCTACGACAACACTTGTTTTCCCTTTGGGATTAATAAAGTATTTTTGAATTGAATTGAATTTGAATTTAATTTTTGAATTGAATTATTTTGTTTTCATTTTGTCAGTTTGTCAGTGTTTTATTAATATCAATATTATTATTATTATTTTTCTTGGTCAGTTTTGTGTGTGCGTGTGTCCCCAGAGGACAAGGACGAGGCACCCCTGGTTAAGATCCTGCCCCTAAGTCCTGCCATGGCCACACACTGAGGACAGGTAAAACTTCTGCACCTGTCCTCAGCTTACTCATGTTGGTACACAACATGATACCAAACAGCCCTGTGACTACCAGTTACCCACACCTGCACATTGTTTCATATAGTTCAGCTGTTCCTCACATCTTCGTTTACCTCAGCCTATTTATGTACTTCCCGTTCAGTCCAGTATTCAGTGGGACAACATACACTGTATATAATGTTCAGGCTCTTCCATGTCTTTGTGATCCTCCATGCCCCCATGCGTTTACTCTCAGCTCTATATATTTATTCTGCTGCCCCATCAGCCTGTTTAAATAAAAGTTTTATCTTTTGTACCCCCTGAGTTGTGTCTGCATTCCCTCGGTTCACATCCTCCTGCCACTGTGACAGTGACATAAGGTTTGCCAATTTAAAATGGAAAGATCTGACACTTTCATAAGTCAGTATCTTCAAGTATGACATGAATGTGTATTTTCCTTCTGCTTTCAGAAGGAACACAATGATAAACGACTGTTCTGGCACCAGACCTACAAACACCAAAGGCTGACAAGCTCTTAATTCTCATTTAAGATAATCTTTTGTTAGGCCTAAAACTAAAACTCTATTTCAATAGCAAAATATTTAAGTCTATTCCTTTTTCAAATTTAAAATCCCACATTGCTGCGTCCCCCCAGGCCCTGATGAGAGTTGTCCACCTTTCCAGGCATCTAAAGCCCCATCTTGCTTCTGCCTTGCCTCCCACCCAGTACCACTCAGCATATTCCCCTTACTGCTTCAATCTATGATTCAAACTCTACCGTGGGTTAATGCTGTTGGACACACTCCCACCAGATCCTAAATCTCTCCCCTTTAAACAGATGAAGAGCATGTAAAATGGGTGGGGTAGTAGCAAGAGGAAAAGTAATCTGGATCTAGCTATATGTTACAATTCCACAGCCATTGAGGCTGCAGTGTGCAGGCACTGCGGAGGAGTAAATTAGGATTACTCGGGAGAAAATGCCCTCACCTGAGATGAACACACCACAGCCCACGTAAGATTTGAATAAAACTGAAAACAGTTGACTGATCACAGTGGAGCAGTGACATGAGGGGAAACGCTAAAGGAGCCTCGTTGAAATTCTCTCTCGCAAGGCACATGAAAGAAATGGACACCTCAAGTGAGTTGAACACTTGAGCTGCAACTTTCTTTTCAAAAGACACTGGGATCAAATAATCCTCTAAATCTGAAAATAGCTCACAATGCAGAAAGCTCAGGTGTGCACCAGGTGCTTGTGCCACTAACGCAGCACATTAACCGTGCTGCAAGAAGAAACAGCACTGGAATGCCCTAAAAACAAAGTTGGAATGAAAAAGCAGTGAGATACACACATAAATCACTGCAGCTGTGAAACAGGAGCAGCACAATAGTGTTGCAGAAAGCTTGCACGTCTCAAGGCAACTTGCTAAGGGACTTCATTTTTAGTTGTTGTTGTTCACTTTGGTGTGAGTGGGAGTTTTGCCCACAGGGAAAATTTCTTTGTCTTTTTTTTTTATCTAAGCTGAGAAGTCTGTTTAAAACTGGGACACCTCTGTTTGGAATATAGTACCATCAGCAAAAAAGAAAATACCTCATCTAAGGTACAACCTCTTAATGAAGGTGTTACAGAAAAGTACAGAGATGTCCTATATTTATGTTTCTGACAAATAAATATAACTCACTAATGAATGCTAGCTGTGCACCCATTTATATGCATTGCTGCCCTACTATATCTAAACCCACAAAGATAAATTTTATTTGTTTTTTGATTACTCTAAGATTTAGACAACTGTATATACACCGTCATAGTGACCTAAATGCTTGCCATTGTGCCAAATCTGCAGCAGGAAATTGTTCACATGACATGCAAAATACATTTTGCTTTCTAATAACAAAATGTTATGTAAGAAAACACTTTTGCTTTTCCCTAACTGACTAAAAACAGATGTGCTCGTTCTCACATGGACTTTGAGTAGACATATCATTTGGGCCACATTGGATTGTTTGAGTTTGATGCTGATCTGAAAAGGTCAGTCTATCTGATTCAGTCAAACAGTTTTATAATCTCTGCATTTATGAAGGGCTGGTGGTAAAACGAGAATAAACCGCAGAGCTGTGAGGACGATGGAGAGATACAGGGTAATGGGTTATATGATATAAGCGTTGGTCACTTCTCTCATGCTAATTGCACTTGACATTTAATTGTCAGAGTGGCATGCTGTTTAATCAGATGCATCCTTGAGCATCTAATTAGTCGTAGCTAAGAAGAGGAAGAATCCTCAAGAGCAAACAAGCTCTCTTTTGTTTTGCGGTTTTAAACACAGCTGATCCCCATGATGTGGGATAATCATTTAGAGAGTGGTTCATCCAACTAAATGTGACCCAATTGGTGTTGTCATGTCTACAGTGCAGCAAAATCGGAGATGTGTGTTTTTGTTCTGACCAAATTCCATTATCAGGGTTTATATTGACATTTCAACTTAGCAAGTGGGAAACTTTTGGCTGACTCGTGTCCACTTTAAATACAAGCCTCCTTCATTTTTTAACTCAGGCTCACAGATTGGAAGTCTTGAGGTAAAAAAAAAAAAAATCCAGTACTTGAGACTGGCAATTAATGTCAAGTGTAAAATTGTCAATGGCGTTGAAGCCTGAAGAGTATGGCTAATATCTCTCTTTAGTATGATAAAGGTTTTCAGTCTCCATTAATTTCCATCAAGGCTTGCTTCATTCAGTGGTCACTATGTATGTGATCCAACTCTTTATCTTTCATTAGCAAATCAAATCAATCATACAGTTTCCTGTAAATGTTCCTAATAAATTTGAAACCATATGCAGAAATGTTGGTCCTCCCTGGCAAGTGAACGTATTGGTTATTTCATCTGACCTATACCCTTTCTAAGATGTGATAAAAATCTACCACCTGCTTCACAGAAAAGCCACAGCCATTTTTAGGTCTCTAGTTTTATGGGTCTTAAGGTCTGGGGTCCCAGATCCACCATATACTCCTCTCTACATTAGCATGCTGCGCAGTATAGGAAGTGCAGAGGTCCATACCTAATGAGTCATGTTCCCTGTCCTCCCTGTAGCAGGCTGGTGTTCCCAATGAGCTGTGCTCCATTCCCATTCTTTTTCCCCCACTCCCAATCTAAGTAGCGCACACCTTCCCCTCCACTGACAGGCATCATCCCTGCTGCTCACTTGGAGCAGCTCACATCAGCGCCGCCATAATGGAGTGTGACATGTGAAAACATTTAACTGCAAGGCAGGTTCATTTGAGCTGCATCATTGCCAACCCAGAGAGACGGGAGACGTGTGGGTTTCATTACACCTAATGTTCAAACAGGCAAAAGCATCATGTAGGTGCTCAGTGCCATTTGGAGTTTTCCATTTATTTTTATTTTTTTTCAAGCTTTTGGATAAATAAGAGCCACAAGGCATAGCTTGCAGGCATCCCATATTCATGGCTAGGGTTAATAGGTCAGCAACATCTAGAAGTCAAATCAATTGTACTAAATTTGCAACAACCCAATGCTTTCCTGCCTTATCAACAATGACCTCTGACTTTTGAGTGTATGTTTAATTATCTTTCAGCTCCACAGTGTGATGACTTGTGCTTTTTCCTAAACCTTATGATTCTGCATGATACATTACTGAACTTGGCCAGTGATTGTTAACGGCCCTGTACTCCTATCTATTGGGAATACCCTTACTGTACATTGCTGATTGCAGGGACATTTTTACTGAGCCTAGCAAGCTGGTGTCCTACTTTCTTTTGAACAAACAGCATGATCAGCGGTGTCACAGGGCCTTCGCCTGAACCCTTTCATTGAAGAGTCACTAAACACAACGGTCAGCCCTTTGCGATTTTTGCACCTTCGAACAGGTCATAGAGTGAATTTCCTTTCTCTTTCTGTCACTTCAGCCATGGTGGCATGTTCTATTGCTGAATTTATGAGAGCCCTTCTGTCTAATCACTGCTGCCCTGCAGAGTCTCTTTGCTGGCCCTAGTTACACTTGTATGTCCTGTTCTTAAATTACCCTGGCTAAGCACCCACTCCCACTCTACTCACAGCCATTACACCAGCTACCCTTCCTTGTTTGGCTGCCAGAGTTTCAATTCTGACTGCGCTGTCAGTATTGCCTGACAAGCCAGAGGTCAGACAGCACAGCAACTCCCCTTCCTCAAATTACAATTTCCTGCCAAAGCAGGCATCATCACATACCCAATAGTGTTTTATCAGCTTCACACTGGAGCTCTTTGAAGGTGAGGGCTCCTCCTAATTGAACTTAAAAAAGTTGCATGTTTTTGCAGTGAGGGCTTCAGCAAAAATCAAAGAGCAAAGATAAAAAGCATATTCAAAGAGAAATTGGAGTCCGACAGGTAGATAACAGCCTGCTTCCATTGGTTTTCATCCGACACACTGTTTATAGCATCCTACACCTAGAGGTCATTTTAAATCAGCCCATCAGCAATAGCATAAGTTAATGTGATAGTTTATAACTGCTTCAATGTTTGTGTTGCTCATGGAAACACCAGTTTTCCCTTCTGTCCAACCCTTAGGTGCAGGATTAGACCTAGTGAGATGTTGGCCCATAAGCAAGCTTCTCTTATGCACCTGCTTTGCTGCAAGCTGTTCGTGAACTTTAGCAGAGCCCCTTGTTTTGCCCCTGACTGTGGTAATTTATCTGAAAAAAGCATAACACTCTGACAGTCAACACCCCAAGCTGCCGTAATGGGTTAGGGAGGTGATCCTTATCCAAAGCCACTTGGACCATCCATCTGTTTGGCCCTGGAACCCAGGCATCTGCTCTTTGCTATTGTTAGCCTTTGTCAGATGACAGGCCAAGACCCTCATGGGGAGCCTTGGTTGACTCTAATACACAGTTATGACTGCATGCACATTGCTGACGTGCATGTGTTTGTAAACGACTTCAAGGGCCTGGGACAAAGAAAGGCCAAGTGCTGGCTCAAGCCACTGCCTTTGTTTTGGTGGGTGACAGTGAACACAGCAGTGAGTGGAAAACATGCTGGGACCCACTGTGCATCCCCCCCCCCCCCCAAAAAAAAAAAACCTGCTTGATTGACGTCCTGCCACAGTAACAACTTTCTCTTGAGGTAGTTCTTTAATGTGTCAGTGTCAGGCTGGATGTTTGACAGGTGGAAGTTCAATGGTTTTCTTGATCTGAACTTCAGATGGATCATCAAACATGAAACTTGTTTAAACTAATTAATTTATGATTAAAATGAATAACTGCATACATTCATGCATGCTGCCTAAAACACATTGATTCAGCATTTGTGAAACTTTACAAGAAATCTTCATAAATGATCATTTGCTGCTAGGATACTGTGTGCCCTAAAAGATAAAAACATCAAAAGTACATCTTGACCTTTTCTGTTTTGGCTATTAAATTAAATTTGAGTTTTCCTGTTCTGAGCAGTCTAAGATACCAGAAGGACTGTCGCTCCAGGTCAAGGATCAGTCAAAGACCCCGGCTAACGGCACTATCAGGTTAAAAAAATGTTCTGAAGCATATTTTTAAATCTGTGATTAGGTTGTTGAGAGAAACCTTGCCACATATCTTCCTAGATGCATTTTGTTTAACCTATTCCTGTATTCATTTATTCCACATTTAACTTTTCATACATTTTGCAGTTTTG
The DNA here is from genome assembly GCF_014905685.2 of Nematolebias whitei. NCBI lineage: Eukaryota > Metazoa > Chordata > Actinopteri > Cyprinodontiformes > Rivulidae > Nematolebias > Nematolebias whitei. The sequence goes on from NC_056503.1 coordinate 39,508,987, forward strand.
AATAATTAAGAATGTTGATTCCCAAATCATGAAAAATTAATGCGTGAAGGGTGCATAATTAGGCCTTTTATTTCTGTGCCTTCTGACGCATCCCTTGTTTGATTATCATTTTGGGGGAAGGGTTGAATGTAATGGGAGGAGACACATCTGCACAGTATTTTATCATAAGAACTTTTTGAGTGTGTGAGGTCTCACAAAAACCCTGCTTGGCGCACAAGTCACTGTATAGGATGTCTGAACGAAGCCTCTGGGCTACGGTACAAAGGTAAAGTTTTATTTTATTACAGACGCAAAAAGAAAATTTACAAACTCTTTGATGTCATCCATTGCTTTCCTTAATTTACCTCAAATTTTCAATTACATGAAGGCTGCAATGAAAACTATGCTAACTGAATTAATTACACACACAACTTTTAAAACTCAATACTACATCCTGCACTTTTTGTAAATGACCTCTTTAAGAGGTCAAAGTCTTAGAGCTGTTGAAAACTCAATATGTGTTTAAAGCCATCATGTATGTTATTCAAATTAGAGTTCTGAGAAAACATTTACTGCTAGCATCCTAAGAGATATGACACTAACACATTCTGGGGCTAAAATACAAAGGCATTTGCATCCAGTATGTAAGTGAATATATTAATAATTAGATGCAATGCATATAAACAATCCACGGCAAAAATCTGGGTCATGAACATGAAACCAACACTCCATATGAAGTACGTTTAAGCAGGTTCACCCTGTGCTAAAATGGAGGTTATAGTCGTAATCAATATGCATACAATGTGGTTTCTGGAGGTCACTACATAGGTGATTCAGTAAAACAAGGGTTGTATAAACAAGGCTCTTAACTCACAGCCATTACTGTCGTTTGTGTTATTAATCAGTGGACTAATGCATACCTCAACACCCTCCTCTTTATGAAAGTAATTGGTTGTGTGTGTGTGTGTGTGTGGGGGGGGGGGGGGGGTGTAGCTGCCTGTGTTTTAAAGAAAAATGAAACTTTCTTTTTTTAATTGTCAAAAATCGTATTTAGTATACAGTATGCATGAAAGAGCTTGGTGGTCAGTCTCTTAAGGGCATCCTGTGTAAAATAGTTGAAAATTTTTTCATGTCAGTCCGCTCGCTGTGGCACCCTTGAAGAAGGGAGAAGCCAAAAGAACATCAACTTGTTAAAAATAAAAACAAAATTAAAAATAGGAGCCATTTTTGATGTAATTATCATCATCATCATTTGATAAATACAACCCTCATTTGGCCCACTCAGCGTCCTTGAGCAAGGCACTTAACCCCCAACATCTGCTCCCCCGGGCGCCCTAGATAGCAGCCCTCTGCTCCACACAGAGGGCTGTGGTAGCTTGTTTGTGGTTGTGTCATGAAGAACATCCGGCGTAAAAAACAATTGCCAAGTTTTTGTGCGAGTTAGTTCGCTGTGGCGACCTGCTGAGGAACGGAGCAGCCGAAAGAAGAAAAATAAATAAATACAAAGGATGTTGTTAAATGTCTTAAAAAAAAAAAAAGAATTCTCTAAAAATACTTGGGTCTTCTTATCCAAAAACAAAAGATAAAATACATTATAAGACATTCTGAAACACTGATAAAAAAAAAAATATTCAAACCCACTTTTAAAATGCTAGATCAAAGTCTGGCTTTTCTGAAGTAAACAAATGAAAAGATGAGGGACTATAGGAGACTCATACAAAAAACTGTAGATCCTCTGCTGACACCCGCAGCACAACATGTATATAATGATGAAATAATATTCTCAAACTATGTTTTTTTTATGTTTAGAGATTTATGTCATATAAAAGAGTTTGCTTAATGTTGACGAGGGTGCATTTCCCTTTTTTGTTTGCTTGTCTAGATAGATACCAAGTGAGTTAAAACCTAAACTGTTCCACTTAAAAAGGAAGATTGCTCTTTTTAAAATATCAATCAAAGAGAACATTTTGACAGAGATAAGCCTCAATGAGCCAATGTTGTTTAAAGCCAGGGAGCTCACAAATATTGGAGTAGGGCTGTTAAAGGCTATTGGAATCTAGATAAGGCTCCGACAGAACGATGGAGTCAAGATCGTAAGTCGCCCAAAGGCAACATTTCATTTTCAAAGAATAATTAAGTCCTACATTATTAAGACCAAGGGTGTATCCCTAGTAATTACCAGCCTCTGTACAGCACTCAGCAAAACTGCATGAAAGCATCTTGCTTTATACGCTCATGTTTTAATATTCTGAGATTTCTTTTAAAGACACCCAAATGGAAAAATAAAACTGATCCTGTCATGCAAAACTGACACCCCACAATGCCATCTGTACAAATACAGGAAATCTGATTTAACAAAAGTGAGATAAAATAAAGAGATAGTAATCCTTTAAAATGGGGTAATGAGAAACACTGATAGTGAGAACTCTGTCACGGTGTTCAGTGTTTCCATCTTGGTCGACTGAAAACCAGCGTAGCATAATGGTGCTTAGTAAAGACTTCAATTTATTTAATCTGTTTGAGGTACAGCTCAATTGAAGTCAGTCATTCAGTGTTAACTGAATAAGGGATATATTTAAAGTCAGTTGATCAACAGAGGTGACAATCAGGCAGATTATTAGCTACCTGAGTTACTGTAAGTGCCAGTGGAGGTTAGCAGGAAGTCTGAGGGAGGGGATGCAATTTATTGTCCTCCAGCAATTAAACGCTACAGGCTCGTTGATTGTGGGATGTTTAAAAATGAAATAGATAAGGGAGAGCCACAAATGTAGCAGCCCTTCCTTATGGTAGACACTGGCTGCAGGCGGAAGAGATACCAGAAGCTCTGATCTGACAAAAAAGGCCAGATAGGCAGAGCTGAACTGATCCACTGGTGATAACTCCTGTCAGTCAGGCCTTAGGCTCCATTTACATACAGCTCTTAGGAAAATTATCCAGGTTTGATGTGATGGGTTTCAGATGAGCAAAATAAAGGATAAGTCAAAGAGATGCAGTAAAGTTGTGTTAAATTGTTGACAAGAAATAAAAGATTCAGTTAGGTCAGCTTTTGAAGGAAGCTGAAAGCTTGTCATGGGTGCATGAGACGGGCTCGTCATGACTGTATCAACATGGGTCAAGGTCAAAAAGACCCTGTCACTGTCTTATGGTTTCAATCAAACGTCTGATGAGGGACTTGGTTGTGTCTATAACCCCTGCCCCTACTGTCATGTTTGAGGTCCATCCCTCTGAATGTTGGCCTTAGGGACATCAGCTGTTTCACTTCTGGTATAGATAGGCTGTTGGTTCCTTTTTATTGTACTCTGGGCTTTGGCGGTTGTCAGTAAATGTGATGTTTTTTTTTTTTTTTTCTGCAACATTGGCATGCTGGATGTTAAATGAGATATGCAGACAAACTTAAAGATTATAATTTAGTTCATGTTTAGTTGTTTTTGGGTGTCCACTGTTGATTTATACCCTTTTTTCTACTATATGTTGAATTTTGTGTAGATGTTCATGACATCATGTCTATTTTATATTTAGAAAATATTTTGTGATCAAATTAAATGTGATTAGCTCGACAAGTAAACATTATATGGCTGACCTAATAACTGCCTAACAGGTGTGCTAAAATTAGAAAGCAATTTCAGCTAAAATTAGAAAGCAATTTTAGCTGAAATTGAAAATAGTACTTGCAGAAATTTTACTTTGTCCAGTAATGATATCATATCACAGGTCTTAGTTTAAATATGAGCTTCTGATATGATCTTTCTGACAGCAAAATGGTCATATCTCAATAATATATCAGGTAAGATAGAACTGCTAGATCTATTGCTCTGAGGTTTATGGCAGTACAAAAAAATAAATTATTCCATGTGCCATATTTCATCCCTGCAGCTGATATTTCCACAGCCCAGTTTAAGTAACTTAAAACAAAATATAAATAAATAAGTTCTTGCCAGACTATAAAAAAAAAATCAGAACAGTGTAGGCAACCCGTCAGCTTGAATAAGATATTTTCTTAAAAATGGGGTTCAAATTGTCAAGGTCATTTAGGTTTACAAGTGCTTATCGGTAATTATATCTCATGAAATTCTGCAAAGTGCTCTGTCTGTATTAATAAAAATGAGCACAGACCAAGACAAGATGCTTAGGTACAAACTATACAACAGAACCTGTTCTGACTGATTTATATTGGAACAGTTACCTGCTCTCAACAAGTTCAAACGAGTTCTCAGACTCAGGACCCAGAACCTCCAGGGGTCTGCAAGCCATAGTTTGAGGGTCCACAAAATAAAGTACAACAAATGATTAGTTATGTCATATATAACTTTTAAAAAGTGCATGAACATATATCAGTAAAACTAACACGCTTAACCAAACAATTATTTTATGGTACTTCATGGTTAAAATGGCAGTAATTGTATTTTAATCAGCATGAGGTTTATAAGGAAGAGGGTCTCCTGCATCATGAAGGACCCCACTCACCCAGCACACATGTTTTGCCCTGCTCCCCTCAGGAAGGAGGTTGAGGAGCATTAAGTGTAGAACCACTAAACTCAGGAACAGCTTCTACCCTGAGGCTGATAGACTCGTGAATCTCTAATCAAGATTATAACTGTGAAAAAAAATATCCCTGTAATGCAACTTTAATTGTTGATATGTGCTGCTTATTATCCATGCTGCTGATCTCATACTGCTGATTATTTAATGCTGCTTTATTCATTCATTTGTACTCATCCACCCACAAAGACTCATGTTCGTGCTGCTGTTGTTCAATGTACTGTTTTGCAATTTTAGTGACTAGCAAATATCTTAGTTTATATCCTAGAACCCTATTTACTTCCTTTTTACATGTTACTGTATATTTTTGCTATAGTTGGATGTTACTGTGACCCCAAGTACACAATTTTGTTCCACCTCATGTACCACATGTGATGCGAAAGACACTAACGAACCTTGAACCTTGAATAAGGGAGTTCTTGAATTTCTCTCCCCTGTTAAGGCTCCCTAGACCGGAAAAGCTTCAGAACTCCTGACCTGTATACCGTTAGCTACCAAGTTAATACATGCATGACAGCAGGTAAAAAGTTAAAAGGTGATGCTAATCCTCCTCATATTCATTCAAATGATGTCAGAACTGCTGTTTTCCTTGTCTGCTTCTCAGTTTGAGTCGTATGTGCTGTGCTTCTTTGAGGCTAAGTTAGACACATCACTGAACAAAGTCTTGTCCACCCACACAAACTGCATTAAGAATCAGAGCAAAGACGAACTTTCCACATCATGAAACTGACATGTTATAATAACCAAACCAAACTCATAACACAGGGAGCATCCCAAAGGACCCCGTGACACAAGAACTAAAGCAGAAACTGTTGTTAAGCATCATATTGATTCTTTTCAAGCTTATCCCACCATGTTTTACCAGGTGAATTATCCTTGAAGCCTTGTTCTTCAAGTCAGAACACTGTGAGACAAATCTATTTACATCCCATCTCGCATTTGCAATTTTAACCTAATGGCCCCAGTACAAAAAAAGCAAAAAAAGAAAATAATTCTGTGTAACTTTGTTTAATATCTGCAGCTGATTAAGATAAAGCCAGTCTGTCTCGTCTCCTAGTGATTTTCCTTCCCTCTCCCCTCTGGAGCCAATTTTGTTTGGTAGGGAACAATGGTAGATAAAGCTGAGCGCTGGCAAGTTCCCTAATCTGAGGAGCAGCGCTGGAGCAGCTGGGGTGACGTTGACGAGTAGAGTGCTTTCAGAGTATGGACAGATTAAAAAAAAAGCTTTGATTGGGATCAGGAGTTTGATGTTGGGTGTAAGATAACAAAGACGGCATTTCATTCCAGTGGGACAAAGCTGAGAATACGAGTCTTTTCTCTCTTTCACTGAGTGGGATAGGAAAATTTATTTCCCAAGGCAAAGTTATTTGAATTCCCCTTAAAGAATAAAACAGTCTGACATTATTAGAACCAAGGATATACAATAAGTATACAATACAATAAGTCACCCTTACAGATTTGTATATTTTTTTTGTAAATAACCTATTTTTGAACATGGCGCTGGTAATAAATCACATTATCCTGTGAGATCTAACGACCTACATGTTCTATATGTTATTACATGTAAGAGGTTGCTTCTCAGACACTAGTATTTGAAACTAGACTCAACCGCAATTATAGACTCAGCTACAGACGAGGAATCATGACACTTTTTTTCCATTAATGAATTCTGTAATGAATATTAAAAAGATAACAATGTTGTGACCTAAGGTACAACCCCTGGCAAGCAAAATGCAGTTTCCTGGTGCAACTGGAAAAACACAGCTGCTCCACCCGCCCCTGCATAATCTGGATCCTTTGATGGCTGAAAAATCCCAAACAAGTTCTCAAACAAAAGGATAGATTGCATAAAATATCAACAGCAGGTATCTGAGCTAATTTTGTAGCATTTAATTCCATTTCCTGGCTTAAAATAGAAGATACACTTCACGTGTTTGATAATAACAAGGAAATTATTTTAGTTCTAACAAAGCATTAAACAAAATTATGACATTTTTTCAAGATAAAGCTAAAAATATCAGTTCTAATTTAAAACTAGCGTAGTTGTATTTTCTGTGAAAATGCAATGTGGATGCTTATTGCTGAAGAACTTGCTGAAAAAACAGTTGAGATTAGTTAAAACATGCTGAAATAGAAGAAGCCTATGTTAGTAAAAGAAAGCAGAAAGAACACATATTTGCTGAATTAGATTTAAATAACCAGAAACTATTACAAAAATGAGTTTAAAAAATCTGAAAATTGTGAAAAATTATAGCACTGAAAAAGCAGAAAGAAGCTTAAACTACCAGAAGGAATAGCTGAAATGAGCTATAAAAAAATGTGGAATTAGCTGAAAAATGAAACTAGCAGAAAAAAGCTGAAAGGAAAAAACAAGCTGAAATTGGAAGAAACAAGTTAATTAGGCTTAAAGTAGCAGAAATTACAAAGTAAAACTTGAATTAATCTGAAAACAGCTAAAATTATCTTTAAAAAAAGTAATTGAAAAGGTAGAACAAGCTTAAATTAGCATAAGAAAGTAGAAAGAGCATGTTTGCCCAGTTAGGCTAAAAGAAGCAAAATACGCACAAAAATGTGGAAATTATCTGGAAAAAGCTGAAATTTAGAAAAAAGAAAAAAAATGGCTCAAAAGTAGCTAAAAATCAGAAAGAATCCTAAATTTTCTGCTAATTTACCCTGTGGAAGTGGAGATAGCTCGTTTTTGCTGAATTAGGCTGAAAAACGTTGGAATGAGTGCAAAAATTGTGGAATGTGGAATTGTGGAAAAGGCTAAAATTAGCATAAAGACAGCATAGTAGTAGCCAAAAAGAAAAAGCTGAAACTTGCAGAAATCAACTGAAAGGAGCATGGGTGGAAATTAGCAGAAAGATGTTAGAAGAAGCACAAAAACGTTGTAGCTGGCAGAAAGAATCTGACAGAAGCAATAAATAGCTGAAAAACTGCAGAAATATGTGAAAAATAGCTGAATAAAAACATGTATCTGCACAAGGAAGCTGAAAGAAGCTGAACCAGAACAAAATGTGAAAGGAGCAGTAAAAGGTTGTAAAAAGATCTAAAGATTTGATTTAAAATTAGCTCAATTCATTTTCTATGAAAAAATGGCAAAAAAGATTAAATATTTTAAAAAAGCTAAAGTTGCACCAATGCCAAAAGTCACTGCACCCTTCTCCTGAAAGAGCTGAACATTTTGAGTTATGATTTGTTGAAATAGCTCAGAAACTGTGGAATAAGAAAGATGCCGAAAAACATACGGAAGAAAAATAAATCACAATAGTGTGAATGCGTCATAAACATTCACACAATAAAAAGTACATTGTTCAAAGTGGAGGACTATTTAAAAATCTGGGTGTAAAGTGTGTTTTATTCTAATATCCCCATTAGATTTACCTCTAGTCACAAACTGTCACCTCACATCTGCTCACTTATCTGTTTGAGTCAAAATCTTTCCTCTCATCTGTTACTGCAGGCTGTCACTATGCACATATTTAGGGCATGTGTGGGCATGGATGAAATTATCTTTATTAATTGGAACATTGCTCCAATATGCTAATTCTTCCTTTTTTTAATCACAAATGCATGGTGGCTTATGAGCATTCTGACAGTCTAAAAAACAAAACACGAATTGCATTCCTACATCTCTGACAATAAATAAAATCCTGCAAACCCTGAGAGCCTTATTAGCTGCACAGCTGAGATTGTTCAAGTTTTTTTTTTGCAGTGAGCCGTCACAAGCAGCAAGACACTGAACAACACATGGCAAATTGCTGTTTAACAGTTTCACCGTTTGGATCATCACCGAGCAAAACCTCAGTCAACCTCACACTTATAAGCAGTCACATTTATCTTTGAAAACCTTACGTGCTGTGTAAGCGTAGCAGAGAAAACACTTCAGCTTCCAAATTGTCTGCACATTTTAAATCAAGGTGTCCTCCTTTCCTCGAGCTAGTACAGTAGGTGTTACTGAAAGTGAACTTTGCTCATCTCAATCTAAAAAGGATTTGTCAATAATGGCTGTGACAATCATAAATCAATTCTTCTTTTTTTTTACTATTTATAGAACAAACAGTGTTTTTCAGACGATCAGCAAAAGAACAGAGAGACACAAAGGTTTTAATCCCAACCAGAGGGTCTGGCTATGCTGTTCAGATAGCAAACAAACATTTATTTCATCAGAAGATTGTAAGAGTTTGTCAAAATACTGCCACATAGCACAAAAACCTTCAAGCGCTGTTCAGTGTTGAAGCTCCAGTAAAGGATCTGAGCTTCTCAGGGGGCCAGACAGTCATTCTTCCTCTAAATTTGCATATTGTTCTGAGACGAGCTTGGCTTCAGAATCAAAAGGATGGAAAAGGAAGCAAACAAACAAAAGCAAAGCTTATCCACCACGCTTTTGTTTTATAATTTTCCAAGGCTCTCTATTTCAAATATTTGGCTACAGCAACCAAGAACACATTTCGAATCCTTAACATTTAATGGCTGCTAATACGTTGAGACATGGCAATTTTTTGAAACTGTGTTAAAACAGTTGGAAAGCAGCACTGTTGTTTTCAGTTCTAATTGGGAAAGTAAAGAAATAAAGGAGCTGAGAATTATTTCTGCTGACAGATTCATTCCAAGGATCTAAGGCTCTTAAAAGGAGCTTGCAGCGTTTCATGTTGTTGGTATCATGGTCGTGATCCACTGGTGCTGATCCCTAAATAAGATTTCTTCCCTTGCCCCGTGGATTAGAGTGGTGAAAAGATTTAGCTGCGACGTACTATCATTTTCTACCTTAGAAAAAGTGGCAGAGAATACGCAGCTTTGAGACTATGATGTCTGTTTTAATCGTGCAACACTTTTCATGCAGTCTTTCAAATTTTGAGGTTGGCTGTATCCAAGAAAACCACTGCAGGAAAACAGTGGAGTCGTGCAGATGTTCATAATGTTAATAAAGTTTTGTGACCGAGTAAGCTAGCTTTTACTGTCTCTTTTTTTATATATAGTTCACGCTTACCAAACAAAAGACCCCTGACATTCCAGGCTTCCTAATTATATCGAATAGTATTATAGATGTGGTCACCTGACTATATATTTGTCATATAATTTGCATTTACTGTATCTTGATAGTAAAGCATCATTACACATACTGGGGTTGCTACAACAAAGCAGACTTTTTTCCTTACTAAAAAGTTCCACAATACGACCCCACAGTTATGGGCCCCAATATCAAGCTGCCGCTGGTTGTTCACAAATGTTTAACTAGAGAAGTTGCATTTCCAGCGAAAATGCAGTGTGAACACTTCTTGCTGAAGAACCTGCTAAAAAGCAACTGCAATTGTCTAAAAGCATGCTGAAATGTAGCTGAAAAGGAAGAACACCTAAGTTAGCAAAAGAATGCAGAAGTGGAAAATTATCTTTAAAAAGCTGAAATTTCCCCAAAACAGCTGAATAGTAGCTAAAGAAATGTAGAACGAATCTTACATTTCCAAAAGGAATTGGAGTGAGCACAATTGTTCCCACTAAGGCAAAAAGAGGCAGAAGTTAGAACAATAAAGTAGAAATTATCTGAGAAAAGGGGAAATTTGCCAACAACAGCTGAATAGTAGCTAAACCAAGCAGAAAGACACTTAAATTACCAGAAGGAAGTGGGTAGAGCATGATTTGGCTTAATTAGGTTGAAAAAAGTTGAGTTGATTGCAAAAAATGTGGAATTGGCTGAATAAGCTGAAATGAGCATAAAACAGCAAAAAAGCAGCTGAAATAGCAGAAATAGCTGAATTTAGCAGAAATAAGCTGAAAGGAGCATAACGGGATGGAAATAGCAGAAATAAGTTACAAAAAGTAGAAAAATGTTGAAGTTAGCTGAATAAAGCTGAAAGGAGCACAAAACAGCTGAAAAAACAGCTAAAATTAGCCAAAAGTAGCTCTCTTTTTATTTATTAATTTATTTTTTTATTTTTTTTTGCACAAGGAAGCTGAAAGAAGTTTAACTGGATCTAAATGTGAAACTAGTAGTAAAAGGTTGTAAACAGAAAAAGTTATGAAAGATGCAAAATGAGCTCAATTCATTTTCAAAGGGGAAGAAAATGGATGAAAAGGCTAAATATCTCAAAAAACTAAAGTTGCACCAATATCAAAAGTCATAGCACCCCTCTCCTGAAATAGCTGAACGTTTTGATCATAATTTATTGAAATAGCTCAAAAATTGTGGAACGAGTTAGATGCTGACAAACGTATGGAAGAAAAATGGATCACAATAGTGTGAATGCTTCTTAAGCATTCACATACAGTAATAAAGCCAGTCAAGTTCTATCATGATGTATGCTTACACAAATGAAGCTTGTGCAGCAGCACTGTTGCTTACAATCAAATGCTACTCGCTTTGCTCAACACCAATTTACAAACTCCACTCTGTGTCTAACACACTCGTCGGCTCAGAAGTGTAACAGAGTGGGGATGACTTCAAGCCACATGCCACTTTAGCCATTAAATAAATCACCAAAGATGAAAAGATGATTTTGTTCTTGAAAGTAGTTTATAAAAGGATCATAACGTAGAATCTGGTGATGTGGCACCTTCTCCCTGGCTTGTCTAGAAATGTGCAGAAATGTTATCTGATCTCAATATTCTCTGTTTTTATTCAGCCTCATGTAGTTGAATGAAATGTCTTGTGCAAAGCTCCTGTGCATGCACACACACACACACAACAGTTAACATAACAGCAACAGTGCACACAGCAGCAGTAACAATAGTCAATTTAAACCTAAAGTACAGGACTGGTTAGACATAGAAAGTCAGTGTTTAAAGAAGTCAATGCAGACAAGTGGCTGAAATAGGAGCAACAGCAAATGATGGTTTGAATATTAAAAAATAGAAATGTCAATTGTAATGTAATGTAATTCAGCAACTATGTGTTAGCTCTGCTTTCTTCTGTTAACTTAGGCGTGGTCTTCCATTTCAGCTACATTTCAGCATGTTTTTAGCTAATTTCTGCTTTTTTCAGCAAGTTTTTTTTCTGCAATTTCCATTCATTCATTCATTCAACCTTTATTTAGACAGGTAAATCCCATTGAGCCTCGAGGACTCATTTACAAGAGAGACCTTTTTCTGCAATAAGCATTCATACTACATTTTTGTAGGAAATTCAATTTATCCAGCTACAAAAGTTAGACTGATAGAGTGAATAGGCAATAAAGACAAATAAGCAGCAGATAGAGGCAGGATTATAGGTTCCAAGGCATATAGGAAAACTTACAGGGCTATATTTGGTTTAACTGAGTTCAAATCTCAGCTAAAATAGGCAGAGAGTCTTACTGTCAAGCATTTCACTGAGATCTTTATTTCTAGCACACTCCTACCTTGGCAAAACATGTCCTTCCTCTTCAAATTAGCTTTTCACCTTAAATTATCCAGTGTCTCGCATGGTAAGGAGTAAAGACACTGTTGCACACACCCATTAACACAAAAAAACCTGTTTGAAGAAAACAAATGCCTCCTGCCTCTCTTTCTGAAGTTCGTTTAACAACGTCCTCGAGCCAACATTTTCCAATGTGTGAGGAAGTGCCGGCAAACAAGACATCCATCAAAATGACAGACAAAACAAATTACAAGGCAAACAGAACCTTAATGTGTCACCACAGCTAATGGTGTCAAGGCTGGCTGGCAGTAGACCCAGACGCTCACATGTTGCTGCTGTCACACTCCCACAGCTTCGCTCTTCAACTCACAATACAGTCAGCTGAAGAGGAGAGGGGAGTTATCTGTGGATAACACTCAGGTATTAACACTGTGCACACTATTGACGATGGATCAAATCAATATTCACAAAAGTCCATTAAACTGAAGAAATTCTGAACAAGAGGCTTTCACGCAGTTATGATCTAGCAGTTCTCTCGCTGGTACTCCAAGTCAGATTATTCTTTAAATGAATGATGCAGTCCCACTAAAGCCAATAAAAGTGTAATTACATGCCCTGGGCTTTAGTGACAAAGGCTGTGCTAGTGACAGCTATCTGAAAATGAGGAAAAAAGGGATTACCTTTCCTCTTCATCTAGTCTTGGCATGATCACCTCTCCACAGGGGTCACCTTGGACGAAACGCCACAATTTACCAGTCATTAAACTCTTAATCCAGCCTTCGTGTGCAGGCCTTCATCTCATCTTTCAAAGCATCCATGACCTTATATAGGTTCATATTGCCACTGCATCACAGCCATCCATTCTGACAAAAAGTAAAGGTGAGAAACCTCTACAGGAGCATTTATCATGGAAATAAATCAAAGATCAATGTTTTTCCTATCTCAGATTAATCATAATCTCTAACAGAAAAGATATTGGCAAGTAAAACAATATCCTGTGAAATAATTATTTTTGCATTCATTATCTCTGAAGTTAATATTCTATAACTTATTTTTGTCTCTGCAGGAAATCGTGTTTGTGAACCTCAGCTGAACATCAGCTGGAAGATGATGGAGATCGCTTGCTAATATTCATCTCTGCATTTGCAGAGCAGAATCATTATATATTCAGAGATAGAAAGATTTTTCGATGACAGGTAAACACAAGATGATAAATTGGACAATAAAGGCTCTAATCCAAAAACACAAAGTGCACGGATGGATAATGCGCCTGTAAATATGGTGTTACAGCAATCTGCATAGCAACACAATCACTCACAGAAGAATGGTAAAGATTGTTCTCGTTGCAATCACAGTAATATTGATGCGCTCACTGTTGATAAGTGACTGAAATCAATGCATTTTAACTGCTGAATATGTATGCAAAAAAGGTTTTCTTGGGCACAGCATGGGTAGCCATTTCTTTCGGTTTAATGCTCTGAGAAGCTGAGTTGTTAGTCTCATTATGAAAATCCATATAATTCCCCATATTCTAATTTTAATGCAGGTTTGAATCTAATTATTGCCATCATAAGTTTTATTTTTATTTTTTTAAGATTATTTTTTCTAAACTATATGAATTAAACTTTTAGGGAAATGTATAATTTTTGTGCAAGCACCAAAATTGCGGTGGACAGATTTAAAAAGATTGTAACTTCTATAGTTTGACTTGAGTTCAGATATGATTTGAATTATGATATGAAGCTCAAATAATATCTTAACTACAGCCCCAAATCCCAAATGAGTTGAAAAGGAGGTGTCGTGGATGCATTCCCGTCTACCTGGAGGCGGTGCTCAAGTGCCTGAGCACCGAGATCTTGGAAGTAGTGGGGAACACGGCTCGTGACTGCAGGAGGACCGAGATCATACCCTGGCACCTGCAGTTAGTTCTGTGGCGACAATGGGCTCAGCAGGCTCCTGGGAGAAATGGCCATCGATCGGGGAGCAGTTCTGCTCGGTATTCAGGCGGCCCTGCTGCCCAAGAGGACCTAGAGGTCTGCTGAGTCTGGGTGGACGGATTGGCATCTGCAGCCAGTTTCTTTGGATCCACTGTGAGATGGATGGCTACAAGAGATCCATCCTGCTCACAGCTATCATCATCTAGAACAACTCTAATGAAACCAGGATGATGAGCTACAACAACAATGAATTTCCCTTTGGGATTACTAAAGTATTTTTGAATTGAATTGATTTTGTTTTATTTTAAAGAAAAACTGTTCGTCAAGAGATAACATTTGACTTAAAGCATCAAATTAAGTAAAATTGTAAATACTGTTACCTTAAAATACTAATACATGAGAGGAGTGGTGGCACAAATGTTGGAGAAGGTGGGCCTGTGATAGCAAGATTGCCGGTTTGACTCCCCAGAGCGACAACATCAAGTTGTGTGTGGGAAAGGTGAAGCACCCTCCATCCTCATTTGCTCCACTCTGGGCCCTTGAGCAAGGCCTTAACCTCCACCATCTGATCCTCTGTGCACCCTAGATAGCAGCTCTCTGCTCCACACAGAGAGCTGTGGTAGATAGGTGGTCTGTGGTTGTCTCAGCAAGGGCATCCAGTGTAAAAACATCTGCCAAATCTTTGTGCGAGTTGGTTCGTTGTGGCGACCCCTGAAGAAGGAAGTAGCCAAAAGAAGGGAAATTATACTAATACATATCTGAACTGTACTGCACAGTACTGTACTGTGTTTTAGTGTCTTCAGAGGTTTCAGAATTGCCTACTGTGCCTGCTCTGTCAGCATGACAGAAAACTGAATCCAGTAAGCTGAAGTTCACCTGAAGTTCCTCAATTATGGCAAGTCCCTGATAACACTGTCATATTTAAACTTGGCTGATAAGACTGCAGTGATTTTAATCAATCAGTCTTAATGAGAACAGGAAGTTAATCCATTGTTATGCATTATTCAAGAGTAAATGAAGGTCTTCAGGGTTAATTAACTAGTGGGCTAAGGATAATGTTAATAATGCAGCACTAATACAGGGCAGGTAATAACACACTAGAGAACGCCCTTCTCAACTCCAGCTTTGAGCTCTTGTTTAAGAAGGATGGCAGATTTAGCCTGACAGTTACTGTATGTCTCACCATACAGAAATAGTGTCTGATCTGTAAGATAGAAAAATTGAACATGGCAATCATCTTTTTGCTTTTAGAGAAAAACATAAAGCAAGTCCATGACTGGGACACAGCGACAAATGAGACAGACATCCCTCAATGATCTAACTCGCATCTAGAGACAATATAGAGTTAGGAATTATTTAATATGCATGTTTTTTTGGTTTGGGGGAGGGAATGAAAAGTCCACACAGCAAGGCCCTACATGGAAAGCAAACTTGCAACTTATTTACTATGAGACAATATCTCTAATCACTGCTCCACCATGACAATGATAGGCATAAACCTATTTTAATTCCCAGATATTGAAACTGAAGCTTGACAATGAATTCAGAAATGTAATATTTTTAGCACCAAAGTCCACACTCAATAATCCAAGTATAAAATCCAAAAATGTTCAGTCAGGCCCTCTGGACGTTTTTTTTTTTTTGTGCTGAGACGTTTCGCCCTCATCCAAAGGGCTTCATTGGTCTGAGGAAACTCCAAACAAAACTGATTCTCCACCAACATCCTACTTCAAAGAGGAGAAAATAATTATTTTGGTGCTAAGATGACCTCTGGAGCACGCCCTATCCTCCGGTGCCTGCGCTCCCTTGTCGATGGCAAAACGTCTCAGCGCACATATACAAAAAAAAAGAAACCGTCCAGATGACGTGACTTAACATTGTTAGATTTTATACCTGGATTATTGAGCATGGAGTTTGGTGTTTTGAACCAGTTTGACATGACGGTCGACGAGGGAGAGGGTGGGCACCAGAGGAGAAGGCGTGCCCCAGACGCCATCTTAGCACCAACATAACAGTTTTTTTTCCCACTTTGAAGTAGACTGTAGGTGGAGAATCAGTTTTGTTTGTAGTTTCCTCAGACTCATGAAGCCCTTCAAATGGAGGGCGAAACATCTCAGCACAAAAAAAAAGAAACCGTCCAGATGACCTGAGTGAACATCGTTGGGCACTAATTTTGGAAAATGTTTGGCTCATATGGCCAACTTGTGCCAGTGACCATTTTTGTAGCTTCTTGTGAAGAAAATAGAGGAAATCTACATGACAATAATGCAAAAAATCCAGAGAGCTTTTGTCCACACCCTAATCTGGAAGTGAAACATTCTTGCTCGAAAACAGCACTGCTGTACTTCACACAAGGCCAAAGCTTCTTGCTGCATCTCCTGGGGCTCAACGTGGCATTCAGCACTTGGTTTAACAAAGACAAGCAAACTGCATATTTATTTAAATTCCCTACATCTACCGAGCCATTTATGTGACTAACGGACTTTAAATTGATACTCGTATAAGCAAATCTATCGTTTTTAAATTAATATTATACCTGTTTCAAAAACACTGTTCTAAAATGCACATTAACCTTTGTAGTGTAGTTGTCTCTACAGATTTATCAAATTTTTATTTGATGATATTGAGTTGTGTAATATTACATGAAATTTAAATGAATAGTATGCTTATAAAACATGTTAAACTGAAACAATGCCAGATACAGAAATTGTCATGTTTCAAAGTGGAAGGCAATTTTCTATATGTGGAGGCTTCATGTGAACAGCCTCACTATGCTTTAGTCTGAACATCTTAAAAAGAAAGAGGAATGTTCCCTGGTGAGCTGTCACAGGTTCGTCTGTAGTATTAAAGTTGCACACTGTCAGCGGGACTTGTGATCCAGGTCTCACACTGCTTTATGCATTTTCACCAATATTTTTCTAGTCATTCTTTAAGGCACTGATTAATTTATTGATGTGGTTTTACATGTTCTTGCTCACTTGCAGAGTTAACATTGTTAAAATACACACTTTTCCTTAGTCTAAACAAGTATATTTATGATGATTTGCTTAAACCTAATTAGATTCAAAGCTAAGCCCAAGCCAGCTTTAATGCTTTTACCTAAAAAGTATATTAAAAAACAGACACAGTACAAAGAGAGAAGTATTGCTCTTTAATCAAAAGCAATTCATGGTCCTAAGCATGAAAATAGAATTTGTCACCATTGCCAAACATCTAACCACCTAAAAATAATTTATATTTTTAATTAAAACCTAGCTTTTCAGTCCAGGGGTATTGACTTAGATCATCAACTTTTGAGAAATGGCAATGCGTTGGCCATTTTTGGTCAAACCTTGAAAATATTGCTATGTGTGTTTCATGGTTCAAGTTCAAGATTCTTTATTATCCCCAAGGGGCAATTTGTTTCACAGTCAGGCACACAAAACATCCATGCTAGGCAAGACATTGATACATTAAAATAACAATACATGAAATCATCACTGTCCATTGAGAAGGCTGATCACTAGATGGAAGTAACCTGGTCTCACCATGGAGTGGTGATCAGGATCTGCCAGAATCAGCCTGACCTCACTGACCTTGCCTGGTGTAGGTCAGTGAGGTTATGTAGGGCTATGCCAGCAGTTTAGATGGGGTGGTGGTGGAAGTTGTCATTCTCAGACTATGTGTTGTGAATAGAGCTGTCATTTCTAACCCGAACACAGAGCCCAGCCCAGCCCGACCCAGATTCGGAACCGGGCTGATCCATAATAATGTGCTTAATGTGCGGGCTGGGCCGGTCTCGGGCTTTGATGTGGTTTTATGAATCATACAACAAAAATAAAACTAAATAAGTATGCATGATATAACATTGTGTTAATCTACTTGTAGAGGAGGAGACAGTAAGTTTATATGTTGATAGGATGAAGAAAGAAAGAAGAGTGCAGCAGTTAATCAGACCGTGGAAGACATTGCTGGTGCATTGCGCAATAATTGTGCACGTGGACTCAGGTTTCTATGATGTGGTTTTACAAATCTTACAGCACAAATATAACCAAATAATAATGCACAACATAAACATGTATTAATCTACTTGTTGGGAAGGGAGGCAGGTCCAACGGGCTGGTTTTAAGAGGTAAAAAAAAAGGCACGTTAAGCTCAGATGGACAACCTGTCACCAGTTGTGTGTATCCGTTGACCCGCCAGTTAAAAAGTGCTTGCGACCTGTCCAGGGTGTACCCCACCTCCTGCACAATGGCTGGACATGGGCACCAGTGACCCCCACTACTCAAAAAGGAAGAAGCAAGTAAAGATAATGGATGGATGGATGGATGGATGGATGGATGGATCAGCTGATCACCGGGAGCGCGCGTCTCTGTACCTGCTGTCATCTGCAGTGAAGGAAGTAGCAGCATTTAAAAAAAGCCTAAAGTGAGCAGCGCGTTAAATTAAAACAGCCTTGTTCTATATTTTTCCAAATAATTTACCTCTAAAAATATTTTTGTTCATCTGTATAATAGATTATCTTTAGAGTTGATTTTTTAGGCTATTAATTTTGTATGATAATGTCCATTTTGTAAAACAAGAAATCTTTTATCTTCCTTTCTTTGAAATATGTTTTTAAAATATTATGTCAAACTGATTTGCTTACAGAAGCATCCATCCATCCATCCATCCATTTTCTTTACCCGCTTATTCCATTTTGGGTCAAAATCGCTGGGGGTCGCTGGTGCCCATGTCCAGCAATCACTGTGCGAGGGGCGGGGTACACCCTGGACGGGTCGCAAGTCCATCACAGGGCCACATAGAGACAAACGAGACAAACAAACATTCACTCTCTCACTCACACCTAGGGACAATTTAGAGTTACCAATCAGCCTAACATGCATGTTTTGGACTGTGGGAGGAAACCGGAGTACCCGGAGAAAACCCACGCATGCATGGAGAGAACATGCAAACTCCACCCAGAAGGCCCCTGGACCGGGGTTTGAACCAGGGACCTGCTCGCTGAGAGGCAGCAGCTCTACCAGTTGCGCCACCGTGCTACCTTACAGAAGCAGTAAAAGCTTAATAAAAAACAATGTTTTTTTGGGGGGGCGTTGTGCCTATAATTACTGTTAAATTGATATGATGGGGTTGGGTATCTGAAAAAAATGGCTACGGGCTGGGGCCGGGTCTGGTCAGATGTTTTAGGCCCAAATGAAACTCTAGTTGTGAATGACTCAGCTATAACTGCACCAGATTTGATATGTTCATATAGACTTATTTGTAGCTATTTATTTTGTGTGTTCTCTATGGTCAGTTGTCTGTGGTGGCCATCTTGAAATGGGATGACTCTAAAACTAAATCCTTGTGTGATTGTCAGTGATGCTTCCAGACTTACCAAAATGGCAGACTGCACAGCTTGTCCGTTTATTTTTACCATCAAAGCAAAGTACAATCAGGAAGTCTGAACAACACCAGTGTGTTAAAAATATATATCCCTGAATTGGACTGTTTCCACCTCCATAAAGCACATTCAGTAGCACAATCTGCACACCAGTTCTTTGCTGGCACAGGAAGATGCTGTGGTTCGACACACAGAATTGGACAAGACAGTAACATGGAACATTTAGAGGAGGATGGAGAGGGTACCGTCGCACACGGCTTGCCAGCTGTGATAATGATGTATAATTTAATTGAAGGCTGTGCTTCTATCCTCCACAGAACTCAAGCTACTCTTCCCTTGTAAATGCATTATTCAGGCTAATGGTGACCCTGAAATAGAAAAAAGCTTCTTATCTCTTTAAAGTTTCATCACAGAAAGCAAAGAGAGGTAAGAAGGTATATGCAAAAAAAAGTGACTTAGAGTGAGGCAGATAGGTTAAAAATGCTTCCCCGAATGCATTTCTGTCTGATGTCATGCCTCATGAAGGTTTTCTGTTTCTGACCATGACAACATCATTTTTCTGGCAGCTGAAGAAAAAGTAATTCCATCAGTCTTGCCATTATTTGCCAATACTTCCAAGGAAATAGGGTTATAAAAATGCTTTAGACATCAAGGTAAAAAAAAAAAAAAACAGGTTTAATGCACTCCCTCTTCCAGACGACACCCTTTACAATGCATACAAATTTTACGTTCAAAATTCATACAGCAAAACTTGCATTCCATCACAATCTTAATGGCAGCCATCATCATTTCTGACCAAATAAGAACGAGAAGCTGGAAGGAAAGATAGAGGAAAAGATGGAGGAGAGAAATGATGCATATACTATTACACACGGACCATCGTCCTATGTGATCAGGCAAGCAGATCCTTGGCGGCACAATTAGGGAACGTCAGAATGGAAGTGTCCACGGCCATAAAACAAGCACACTTCTGTCTTTCAAGCAAAGCCATCATATTTACAGTCTGAACTCCTTTTCATAAAACACTGTTATTGTAAAGTGTTGCACTGCAATTAGAAATCAGCTTCATTAGAAGTCGTGTGACAGTAATTTGGCAATTAAGCTGTGCTGTGTTTAGAAAGTGGGTTGATTTGGTGAGGAAGGAGAAGTGCGGCACCCAGTCATGGCATTTCACCCTTTTACTGAATCAGTCAGTTTTGTCTCAAAGTATAATTGCCCCAAATTCTGATTTTCCTCCTGATTAATCACATGTAGAACTCACTCCCACCCCCCACCCTCATGCCTCTATTGTAAATGCCTCATCCAATAGATTTGAGAGGGCTGGCAGCATAATTGTTGAAAAACTTTATATTTAACTGTTTATTGGCAAATGCATTTTGACTAGTAGCAAGAGTCACCATTAGATAAAAAAATAATAATAATAGTTTGACCATATTTAAAAAAGAAATTCTAATCCGTAAAATTGCCTGTATGGTCTTTGAATCAGTTACTTTTGTTAGACATTGTGACTCTAAACTAATGAACAGTAAATACATTGTCTTGTTCATGACTGTTTATGACTATTTTAATGAAGTCAGACCAGTCACTTCCAAACCCATTTGCAAAAGCTATATAAATGATAATTTCTCTTATCTTTCTACCTTCATCAGTGGAAAAAAGAAAGCACAGTTCAATCAGGTATAAAGATGTCGTTAGTAACCTGATGCATGCTCAATAATCCAGGTAGAAAAATCCATTGGATGCCGTTAGTAAGTTCTTTAAATCTTATTTTTGAAGTCACTCTTATGGTCAGGAAATCTGAAGACAGCTTTCAAATGTGAACTCTGACATTTTAATATGAGACAAAAGACAAAGCAATTCAAAACCTAAATAACTGAAAAGCAGAAGTTTGGTCGACTAACACAGAGAAACACTAACATTCTCTGCAAAGCATAAAGGTAAAAAACTGATTGAAAAAAAAAAAGCTAATAATAAATGAAAAGTGTTTGTTCTTTAAAGAAATCAGGTTACTCGTAAAATTGTATTACCTAGGGTCAGTTGACTGTGGAAGCCATCTTAAATCGGGTTGACTTCAAAATGTAATCAACTGAAGCTGAAATTGTAACTGGGTTTCTTTTCTAGAAATTGATATTAAACGCTGAATGACTGTAGTTACCAATTTCCTACAAGCTATTGATTATGGTGACATATTTACATGAATGTCCCTACCAACTTCTTGCGTATGTTGGATGTTGTCTATCACGGTGCGCTAAGATTCATAACTGGCTGTAACTATTGTACTCATCATTGCACTCTGTATTCATTGGCCAACTGGTAATGGTGAATTTCACGTAGTCTCCCACTTGTACAGTTTCATCTTTAAATCACTTCTTGGTCTGTTGCCTTCATGCATCTCCTCCTACATGTCGCATCGTCAGTGCAGTTACAGCGTGCGCTCTCAAGACATCATTGCCTGCAGCGTCCCCTAGGTGCGGACTGAACAAAAAGTCCTTTTCTTACGCTGCTCCTAACCTGGAACACCTTGCAACAAGATCTGAGGCTCTCGGCCTTAACCACTTTGAGGGATTTTAAACATTTGATAAGGTCATTAGAAAAATCAGAGCAAATATGTTCTTGTTTTTAGTATTTTTGCTTGTTTCATATGACACTTTGATTGTATTGTTTTTTATAACACTAAATGTACTTTAATTGCTTTTTATTGTTGTATATTGCTGTCTGTGCTCCGTAAGCTGTCAGTCTAAAACAGGTCTCTCTTGAAAATGAGTCCTCGTGACCCAATGAAACTACTAAAAAAAAAAATAATAATAATAAAATGTCTACCAAGTGATTGCTTTCTGAAAGTTTTGTTGAATTCTAACAGGTGGTTTGTAAGATGTTTTCTTGTAAAAGTAGAAGATAAAAACAGACAGGTGACTCCAGTAGTTTATGGAGGAGCTTTAAAACAGATTTTGCTGAGTCAGGGTTAAAATCACGTGTTTTAAAAAAAAGACCTTTTAGGCAAAAGTCTTGTGCAATTTATAAGACTTGTAGTGTGTTTGGAATTTGTTTTTGATACTACTATTAAGCTCAATATTTGTTAAAAAAAAAAAAAAAAGAGGTAAAGCCATTTTGGTGCTCTCTGGGTTTGAATAGCCGTGGCATTCATCTGAAATGGGATTCAACAGTTTTTGAGTTTTAAACATCAGTTTAACTCCCAAACACACACAAAGAGACAGGCAAAAACATTATTGCTCCAACGTTTTCTTTCGTGACAGACTAGAAGTTACTGAATCGCCCATAAATTCATCATTTTTTGTTTGTTAGAAAATATTTTATAGCATTGTCTTTTATTTTGACAGAGCAAATGTTGTACTAGTAAAATAACAGCTTTTTCTTTTCTTTCCTTTTGCTCTAGATGTGATTTGATAACACATTCCTAATGCTCCAAATAGGAGAAAAACAACATTAACCTAATGTTGACTCAATCCTGTTACAACTGTATCTGTAATCTCACCCACACATTTCAGCTTGTACTGATTGCATTTATTTCCTATTTGGCGTAGGCGTGCATAAGTCGAGCACATTTGAGAAAAAATATTCTTCTCCACATGCAGTGGCACAAGGCCTAATGATCTAATTAATTGAACAAGGAAACATTGGTGGGTTTTTTTTCTATTATATTTTTTATTAATATTATTGGGATTGAATATTTATGTGGAAACTACTACAGTAATTGGAAATTCATTTACTAGGTGTCTTGTAAACAGTTTGTTTATAAAAAAAAAAAATCAAGTGTTTCACAAAACTTGACCTATATTTTTTATTAGCATACAGAGAAGACTGAAAACAAGGTTTTTCAACAGTGAAATCAAACTGTGGCAAATGTCAGCGCTGCTGCAAAGTGTCACACAAACAAGTAATGAGTGATTTTCCTCATGCTCTATGACAGCCCTCGCTGGGCTTTCTGCCCCAAGACACAAGTCAAATCTTATTAATTGTAAAAGTAATGACATTAGTTTAATTGTTCCATCGGGCTGGTGCCTAAACTCCCCTTTTAGTTTGTATATTATTGTCCCTGCAGCTCCGTCTGACTTCCTGCAAGGGCTAGTTCATGGCACATGAGAGGGAGGAGGAAGAAGCAGACATGAGGGAGATGGACCAGGGGCGATAATTCTTCTTTATTCAAATGTGGGTATTTTTAATCATTTAAAACGCCTGCAACATCATTGCATAAGTCCAGAAGATGAGCAAAACAAAAGCATCATCTCAACCATCATATCTGACAAAAGTGAAAGTCAGCCAATGCAGCTCACACTAAACACGACTTAATCAAATTTAGCAGCAGAAATTTTGAGGGAAACAGCGCTTTTCCTATTCCAACTTGATTTTAATGTGTTTTAAATAATACCTAATAAATGCTTTAGAAATTAAAGTGCTGATTCCATTCTGTTTTTTTTTTTTTTTTTGTTAAAGCTTAAATTTAAGCGCTATTGCTCATATATGTTAAACAATTCAAATTGTTCAGATGTTCTTATTTCAACTTTTGATCATGGTGCATTAGAACAAGAGAAATAGACTTCTTATCATAAAGGACGAGGATCATACCTGAAGAAGTGATGACATTTTGACTGATACAGACAAGCAAGGAGGGCTTGGACTTAAAAACAGAATTAAAACTCAAATGTCCCATTAAGTAACAATTAATTAAGTTTTTTTGTTAATTTAGTTCTGATAAGGAACACTTTATTCTTTTCTTTTTATGTCTACAGCACTGACCAGTAATTAACATGTTAAGGAGTGCAATCAAACATAGAGTAAGCGATTTGCTCTGCAGATCTGTGGTAGTGAACAAAATATTCCTGGGTGAGTGGGAAGTGATGGTATTAATTCCTCCATTCCTCTCCTGGTCTATATATCTGATACTCTCTGATTTCCATCCCAACCAGACAGATCCACTCAGCTGTTTGTGATAAAAGAGTACAAGTGTTATTTCTGTAATAGGTATTGCTCCCTTCTTTGTACCATTACACTTTCACTGACTGCCTCAGCAGGCGCCTGTTTACTGCATCAGTTTTTGAAAACATTACAAAAATGACCCTGTTGTGAATCCCGGGCCAGTCTGTGTATCATTTATCTTCATGGTTTTGTGTTGAAACAGCCAGGCTTCTCTCCACATGCTACTGTCTTCTCATTACCATTTATTGTAGTTAGGTGGGATTGACATCCAATTGGATTTCACCCCTATGGTTAGGCTCACCTTCACTTCTGCTGCACATGAACTGACTACCTGTGCAATATTAGTCATGGAGGCTCTTTTTGAGAATATGAACAAACAGGTTAAAAAACTTGTTTTGAGACATCATGCAAAATCACCTAAGTAGTATATCAATATCAACTGTACATGATTGGATATATAGAGATGTTACCACAGGTGACTCAGTCAGCTTGGACTGGAGGTTTACTACATGACTTGTTTTCCTGGTTTGCCATCATAATAGACTTGTGTTTTACCATTGTAACCTACAAAGCTCTCAACAACCTAGCTCCATCTTATATTTGCGATCTTATTGTTCCATATTTTCCTAACAGAGCACTTTGCTCCCAGACTGCAGGCTTACTTGTGGTTCCAAGAGTTTCCAAAAGCAGAATGGGATGAAGATCTTCCAGTTATCAGGCTCCTCTCTTGTGGAACCAACTTCCAGTGTCTGTCTGTATGACTGCTACATTGTCCAGTTTTAAGACTGGGCTTAAGACTTTCCTTTTTGATAAAATAGTTAGGGTTGGCTTTTTATGCTACTATAGGCTTAGACTACTAGAGGATAAATTGGTCTAATTTTCTTAAATTAATTGTTAAAACTGAATAGTTCTCATTTGATAATATTTATATCTTGGCATGTGATTCTTGACCTGCCATTGTGTTTCTGTTCTTCTTAAACCCAGTCGGTCAAAGCAGATGGCCACTTGTCCTGAGTCTGGTTCTGCTAAAGGTTTCCTCCTCATGAGGGAGTTTTTCCTTTCCATTGATGCCTTCATGCTTACTCAAGATGAGTCTGTGATGCAGTTAAACTCAAAGCAGTCTGCTCCTCAGATAAATAGTGTTAACTTATTATATAAATTGAATTAATCAGACAAAACAGATGGCTGTTAGCAAAATATTTTAAGAACCACTGGATGCATTATTGAAACTCTCACAAAGTAAACACTGGGTGTAGTACATTTAAAACTCATTTACATTTGAAATCAACCACAATCAAAATGGCAATCACAGGTATTGAAAGAATAAACATTTTTATTTTAATCAGCATTAAATAATTTAAAAAAAAAGATTATCCCTAACATATTTTTAACATCTATCATATGTATTCAAAACTTGTAGGAGTTCTGCATTGTGTCTATTAAATCCTAAATTTCTACATTTACCTTGGAATTCTTAAAAAAATGATTTTGATATTCTGGATGAATTTAATTGATCATCCCAACAGCACATGGCTACATTTTCCTATAAAGGTGGGTACAGACTGTAGATTCTCCTCTGGCTGCCCTTGCATAATATATATATATATATATTTTTTAATTTCTTTAAAGACTACTTCTCTGACAGAACCAACTGGGTTGGTCAAATATATACAGAAGTGTAACAGTGCAGCCTTAATATTATAACAACTATGCACGCTGCATACATAATGCTAATGTGTTCTGAAATATACACAGATAATATGTATATACAGTATTAGAATAAATGCTGATAATTTAGCAGTGCAATGGGAAATTACTGATGCATGAAGTAATAATATGAAGATATTCTCCACCAATGAAACCAATGCTGTTAAGATGATGACTGTACTGTCAAACGAGTAAAGGTTTAGTTGTTCTCACACAATCTTCTACAAGAAACAAGACGTCTGAAAAGATGTCAACCAACACAACAGAAGTGTAATCGTAAACAGAGGAAATATTATTTGTGCGTGTCACAAAAATCTTAATTAAACAAGCACATACAATTTCAGCATATGGCTGTGAGATGATTTGTTCAGCTGTGCACAGATAGTGTCGGAGTTTATGACTTAATTACATCGGGCGAGGTCACTGCCCTCCATTTCAGAGAACAGAGATAGCTGGGATTTTATTTTGTTTCTGCTCTTACACTTGGCTTGGATTAGCAATTTGAATTTGCACCAAGCAAATCAGATTGAACACTTTTACTCAACATAGCAGGAAATCTGCAAAGTGGGTCAACCAACCTTTGAAAAACACTACAAACATAATTATTTCAACATATCTTTATCTTTTTTTATTTTTTTATTATCAGCTGTTTATTTACCTTTATATACCAACATAAAAATACTTAATTAATGTCATTAAAGAGCTGGACTTAAAATATATATAGTAATCCAAATGAAATTACATATCATGTTGACTTTAACCTGAGTAAATGAATCATAACTTTCATTTCATGATGATGCATGTTCAAATCCAGACACTCAGTATGAAGCTGTAGAGAAGTTGCATTTGAAGAAATGTAAATTAGAAAGTGGGTGAGGCAGAACAAGAGCAAAGTGACAAGTAATCATTAAATAGACTTGGGGAGCGACACTAGGCCTTTGAAGATGCTCACATTCCACTGAGTGTTAGCCCTTTAGTGCTAACAGTGGCAAACAGGGTGCAGAGAGCATCTCTCAGCACTCTCAGTGAACACTAGCAGTGAGATTAGAGGCTCTTTTATTCCAACAAAGGGGATTAAAGGCTACGAGAGAGGCGAGAGGACCGCTCCCATTGAGGAGCTAGATGATTTTTTTTTTTTTACACCTTCAAGAAAATCACAGCTCCTAAAGACCGGGGCACATTCTACTGACTGAACAGTCCAGTAGGCACAGATAAATGTGATCTTGTACATGTGATGTCACACAGAGGGAGCAAATGTTTATGGATTTCAATATCAAAGCACTAAAACGAAGCAGCAAAGACAGTAAAACAGGTGTGGAAGCTTTAAAGTGCCCAAAGATGGACAGCTGGACAGAGATCATAATTCAGTGGCCACTCATAACTACTTTCTGTTCTCGGAAGAGTACAACTTTCTTTGAGCACACCTCTGCTCTTAAAGTAAGCACAGTGGAAAGGTGTGTGCAAACGTCCAGACTTGTGCACTTTTACACACATCACATGCTCCTGCTAATTGCATAAGCCATCAATGTCCAAGGACGGTTCAGAGGAAGTTATCTGTGATGAGAGCATGTCACACCAAATGTTAGTTTCACCCTGGATGAGCAGCACATGTTCAACAAATGATGCAAAATATCTCCCAGGTCACCTCAGCGCTATATAAATATTCCAATTAAGAACCAGTGCAAGCATCAACTATAGCTGTCCATCATCACTTACCCCCTTTATTCCATCTGCCCTTGGTTCTTGCTTGACAGGTCAGTTCGGGGCATCCAGACAGCACGGCGAGAAAAAAAACAAGTTCAAACACAGAAAAAAATCCAGACTTTGCCCTGGAAAACATGTCCAAGAGTTGCTGGCAGCCAAGTCACTTTCACATGGCTGTGTTTCCTCCTAAAGCAGCGCGGCTGTGGCGCATGGTAACCCACGCGTGGGCTGTCATCATCAGTCACGCTGGTGTCAGCAGTGGGTTTCTCGTCCTACCATGCTGCTCTGTGATGCCCCAGCTGGGTGCCGATTCTCACTGATGCTGGAGATCCAAGTGAAGCCGCATCTCTACTGCTGTAAGCTCTTCCTCACCGGAGCACAGAGGATACAGACGGGGACACACAGCTTGCCATGCGACGGCACAGCTCAGCTTCGCTCTGTACAGTGCATAGGAACTCGCTTTCGCACAGGCTTGCTCACACACACAATCACACTCCCTCCTTTCTCCATCTCTCTCACGCTCACTGCTGCCACCACTACTGATGCTGCTGAATTATTTCCTGCCCTCCTCACTCTGGATTTCTCTGGGAATTCATTCCTCAGTGCTCTATTTGTGCTTAGAGCTGCACTTTGTGAAGCAGACAAGAGGTGGAAGCAAATCCACCTTCAGCACTCTACAGACAAGTTTCTATAGGTGAGTTGGGCTGGGGCTGTCTGATAGTGCAGACTTGTACAGGCAGGAAGTCTAAAAAGTTGTGGGACCACAAGCAGAGCAAGATTTGTAAAGAGAATCTTCATCAGAAGGACTTCTGCACATGAGATTGTATATTATTTTATAATGTAATTTTTTTTATTATTATTTTTAGCAACAGATCATGGAGGGGAAATGTGTTCCAGCTGTCCATAAACTAGTGCTGACAAGGTCAAACAAAGTCATACATGTTACTCTTTAACAGCTTTAACTGAAGCAAGTTGCTGTGGACAGTCTGAATACTAATTAATGCTTGGAACATAATTAGCACTCCTACAATATTTTTTTTTTTAATCAACAAGGCAACATATTAATCAGATGTAAACTATTTAAATTAACCATGACAGTTTAAAGACCAGTTTGATTTTCTATAAAGGAAAACATAACAGAAGTTGTAACTCAAATAGTGAGCATAAGTCTGGAAACTACTTTTTGCATTGATATGTGGATGGGAAAGGTGAAGCACCCCCACCTGACTCCATTCTCGTTTGCCCCACTCTGCAGTCTTGAGCAAGACCCTTAGTCCCCCATCTCATCCCCCAGGTGCCCAAGAATGTGCACTATGGAAGCTCGGTGGTCAGTGGTTGCATCAGGAGGGGCATCCGGAGGAAAACAATTGTCAAATCTTTGTGCACGTTTACTCATTGTGGCAAACACTAAAGAAGGGAGCAGATGAGATAAGAAAAAGTGGCAGTTAAATTAAACTGAATTATCAACGTTCCTTTAAGTTTTGCACATTTCATTATAAAACTTGCAAGATTTTCAAGAAAAACAAATAACATTTCATTACACCCATCAGAACACCCGACTCATGTAAAAACGTGTTGCGGTGCTGCAATAAAAACTGATCCTGGGTATTTTCCATTCAACTTTCATAATCTCATTCAATCCTGATGAAAATATAGAGTTGCTAATTATCTTAACATGCATGTTTGTGGTCTGTGGGAGGAAAAAATAAAGAGTACCCAAGGAAAACCCACGCAGCACAAGGAGAGTGCAAACGCTGCACGCAGAGAAGGTTGCAGGATTGTTTTGAACCTGCAACCTTCTTGCTCTAAGCTCTGCTCCACCTCTTATAAATCAAAAACAACTGTCTTCTCATAGATGAGCAGATGTTTTTTTTTTTGTTTTTTTTTTTGGTAGGGCCCCACTTTTGCAAGTATTATGCAGAGTTCTCAAAGCTCTGAGGTCATTATATTCCCAAGTTCATAAAGCAGGTACTTCACAAGTGAGGAGTACATGAGCAGGGTGTTGTAAACCACACTATGGCTTTAATGTTCTAATTACAGCTTGTGAGCAAACCTACCATCAAGTTCATAATTTTTATGCACAGCACAAATTAATATTCTGAACCCGCACGGTCTTTACCGGTTTACCACCCACCCATTCCTATTCCTTCACGCTATCTTGCTTTCTCTTCATAACAACCTGCAACAACACCAGGAACTATAATTACGCTGCCGGCACATAAAGAAAGAGATGTGTGTTTTTTCCAAGACGCGACTTGGAGCATATGGTGACAATACACATTTCCAATGACGAATAAACAAGCAGGATGTTTGCCTCTCTCTGGGCTATTACACAGTTGCTAAAATCACAAAGTATGCATTTGTCCTTTTAATTGATATTTACACTTACAAAAGAAATCTGGACCAGACAAGATAGTTTGAAACTATGTTAATAAAATGTATTTTACTGTGTGTCTGCGTTTATGTGTTTTTCATTTTTTTTATTCGACAAAATAAGACTTTGTTTACATAAAAATATCTTAAACCTTTCCAGAGATGCAAATATTACTTCAACCAATCTACAAAGTATTACAAAGCTAAAAATCACAGTGAACCCTATTGTGGGGACTGTGAGTCATAGGATTTGATCAAACTGTATAGATTTAAACTGATAAGTTTGGCAAGTTTGTCTGGTGCTTCTTTATACAAAGGATGGACAGTGAGGAACAATGTTGCTGCAATATTAAAGGCTAAGCATTTTTGCATTTTTCATTATGACCTGTTGCCTTACACATTGGACTAAGATTATCTTAAACTGAGAAGTGATGTAGCCACCATAAAAAAAAAATAAAAAAAAACATTACGCATGACTCTATGCAATATTGTGATATCGTGTGTGCTCTAAGCTCAAAGCATACGTTGTAAATATTGTCAGATAACTAGCTCACCAAATTTTAGCTCATTATTTTATAAAATGCACAATCTTGTGTATGCAAAATTTCATTACCTTTGGCAGTCATCTTGACTCAAAAAGTTAATCAACTGTAGATTTCCAATGAAAAAGTACTTTCTGAGGTTTTCCTTTAATTCAGTTGAATGGTGTGCAACGTATTTGTAGACAGACAGACAGACAGACAGACAGACAGACAGACAGACAGACAGACTGACAGACTGACAGACAGGGCTGATTGCAACAAGTAATGAAATTGTTTTAAACAAAACTGTTTTACAATGATCCGACAGAGTTCAGTCAGGTCATCTGGATGGTATATATTTTTGTTGAGATGCTTCATCCTTCATCCAAAGGACTTCATCAGTCCGAGCCACAACAAACTGAGAGCCACAAGCAGCACACCCATATAGTGGACCAACCAGTTTGCTGGTGATAAAACGGTTTCTGGGGACTGCACTCTCCCCTGTCGACTCCTCTGAGACAGCCATAGCCAAAGTGGTTCAAAACTTCAAAATTCATGCTCAATAATCCAGGTAGAAAATCCAACAATCTTCAGTCAGGTCATCTGGACAGTTTTGGAATGATGAAATCCTTTGGATGAAGGATGAAACGTCTCAACAAAAACAAAAAACGTCCAGATGACCTGTGTCGTGGAACAAAGGAGATTCCCAAACAGACCAAGGTGTAGTTCATCAGATTTATTTTCATAGAACAATAAATGCACTTACAAGATCCCACTCTTATCGATGCCCTCATCCCTCTGAAATGCTGACCTACTCCAACTTCCTGAACTGGACAAGTTGGTTTTATAGAATAACCTCAAGCCCAGCCCTCAGCCCCTCTCCACCATGTCTGAGCCCTCATCGAAAGATCCACTGCAGACAGGAAGGAGTGGATCGGAGTCAAGGACTCTGCTTGAAGACACGTCACCATATCATATAAACTATCATATCAATATCATATCAATCAACCGTGAGGATATCAAACACAAACTGTTCTGTTCCTCATTGACTGGTCACAGTAAGAGCGATTACATGGGACAGTTAATATCACACATCACAATACTGTACATCAGCAGGAGAACGGCCATTGCAGAACATTCCAGCAGGAGAGTTATTGAGCATGATGAGTGCAAATAATACACATTACCTTGACACCTGACTGAACTTGGTTGGATTTTTTTTTTTTTTTACCTGGATTATTGAGCATGAACTTTAATGTTTTGCAATGAGTTGCACTCAGAGTGTGTGTCGGGGATAAAGCTTAGTTTATACCACAACTACTGTATCTTTAGCTCAATATCTACAGTCTTGGTTAACTTATAGCCATTGTTGGATTTTCTAAGGTCAGTAGGCTGTGGCAGTCATTATTTCCTTTTTAAACAAAGTCTTTTTATTTTTATTTTTATATACAAACAAAAAATAAAAAGAGAACACAAAGAATATATAACCCCCAACCCCCCACCCCCACGTACCGAATCAGTCAAACATATGTAAAAAAAAATATATATATATATTTTTTTTTTTAAATATCTACACATCTACTGATTCGTTTATGACATACAACATAAAAGGCTGCTAAATGTCCCAAAATCTCTTGACAGACCCCCTCAGGGTAGATCTTATTTTGTCCAGGTGAATACGGCACATCACCTCTCTTATCCAGTATACGTATGCTGGGGGGTATGGGTCCTTCCAATTGAACAAAATTATCCTCCTGGCCAGAAGAGAGCCGAAGGCGATCACATACTTCTCACATTTGTTGAAGTATGAATCCCCAGGGACCACTCCAAACAGTGAGATAAGTGGTGATGGGTGTACAGTTTTACCACATATCATAGAGAAGGTGTCAAAAGTAGATTGCCAAAATGACTGCAGTTTGGGACAGGTCCAGAATGTATGCAGGAGTGTAGCTGGAGTTTGTTTGCAATGGCTGCATGCTGGATCCAGATCGACCTTGATCTTGAACATCTTGTCTTTAGACCAGTGCAGCCTGTTTACTACCTTGAATTGGATTACATCATGTCTCAAGCAAATTGAAGATGGGTTCCTCCAAGTCCGCTTCCCATTTCAGTTCAAGAGAGTCCAAGCTGGACTCATGGTATGAACTGAGCAGTGTATACATTTTGCTAAAGGCCCCCTTGGTGTCAGACCTGCACTCTAAAATCTTAGCCACAAACCATCTTAAATTTAAGTTAATTTCAAATTAATTAATGGCAATTTTATAAACACAATTCTCACACATTACTAATGCTTCGAGTACAGGTTAATACCAAGTTTTAGCTGAATATCTATAAAATGGACCAACATTCAGATAAAATTCATGAAGCCCTTTTTTGTGGTCGTCTTGACTCGAAAGGTTTCAATAAAGTTTGTCAGTGGTTCATTCATAACAACTGGTGATAATACACACTGTTACTTTGTTTTATCCAGTTCACTACAATCAAACTTTAACAAAAGCCAAAGCAATGTGAAACGTTCACTCAAAGCCACTAATCACAATATGACACAATACATCAATTGGCAAAAGACAATTATAGAATTCTGTATTTTATGTCCTGAAAAACTTTGGAGATACAAAATAGAACATTTATGAAAGGGACAGACAGTCTGGTGCATCGTGTGTAAAATCAGTTCCCACAGACACAAGTGTGGAGGAGTGCACCTGGAATTAGCATTCAAAGTGTTATTCCTAAATCCCAATGAGCTCATTAAACTAACCATTCAAAGTTTTTTTTTATTTCATTTTACTTTCTGCTGATTTCATGCATTAGTACAAAAAGAGAGGAGGTGAGATAAGCAGAATGAGAGAAGAACTTCTGCACAGCGTGATAGTCGAACAGATGGACAAAACGAGCAGAAGTGTTGTTAAATACTGTCATCAGAGCACTCCCTACTACAGTGGAAAGAGTGAAGAATAGCTGAGTTTAGAGAAGGAGAGGATGAGGGAACCCCTACATCCATACTGGTAAGTCTGTCAGCTTATCACCCCCAGACAAGAGCCCCCTGGATAAATGTGGTCAAGCAGGACAGGAGCCCAGCTTCAGCAGTGATGGGGTGCAAGACAGTGATAAGGTTGAATCTCCACTGGGTGAAATGTGCGAGCAAGGCAAGAGGCCCCGGGCTGAGAAACTCAGCCAACAGCAATGTTCATTCCAGCTCTGGCTGCCTAAACCTCTTAAAAAATTTACACACAGGCATTCAACACACTCAGCAAATATAGGTTACTGCATGCGGCCGTGTGTCTTTAATGTGACTGCATGTGCACACGTTTGATTGCACATCTTACTAAAAAACCCTCCGAAAGAATACCGTGTGCGTGTTGGGCAGAAAATGCTGGAATTTTGACAGAAAACGGGAAAAGTAAGAACCAGACAGAGAAAGAAGTTGTCTGCTTGATGTTTTTTCTCGATGACAGCCGCTTGAAAACGGACCATGAAATTTGCTTTTTCACAGGAAGTGACAGACCGAGCACCATGAATTGATCCCCTGATGGAGATCTGGCTCTTTGTGTAGTCATTTTCTCCACTGCGCATCTGCCTGCCGAGATACTGGATAATCTACTCGCTGCCGGCATTCCTAATCCACCTATCCATCCCCATTCACGCCGCCCATGTGTGTCCCAGCACATAACAAGGGTGTACTTTGGAAGTCTATTACGGAATAGATTTAGTTGTTTATCTGTCTTAAAATATGTGTTGTGCAGCCCGGAAATTATTACTTATTATTAGCACTCTTTGGTTCATGATCAGGCGTCTAATTACAACACATCAATATCAAAGTAGCTATGTTCAAACAATCAAAATCTGACCACATAAGTGGTGGGGAGGGTATTTTTTTCTTAAATTTTATCGTTATTTTATTCAATAAGCAAAATTAAACACCAAATGTTGAGCAAAATGCTGGGTTATATGGAACAAATTTAAAAAAATAAAGAAGTGGATACATTTTTAAAAAATCTCAAATGATTAAATCCCAAATGAAGAGTTTGGACGTTTATGCCAGTTATTTTCTATTTGGTTCAATTTCCCAAAAGGATTATGGTGAGAATAAGCATCACACATGAATAAAAGGCGTTCTCACAGTATGGCTCCTGGCAAACAAATGTTGAAGATCATAAGCTGATTATGGATTTGTCAGCCAATTCAAATAAGTAAACAAACCAGACAAAAAAAAAAAAAAAAGTGTGTGTGTATGTGTGTGTGTGTGCGGGGGGTGTAAATAAAAAAAAGCTTTACACATTTGTGACTTTGTGCCCCGTTTACCCATCTGATGACTGATTGTGGCGGGAACTGGCAAAGGGAAATTAGAAGTACAAGAGTCCAGCGCTCATTAACATCCACTTGTGTTTGATTCTGAACAAAGGTCAAACTACTTCCTAATTATAAAATGACACCCCCTTGTACATCCTGTCATTTTCTCCAAACACTGAAACTAGGTGAGCTATTTTGTATATGAATCAGAAACACAATATAGACTGCACCACAATAAAGGCTACATACAACAGCTGTACAATCCTACCAAATTTGAATTGCATATGTTACCGTTCAGCAACAGGCTGAGCTTGTTATGATGGACATGAAAACTGAAATTGAAGTCAAAAGCGTGGTGCACATTGAAGATGCATTTACATCAAGAATAAATTCCTTTACAATCAATCCCTTATACCGCATAAACCCGTGCACAGAATGTGTCTGTGAATGGCCCCGCAAGTCAAAGAACAGAGAAGTAATAAGAATCACAATGAGTTAGTGATGGCTGTCATAAAATATGGCAGGGACTTCTATTTACAACCTGTAATAAAACTGCCTATGCAGCAATTTATGGAGATGCTTGCCCCACAGAACCAGACCCTTTTTGCCAAGGGCATGTTAATAACCTGCATAGAGCTTTTTGAATATATTGGCAGATGGACATTTTGTCTAATAGAGCATTCCAAACTGGAAAGCAGACATTTAAAAAGAGGAAACAGCATCACACTGATGCAGTATTCAGGTGGCAGCATGACTCCAGCCTGGAGCTTTTCTTCATCTTAGTCTAAACAATATGCCTAAACCTGTTTCCTTACCAAACTCATGAATTCCTATCTTACTGAACATCAAACCAAGCAGCTGGATACTGAACAAAACCAGATTTGTTAATTGGATCAAACACTGAACGATGGACAGAAATATATGGACTAGTAATACAAATCTAAGATTTTTTTCAGCTATGGAGAACAGTAAAATTCTTACTATATTTAAAACATATGTGTGTTTTTTGATGTGCTTTGTAGGGGGAATAATAACTTTTTTTTGTTTGCAGTTTTGTCATTTGTACCAGATATATTCTATTTTTTCTAATGTAATTCCATTTCTCCAAATGTCATTCTGTTTTTTTTTTCAAATGTTGTTGTGTTTTTTCAAATGTAATTCTGTTTTTTCAAATGTTGTTCATTTACACCTTAGGGCCACCGTATATATCTGCTCAGAATGAATCATTTACAGAGTATGATCAAACTAACTTTATTAAATTTAAAAAAAATAGTGGTAAGCAAACAATTGCAGGTGTATAACACATTTCTATTAGAAAGAGAGTACAAAAGAAGCAGTTTATACATACTATCAGCTTAATTTGAGCCAGAACAGGATTCGAGAACTGTCTTATTTTGACAGGCTGCATTCCAGTAACTGTTTGCTTGGATCCGTTAACTCTCAGGCTTACTAATAATAAATGTATGAACAAATTTGACTTCCTTGAATGAATAAAACATGTATTTGATATGTAATCTGAAAATAATTACATAAACACTAATTTTAAACATAACAGCCGCTTACGATGTTCCTAGTATCACATAAGAGTTGCCCCTTCAAATAAGCGTTTCGGCTTCTACCCTTAAAAAAAATATATGTCCCTAAAAGTTCAGTCATGGGCAATTGAATTAAAAACACAAAAATATAATTAAACAGCACAACTAAATTGCAAATCAGTTTTACAGTTTAAGTGGGTCATTAATAAAATGTTGATTATTTATTAAAAATACAACGAGAGAAATGCTTGATATGTATTCACATTACGTACATCACGTATCAAATCATTGGCACCAAGTAGTCAAAATAGTAGCGTTCAAAATGACAAAAAGAGTCCAATTTATTTTCATTTAAAAATTAAAGTCTGCTCATTGTAGCCTATAGTTATTGAATCAAGTGTTTACAAATGTAGGTAAACGCAGATTTTTACAAACCCATTAAAATACACCAGAATGCAGGAAATGTCGTGTATTTATTCAAATTTTTTCTGGGGAGAACCCCCCCCCCATGCATTACAACATTGTTTGGTTAACAAATTGAGCACTAGATACTATACATCATAAAATAGTCTTGAGTGCAGTGGAAAATGTGTCAAATCACTTCGTAAAACATAACGGCGACTGACCAATAAATAATAATAAGTCGCATTTGTATCCATTCATGTAGCTGCTGAACTCCTGTTCACAGAAACTGGACAGTAAAGTCCAAGTCGCACAATCTAATATGTAGTTAGTTTACAAGTTTTACACAGTTGAGCACAAAGTTTGAGATTTGGTGCAACGTTTGGTTCATCCTGCATAACATGTGAAACATGTAGTGATCTGCACTTGTTCCACAGATTTGAACTTGCACAATCAATTAATTAAATGTTCATAATCAAACAGGCAGTGCTTTGAGTTGAACATTGATCTTCAACCGGGTTTGGTAAAGTTGGAGCAGAAAGTGTGAAAGTTGAAGATGCACTTGTTTTCATTTCTGTATGATTTTACATTCATAAAAAATATGGTACTATACAACAAAGTACGGAGAAGTTTAACAATATATATATTTGTTTAACATTAATGTGATCTTCTATTAAAAGAAAGTAGTGAAAATGCCTAAACCTGCAGTCATATAGAAATAAAAATCTTCCAATTCTGAATTTTCAGGTGTGCAAATTTCTAAAAAGAATGCCAAAGTATTTTGTGCAGCTCTTTACAAGCACATCAGATAAAACTGCACCATTCAAAGGTGATCTAAACAGTTATAAGAACAACATTCAGTGATGCTGTTCAGTAGCAGACAGAAGGAAACTGTGGCGTTCATGGACAGATGTAGACCATGCTGCTACACCCACTGTAGCTGTAGAGAATTACCTGATCGCTCAGGGCTGAAGGTCACAGCTCTCAGCAACAGCGCGGCTCGCCGTCTCACACTCACATAAATAACAATCTTCAGCTGTTCTTAAGTTTTTTTCTTCTCCTCTCTCGTCTCTTAGAACACTATTAAAATCAAATTCTGCACTGGGCTGCCGTTTGCAAAACATTTCTATTTTCTGGCTGTGCACATCAGGGTAATTTAGCAACATGAGTTTATAATTATTCAGTTGTGCACCATAAATTGTTTTTGGCACAATGATGCTACTTAAAAATGCAGCACTAGACAGCTTAAGTATTTTTTTTTTAACTATGTTTCATTGTCTAAAAAAAACACTTATCGGAGCTGTGATTCTTAGAAGATCTGGTTGTTTTGCTGTTTTTATTGCATGCGCAGTACTTTATACTCACGCTACCTATTGTATACTGTGCATCAAGCAGAAACAAACCTTAATAGGTAATGGTAAAGGTGAGAAATGGGCTGCATTGAAGTCGATGTGCCACCAGACATAAATCATTATCTCAGTTTTGCTTCAGGCGGTTGCACAGTCTCATTCATTTAAATACTGTATATTTGCAAACTATCATGCAGCGGCCCAATCGATCATCAGCTGTATACAGTCCAGGAGCTTGTTTGCTCTAAGAATATAAAGTAACTCCACCGCAGTTATTTATTATCCAACACAAAATTACTGTGGCAGAAATGCTAAAGGTGGTTTGGGATCAGCAAAGGAAGCTTTCATTATAAAAACAGACACACAAAGCTTTGGGGGACCGCTATTTAGTCAGATGGATGGAAGGAGACCCAGGCGCTCAGAATAACTTTCTGAAGGTGTTTACTGAATGAGATCTCACACGGCAGGCAGCTGAGTAGGAGAAATTGCTGGCAGACTACTATACACATCCATTACCTCACATCATCAGCAGCAATCACATCATCTCCCAGACACTTCCAGGTAGACTTGAGCCCCCATCAGGCCTTACTGGTGCAGCCAGGCCAGCTTTCATTCAGTCACTGAAGCTTACAGCTCAGCCTTCCGTTTGATCACTGTAAATTGAATGAGTGCAATCAGCCAAGGGATGTGAAATTTACCCCCTATGTCCAGTTTAAAATAGTCTATTTAGGACCAGCAGGAGAGATGTGCATTCTTACCGAATAAAGGTGTTTCCATGATGGTTCTCCATATTGGTATGTTTTACAACCTCTCCTGTTTGGTAATTGAGCTGCAATAACTTCCATAAAACAACAGGCTGCCATGCACTCATCTTGAGTCAAAGCATTTTAAACGTTGAACACATGAAATATATTTTTAGCTTTGGTAGCCAGGAGGATAAATAAGTAATATATGCTCTGAAAAATAATTTACCTGGGTTGGTTTACTAACAGCAGATATTACAATATGGGGTTTTATGATTAGCTAAAATCAGGACAACTTGTTTTACTGTTACCGTTTACTTGGGGCAACTTTTAGACGTTTCTCTCCAACCAGGATTCAGCTAGGTTCTAGGTTCTTTTCAAACACAAATAATTTCCATTTCTAAAGATTTTTGACCCATACTGAGATTTAGGCATTTAGTCCATTAGAAAACATTAAAAAAAAAAGGTTCAAATGATACTTTTTTTTTTATGCTTAAAATCTAAAACATGTTTTTCATAGTCCACTTTTACTCAACAACAATACACATTTACTGGTTTAACAAAGAGAAAGAGTCACTCAGATGACAAAAAAAAAAGTTGAACACATGTTTAAGGGTGATACATTCATTAATATGTTAGTCAATAACTTAAAATGTGTATTTTGAGATAATATGATGAAATATGATAACTAAAAGAATATTGTGACAGTGAATAATATAACCTTTTTTATTATCTTGCTCTTGTTCTTGTATGAGGTGGCAACTGTTAACACATAATTCTTATTCTGATGCCTTCAACAGGAAGGAGAGAGGTCAAACTACTGACCTATGGTGATGTTCAGGAGGGAATTCAAGGTTCAGCTGTGGTACACTCCCACCTGCGCTCTTCACACACAGAGCAAAAGAATATGAAAAAAAGAGAGAGACGAATAGACCCCTGGATGTGCTGGGGTGGGCTCATTGCTCTCGGGAGTGGTGGTGGCATAAATCTGCCTGGGGATAGGAAAGAATGGCAGGCACTCAACTAGGGGGCCTCAAAACACATTTTAAATTTTGCCAGGATGACACGCCTTGTCCACCTCTCAGGCTGTGCTGACAGGAGTGACAGTTAGCTGGCATTTATGATTCCAACTTGAAGGTTGCAGAAAGTCAGCTGAACCTTGATACAGTGTGGAAGCTGGCTTTTACATGAATTGTTTGTCCTGTTCTTTATCCAAAACGCCATGTTTGAATGTTTAAACTTGACCAAATGCAAAGTGCAGAAACGTTGTCATCAGTGGCGATTTTAGACTCTTTTGGGCAGTGCTCAAGCACCCCTAAATTTTAACTCAGCACCCCTGAAAAATTAAGAAACCATCATTAAGATTTTGTAAGGAAGCTTAGTTCTCAAACCTTAGATTTACCAAAAATATTGAATACATTTGGAATAAAAATGGAATAAGTGATGACAGTCTTAAACGGGCCT
>NC_056503.1:39554162-39637089 GCF_014905685.2 Nematolebias whitei
GGGGGGGGGGGTTGTTATATTGTATGAGCATGAAGGTTCTATTTAAATATAAGTTGTCACTCGTAGGAAGCTTTTAGAATTGCATATAAAACATGACAAAAAATTTAATACGTAAACAAATGTCTAATTTTTCATTTAGTTTGATACAGAAAAACATATGTAACATGTTATGGCAGTGGCATCATTAATTATCCTCATGTTGGTATTATTTGAACTTTAATATCAACTGTAGATGTTGTTGATAAATTACATGCTCTCATGCCATTTTGTCACATATAAATTCTGCCACAAGTGCCATTAATCAAGATATAAGCTGTAAAAAAAACTGACTTGATTAATCATTATGACAATATATTCATTTTAAACTATTGAAGATTTTGTTGACACAACCTCCAATAGACTGAAGGTACCACGTTCAACACAATGAAACAGATCAGGGATGTTTCATCCTTTATCCAAAGGACTTCTTGAATCTGAGGAGTCACCAAACAAAAATGATTCCTACAAACAGTGTAATGCTGCATAATTATGCTGTTTGTGAGAATCAGTTTTGTTTGGTGACTCCTCAGATTGAAGAAGTATTTTGGATGACAGACAAAACGTCTCAGCAAAACAGCAAAAAAAAAAAAAAAAGTCCAGATGAACTGACCGAACATTGTTGGATTTTATACCTGGATTATTGAGCATGAACTTTGGTGTTTTGAACCACTTTTTGGCATGACTGGCTCAGAGGAGTTAACGGAGGAGAGGGTGGACCCCGGAGGCCATCTTATCACCAGCAAACTGTTTTTTTGTTGTTTTTTTTCCCACTATGGAGTATGCTGTTTGTTGGAATCAGTTTTGTTTGGTGGCTCCTCAGATTGAAGAAGTCCTTTGAATGATGGACGAAACATCTCAGCAAAAAAAGAAATTGTCCAGATGACCTGACCATTGTTGGATTTTATACCTGGATTATTGAGCATGAACTTTGGTCATTTGAGATATAATTTTCTTTTGAAGTTGAAACACCACAAATTAACTTTAATATTAGTTACTGAGACAGGAAACCAGGAAAAAAGTTGGCTATTAATGTTAACAATGTTGGTCTTCCTGCAAAGAGAAACATGCCAAATAATATTGTTAAAAAAAAAAAGAAAAAAAGAATTGTGTACCCTCTCAATACACAGTTTTTTTTTTTTATCAACTTTTAAATGCAAACACAGCTGTCTTAGAAATGAAGAAAAAATACAAGTCAGCATATTCCACATTCTATGATACGTTATTCATAGTAAAAGTACAGAGAAAAAATTTTTAAAAAAAGGTTTTACATTCCCGGGCAGCACGGTGGCGCAACTGGTAGAGCTGCTGCCTCTCAGCGAGCAGGTCCTTGGTTCAAACCCCGGTCCAGGGGCCTTCTGGTTGGAGTTTGCATGTTCTCTCCATGCATGCGTGGGTTTTTTCCGGGTACTCCGGTTTCCTCCCACAGACCAAAAACATGCATGTTAGGCTGATTGGTAACTCTAAATTGTCCCTAGGTGTGAGTGAGAGAGTGAATGGTTGTTTGTCTCGTTTGTCTCTGTGTCCCTGTGATGGACTTGCGACCCGTCCGGGGTGTACCCCGCCCCTCGCACAGTGATTGCTGGACATGGGCACCAGCGACCCCCGTGACCCAAAATGGAATAAGCGGGTAAAGAAAATGGATGGATGGATGGATGGATGGATGGTTTTACATTCCTTAAAGGAAAGCATATTGACTGAACCTTTCATGTCAGAGTTTTAAACTGGTATTTTATTTTGAAAGAAAAAAAAGTAGTTAAAGCTGTTTGTCAGTTTTAAAAATAACGTACATGGCTTCATGCAAATTCATGCAATCAGTTAGCAGACTAAACTACTACTAGATAAACTATTAGTTTGGTTTTGTACAACTGATTGGCATATAGTCTTGTCCAAGTTGACTAGGCAGATGTACTATGATGCCATTTGGAGTTGGGTTAACTCCAGATTTATAGATTTCATTCATTCATTCAACCTTTATTTATACAGGTTAGTTCGCACTGAGCCTCAGGGACAAGAGAGACCTGTTACATACAACACAGAGTAGATGAGGAAAAGAGAACACGAGGGGGTGGAGGAAGTAAAAAAATAAAATAAAATCATGTCTCACACCATGTCCTGGCTGGGGCACAGTATCAAATATACAAAAAAGGCAACAGCAACATATTGTACAATGACATCATAATACATTTATGTATAGAAGGTCTGACTTTGATAAAAAAGCCAAACGTTTTAACAAAGATATCACAGAGAGCTCAGAGCATGTGCTGGGAATAACTCTCAGCTACTACCTCATACAAATTTAGCTCAATATTTGTAAAAAAAAAAAAAAAGACTGATTTTGCCATTTCTGTAAATAAAGGTTGACTTGCTGTGACAGCCATATCATGGGTTTTCTTCAGTTATTAATCTGCTGTAATTACTCTCTGAGGGTTTAGTTAAATTCATACAATTGTTTGTGAAATATTTTGCTAACACTACAGACACATATGCACACAAGCATGCAAACACATTGTCACTGGCCTTTTGTCTTATAGGAGTGGGTAATAAAAGGCACTTGAACTACTTGAAGGTTAAAAATGTATTTTTTAAGTAAGGACACTAGAAGGGTTTAGACAAAGCAGATACATTGTGGAAGGGTTTCCTGGAAAGACATGCGCCCCAGCAAGGCGCTACATCATTAGCTCTGTACTGCTGATAGAAGTCTGTAAGCCAGTGAGGATGTGAAGGACAGAAGAAAGACTGACAGCAGAGTAACAGAGGAAAGGGACAGAGGAAGTGTCAGTGTTGCTTTGGATGGCAAAGAGAAACCCAGGCTGACAGGTGAACCCGTGAGGACTGACCAGCATACAACCAGTGGGAGCTCATCTGGCACCAACAGAGCTTTTATATCAAATAGTAAAAATGACTGAAGGATTCCTGCATAGAGCCACATGAGCAGAGCTTTGGTCCAGCCCCACACGAAGCAGCTTTAATGATCGACACGTAGCGGCAACACACGACACAAGGACACAGTGATTATCATCTCACACTGTGATGCTCATGTGGCTGTTATATCTGCACATGAAATATTATTTTTATAGATCCATGCAGCTCCAACTCTGGATTAAGTTCAAATGAAAATGGCT
Organism: Nematolebias whitei; assembly: GCF_014905685.2. Taxonomy (NCBI): domain Eukaryota; kingdom Metazoa; phylum Chordata; class Actinopteri; order Cyprinodontiformes; family Rivulidae; genus Nematolebias; species Nematolebias whitei. The sequence goes on from NC_056503.1 coordinate 39,557,324, forward strand.
CTTAAAGGAAGACAGAGATCAAATATAATGATTAAAATATTGAACTTGAAAGTTTTCATTGCAAACTACATGTATAAAAGCAAATAAAATATATGTCCCTAAACTACATAAAACAGTGTTGATTGAAAAGATTTAGTTTAGCAGTCTGACACATCTTTTGATATGCTGGTGAAGATTCTCAGTCATCCAGATGAAGAAGAATTAAAAAATAAAGTGTTTAACCCCACCCCCCACCCCCACGCCCAGCAAAACAACTGGACTTCTATTCTGAAGCTGAAAAGTTTTGCTTCCCATCCCGGAGGCTTTATCAATTAAAAAATGAAAAATTATATATATATATAATAATAATAAACTGATGAAGCCTTGGGTGGCATGGTGGCACAGTTGGCAGAGCGGTCGCCCCTCACTGAGAAGGTGGCCAGTTCAAATCCCAGCACTGGAACTTTCTGGGTGGAGTTTGCATGCTCTCTCCCTGCACATGTGTTTTCTCCGGGTGCTACGGTTTCCTCCCACAGACCAAAACATGCATGTTAGGCTGATTGGTAACTCTAAATTGTCCCTAGGTGTGAGTCAGAGAGTGAATGGTTGTTTGTTTCTGTGTCCCTATGATGGACTGGAGACCTGTCCAGGATGTCCCCTGCCTCTCGCATATTGACTCATGGATATGGACACCAGTGACCCTGGCACCCCAAAAAGCCGGTAAAGGCAATGGATGGATGGATGATGAAGCCTCCCGGATAGGAAGCAAAATGTTTCAGTTTCTGCATAGAAGTCCAGTTGTTTGGAGTTGTTTTTAAACCCTTTTTTTTGTACAGATATTTTGATGCACTTGATTTGAAACACTTGATTCAATCTGCCTAGATTTACTGACGCGTAAAGCACAACGCTTCCATATAGATTGGCTAGTTCTCAGCGTAGAACTTGGGACAAGACACTCAAGTGGAAAAATGATAGTTAATTTGCTGCTAAACATGAAAGAAAAGAGAAGAAACACATAAGACAGCTATCAAGAATACATGTCAAGGACCAAAATCATTGGTGCAAACATAAAACAGCTTGGCACTGAAACAGCTTTTGTAAAACTTCTGCTGGACCATGTAAGTTTAAGGTTTCATCCTAACCTGTCTTTGTTAGTTGCACAATTTACTTAACAAATTAAGGCATAAATAAAAACCAATACATCAAAATCACTCTTACTCCATCTCAATCAGCTTTTCTATGGAAGTGGCCATCGTTGATTTATTTATAGTCACTTGTTTATGTAGATAAACAGACGCACAATTGGTGGCTGTTAACAAATTTTACTTTGATTCTGGTAAATTAACTGCATTTATATAGCACTTTTAAGATGCTCAAAGTGCTTTACAACACAATCTGTGCCCTCGTTTACCCATTCATACAGCACTCTACTATTTCTGTACAAAGAATAATCAGTGCTTTATCACATTCATACAACGATGGAACACACATCAGAGACAATGAGGGGTTCAGTGTCTTGCCCAGGGATACTTAGGCAGGTGACTGCTGGTGGAATCAAACCCCGAACTCTTGCATTGGAGGACGACTGCTCTAACCACTCAGCTACATTCACCCCTGAATTCTCAGTTATACGATGTAGTACCCCCATGAACAAAATGTGCTTTTTTTTTGTTCTTACTTAACTTTTAACTGGTTTTCAGCATACAACCTTAACTTAATCATTCTAAAATGATGTTCACATGCGTCTTCTGTATTAAAATGGTCCAAAGAAAAGCCAAAGTTTATTTTATTGAAGCTGTTCAGCCACCAACTGCTCAATTTTGACTCCACAGTTAGGTTGTATAGGATTAGAATTAGCAACCACAGAACAAAGTATCATTTATGTTAAATTTGTATCTCTACACATCCTACAGAGTAAAATTTAACATAAATGAGAACAGATTTCTGGAGAGTGAAGCATCTTTTTATAAATGGCTAGCTATTCATTCCGAGAAAGCTCCTCTGATGAGGAGCGAAACAACTTCTGTTACAAATAAAGTCCAGTTGTTTTTGTATTGAACTTTTTTTTTTTTAATTCTAGCCATTCATTCCAGCAGTTGCCAAAGTTTTGTTTATCCTTAGTGAGTTTTGACTGTGTAACAGTTTTATGTCAATAACCTGGATACAATCCTAACTTTATGGGGTAACCAGGCTCAGTCTTAGAGATAGGGTGAGGAGATCTGATCTCTGGAAGGAGCTCGAAGTTGAGCCACCGCTCCTCCGCATCAAAAGGTTAAAACATCTGATTAGGATGCTTCCTGGATGCCTCAGGGTTCCCAGGCACGTACTACTGGTAGAAGGCCCTGGGGAAGATCGAGAAGTCGCTGGGAGGATGGTGAATCTTCTCTGGCCTGGGAACACCTAAGGGTCCCCCAGAACAAGCTGGAAACTGTTGCTATGGAGAGAGATGTTGGGTTTCTCTCCTGGACCTGTTGTCTCTACAACCCATGTCTGGATAAGCATTAAACAATGAATGGATGTATGGATGAATAATCTTAATTGGTTTTGAGAACTGTTCTACTCCAAAATAAACTGTTAAATTAAATAAATTACAATGGAACACTTTCTTCAATTTTCTTTATAGCCTTTTTGCAGATTTGCCAAAAAAAATGTGTTGTAGTGGAAGTTACTGAAAAAGTAAGTTGTGTTCGAAACAGATCAACTTGGTGTTAGCAGTGGCATCACTAACAATACTGTTAGCTGTAACCTACAGCACACCTGTAACAGCACAAAACAAATCCCTCACAGTGCGACTGGTGCAGATTTTCTTGACAGTTGTACTGTATATTAAACATGACACAGTCAGCCAGTGTGTGGGGGACACATATTAACTACCAAATGCCTTCCATTTTCTAAACTGCATTGCTGCACTACACTCAATTCCATTTTGTGCACTGAGGTCCAAAGCCAGAACAGAACAAAGTGAGATTGGATGGATGGATAGAAGATTGATGAAACTCCTTAATAAAGGTCTGTTTTTATCGGTCCACAGTGTGTATAAATTTAAACAATACTAAACTGAAGTCCAGCATTTACCTGCAATCTTGGCAGTGTTGAAGACAAGACTCTAAGATGCTTTATAAAATGACGGACCCAGAGTAGGCAAACTGAAAACGAGCAGACCACACACACAGGTAGGTAAAATAAATATTGCTTTATATACAAGTGGAGTGGTTCTCAGGGTCTCAGGGAAGAGATAATGGTGAGTTTCTAAATTCACAGACAAAAGGATCGAGAATAAACTTTATGTAGGACGGGCCTTGCTTATGTGTTTCACAGGCCTGGAGAGGATCAGGAGAACCACGATGGAGACAGGTAAGTGCAGGTGGAGAGAGTGTGGCAGGTCAGAACTCATTTCTTGTAGGGCTGGAAATCATTGGAGGAATTTCCCAGATGTTTACAGGAGGTTAAATAAATGAAGACCTTCGAAAAGGTGTCAAAATGACAACTCACAACGAGGGGAGACCAGGAAGCCATAAGCTAGAGGCGCAAGGAAAAACAAGATTAGGCTTTCGCAGTGACTAGATGAGCCTTGTTCCAGATGTTCCACAATACCAATTGGCATGCAATGTTCCAGCGGAGAGAAGCTGACACACACGGCCTTAAACACAGAATCTCATTTGCCAGGATCAAGAACAGCTGGTGGTCGTTAGCGCTGCCCTGCCACTCAGGAGGCTGCAAGGTGTGGTTAGTGTACAAAACATAGTGATTCCTACAGGCTCAGGTAAAAGAAGAGTTAGAAGGACAACCTTTACAGGAAAGTTCATAGCAGTGCTGTGACAGAAGATTAATATGTTGTTTTCAGAGACGAGCTGGGAGACTTGCCCTCTTGGTCAGTAAGCCATTATTTGAAACAAAGACAGTTGGGAGGTAATTAGGCAATTAATGAGCAATGACGAAGGATGGTTCTGTGAGAAGGTAAATAAGTTTAAAGTAATTTCAGCTCACAGAAATGTTTATTATGCTTATATGAATCATTTGTGATTTAAATATATCTGCATGTTTGTGTATTGATCGATGTTAAAAATGCACAGAAGAACAACAGCTTCAAAATAAAAATTTAGGAAATAATTAGAGTGATAAAAATCTGCTTTTATGGATTTATGTTTGACTTTTAAATAAAGATGTGTTAAAGAAAAATAAAAATCTTATTTGCACCTTGTTACCAGCAGACTGAGATTAGGGGATCAGAGCTCTGGTCACAAATGAGACTCACCAAAAAATAAAATCACTTTTAGATCATTTAAACTCATTTTTCCACATTGCATTATTGAATATATACTGTACTGTGTTTTTTGTTTGTTTGTTTTTTACAAAATACTCAATTTACATTTCAAACACCTTTTTTCATGTGAATGTTCACTTCACTTTTAGATATTTTATTTTCTCGATCCAGATAACAAAAAAGAAAGTTAAGCTGTCTCTGGTAGATATGAGCAGAAGGGAAAGCATATTTACAAAAAACGAGAAATAAATTAAGCTGAAATCACCAAATACTAACTAAAATAAGGAAAAAGCTGTGTTTAAAGCTAATAACACAAAAAGTCCAAAACAAATTAAACAAACCAGGGAATCTAAACAGAAAGTATTCACAGGCCATGCCAGATAGAATGCAATTAACAGAAATAATGACTTCAGTGTAAAGATTTATTATAGAGGAATTTGGTTACACTTGCAGGTCACTAAAAAGGTCAGTGGGTCCGGATAATGAGTGCCCAGCTTGGCTGAAGAAAAAGTCGTTATCATAAACACTTCAAACTCCAGTAACAAAGAAACCAAACGCAATCATTTAAAAGAGTGCTAACTTATAACAAGGCTTCCAGCTTGACTGGAACATTTTTTTTTAATTTTTTTCAGACATTATCATTATTGTTCCTGTTAAACATGGCAAGAGAATGAACAATGTCAGTATATGTTTTGGTTTAAAAATATAAATTAAATTAAAAAGCAGAACTTTTGATATCCAAACACTGTGAGTCTATCATCCACATGTGTCAGTAATTTTGTGTGGTCATTTAAATTACTGTTATTTGTCCTTTAAAAAAATATACACATCAAGATGCTTGAGTGACCTATGTATGGTGTCAGTACTTTATCCATGCCTTCATCAGATTCTGGATTAGTTTATTTTTTATTTTGCACCATGTTAAACTAGTGTTGTATTATTTACAAACTCTCAAATAAAACCTATCTACATGTACATGCAAAAGGTTCAAATTTGGTGATTACAGGCTTAAAATCATTTTAATTTTAAAACTTTTTTTTTTAAGTCTTCAAACCAAATTATTTACCGGTATTTTTATTGTAAATATTTTTAGATTTGTTCTCAATAGCTTTGATACAGAATACATAATAAAGCAAAGCCTTGACCCTCAGCCTTGATTTCAATTTTATGTGCTGCAAAGTTAGACAGCATCTTATTCCTTACCGTCGGATGGCCTTCATCGTCAATCGTTAAACTGCCACAATGGGTTATGACCTCTGGGTGTGCAAAGACAAAGACTTGTGGTTTGACTTGTTACCTTCAGGGAAACGCTACAGGTGCATCAGAACAAGAACAAACAGGTTCAAGAACAGTTTTTTTCCCGAAAGCCATCACCACACTGAACTCACACATGCACTGATTTAATAATCTAACCTCCCAAACCCCTGGACTTCTACTGTGCAATACTACTGACATTCCATACTCTCAGTCACCTTAACTACCTCACTAATATCCATAATGTGCAATACAATTGTGTAATACTTGTATTTTGTTACTTTCATTATTATATCTATATTGCGTTACATTTTTTATATTTTTAGTGTGTGTTTAATGTGTGTTTTCTTAAGGCGTGTTTTTGCACTGGAAAAAGGAGTGGCTCTTAATTTCATTGTACTGCGTATAATGACAATAAAGGCATTCTGATTCTGATTCTGATTCTGTATGGGAACTGCACCAGTCAGAGCCAGAAAGCACTGCAGAGGGTGATGCAAACAACAGAGGACATCACTGGTAGCAGTCACCACACCATCCAGGACATCTACCACAGTCGATGTCTGCGTAAAGTACACAGCATCATTAAGGACCACACCCACCCAGCACAAGGACTCTTCCATCTGCTATCATCAGGCAGACAATACAGGAGTCTGCCATTGTGAATGAAAAAACTCAAAGACAGTTATCACCCACAAGTTGTCAGACAAATGCACTCATGTATGTCATGTATGTTTTATCTCATGCCAAATGCCATATATCATGATGTCACATATGCCTATGTCATGTATATCACTACCTTACCATCTTAATTCAATTAATATTATGTTATATATATTTTTTATCTTTAGTTTTATGAGTTAAGCTGTACGCTGGATGCGATTTCTGAGAAATGCAGGCCACTTGCGGCTTCTGGAACTCTCTGGCGTGAAGGATTCAACCTAGGGGAAGGCTACAAGCATGGCCTGGCAGAAGTGCCACAAAATTTGGCTGTTCGGATTCACCATTAAGAAGTACCAGCAGAATTTTTGAAGGCAGACATTAAAAAAAAATAAATAAATAAATAAAATAAAATCAAGCAGAGTCTGCCTGTCCCAAAACAATTGTTGCTATCAAATTTGGCTTCCCCGCTTGACCTTGAATAGGCCAGCTACAGTGCCTTGCGAAAGTATTTGGCCCCCTTGAACTTTTCAACCTTTTGCCACATTTCATGCTTCAAACATAAAGATATAAAATTTAATTTTTTTGTAAAGAATCAACAACAAGTGCGACACAATCGTGAAGTGGAATGAAATTTATTGGATGTGTCAAACTTTTTTAACAAATAAAAAACTGAAAAGTGGGGCGTGCAAAATGATTCGGCCCCTTTACTTTCAGTGCAGCAAACTCACTCCAGAAGTTCAGTGAGGATCTATGAATGATCCAGTGTTGTCCCAAATGACTGATGATGATAAATAGAATCCACCTGTGTATAATCAAGTCACCGTATAAATGCACCTGCTCTGTGATAGTCTCAGGGTTCTGTTCAAAGCGAAACGAACATCATGAAGACCAAGGAACACACCAGGCAGGTCTGAGATACTGTTGTGGAGAAGTTTAAAGCTGGATTTGGATAAAAAAAGATTTCCCAAGCTTTAAACATCCCAAGGAGCACTGTACAAGCAATCATATTGAAATGGAAGGAGTATCAGACCACTGCAAATCTACCAAGTCAAACATGGTGGTGGCAGCATCATGGTTTGGGCCTGCTTTTTGTCAGCAGGGACAGGGAAGATGGTCAGAATTGATGGGAAGATGGATGGGGCCAAATACAGGACCATTCTGGAAGAAAATCTGTTTGAGTCTGCAAAAGACCTGAGCCTGGGACAGAGATTTATCTTCCAACAAGACAATGATCCAAAACATAAAGCCAGTCTCTCATGTGCAAAACTGATAGAGACATGCCCCAAGCAACTTGCAGCTGTAATTGCAGCAAAAGGCGGCGCTACAAAGTATTAACGCAAGGGGGCCGAATAATATTGCATGCCCCACTTTTCAGTTTTTTTATTTGTTAAAAAAGTTGACACATCCAATAAAGTTCATTCCACTTCATGATTGTGTCCCACTTGTTGTTGATTCTTCACAGAAGATTAAAATTTTGTATCTTTATGTTTGAAGCCTGAAATGTGGCAAAAGGTTGAAAAGTTCAAGGGGACCAAATATTTTTGCAAGGCACTGTATCTCAAATTTATCCCAGAGGTTATGGGAATAATGACACTCAGCTGCAGCTCCTCCTCTCCTCCCCCCCCCTCCCCCGAGGACACCTGTGGGCCTTATCAGAACAGAGCTGCTGATAGACACTACCATCTTATCAGAACTATGGAACTTTCTGGCAGTGTCCACGGACAACCACCCGCCTTTGTAGACCTCCTCATGCATAAATGTATTATGATGTCATTGTATGTTGCTGTTTATGTTGCGAGGTCTTTTTTTGCAACTTTCTCACTGTACCCTGGCCAGGACATGGTGTGAGATATGACATTTTTTTTTATCTCCTTCACCCTCTCGTGTTCTCTTTTCCTTATCTACCTTGTATCTGTATGTAACAGGTCTCTTGTAAATGATTCCTCGAGGCTCAGTGGGAACTAAACTGTATAAATAAAGATTGATTGAATCTCAGTGTTTCTCACAATTATATTACTTAATATTATTATACCTGTGTAATAACATGTCACACAACCTGTGTAGCTTATGTCAATGTGCAATTTATATCATGTGCATTTAAACTTATACTACTGTGAAATACTTATTCATACAAATTCATCCTACAAGCACCATTATATTCTACCATGTTGTTTACTGTATTTCTTTTGGACCTTGTAAATATTATATTTATTTTTCACTTATTGGCACTTGCACCCTTTTGTAATTTGTGTACCCGTGATGTTTGCTTTAGTATTTTTTTCTTATTTATTTGTTTATTTATTTATTTATTTTTATTCATTTTGTGAGTCGAATCGGTTCTTCTCATCCTGAGCCTTTCATTGCATTGTTGACCTTGTGTTAATCTGCATATGACAAATAACATAACAATCTGAGTGGTTGTTTTGCAGATGCAGTTTGTTGGAATTTGTTCAAAGATTGTTAAAATATTTTATAAAAAAAAAAAAAAAAAAAAAAAAAAGGGCAGCATGAGGGATAAGTGTCCAAAAGGAAAGTCATAGGCAGCATGGTGGCACAACTGGTAGATCTGCCACCTCTCAGCAAGCAGGTCCCCGGTTCAAATCCCGGTCCGGGGGCCTTTTTGGGTAGAGCTTGCATGTTCTTTTTGTGCATGCGTGGGTTTTCTCTGGGTTCTCCGGTTTCCTCCCACAGACCAAAAACATGCATGTTAGGCTGATTGGTAACTCTAAATTGTCCCTAGATGTGCGTGAGAGAGTGAATGGTTGTTTGTCTCGTTTGTCTCTATGTGTCCCTGTGATGGACTTGCGACCTGTCCAGGGTGTACCGCGTCCCTCGCACTGTGATTGCTGGACATGGGCACCGGCGACACCCATGACCCAAAATGGAAGAACCGGGTAAACATAATGGATGGATGGATGGATGGAAGTCCATCGTCGTAAAAACATCCAGTGATACCGATGTTCAGATCACAGCTTTTAGGAAAGAAAAAGGAAATAAATGTTAATGTTAAATGTTGGATAAACAAGCCCTAAGTGTTGAAGAGAAACACAAAAGCAGAACTTTGTTTGTTTGCTCTTAAAAAAATATGAGGAAAGGAACTGCATTCCACCATGACAACCTTATCAAATGTTTAATACATGGTGGAAGACCATCATGGTTTTGGTTTATTTTCTTGGATCTGAGCCAAAGTGATTTGTTCCTGGGATTAACTAGTTTTTCATGTGGCTCAGTTCTGTGCAGCAGTTTAGTTCATCTATCAGAAATCCATTCTTAAACTAAAAAAACTTCCGGTCTTGACCATCATCTGCAACATGACAGATATTTACAAACTAGCTGTAGTTGTTACCTCATGTGTCTCATCCAGCGCTGAGTAGATACAAAGTCCTCACTTTTTATCTTCCAGTGCTGTATTTTCAGTGTAGTCTGTGCTGTCCTGTATCACCAGCATCATTTCTCCTTTTAACTCGTTTGGACATTCTTTAATTACACATTTTAAAGTTATTCTGTCTCTCCTGTCCCTTTGGTTATTTTGTTGTTTTAATTGAAGTTTGTCCCACCTGCCTCCGGTGGCCATTTGAGTTCTCCCTCTGCAGCCTTACAAAACAATCATAAAGTTATTGTTAACAGCTCTTTACACCACTTCACTTTAATATACAAAGCATATTTAAACTGACAACAAAACAATAAAGATTAAATCTACTAATAGCCATGTCTTTATTATAAGATAACACCTCAGAGATGATCACTTTGTAAAAATTTGATGATGATATTAGCCCACACAAGGAATTACTTTTTAAATTTAAAGAGCATTATATGGGTACGCCTTATATCATTGTAACAATAGAGCTGTAAATCAAGACATTTCTTCAAGATAGCAGTATCTTGTAAATCGTAAGTGGTTGTAAACTTTGGAGTTCACCAAAGATGTCTTTAAAAGTGAATTGCCTTCTCATTTTACACCTACACCTGTTGTTGTAGAAAAAAAAAGTGAACCCTGTGATCAATATTAGGCCATATGATCTAGATCCAGTTATATTCAACTATTTATTCAAAGGCTATAGGGAGCCTTGTCAAATATTTAATGCCAGTTACTGGCTGAGGTGAACCCTGCAGAAAGGAGGAGCCAAAGTAAACATTTAATGACTGTAAATACAAATGAAATTGTGAGAATATGTGTTGTCTTGTGTCATTTCTTTAAATGGTAGATGTAATGTACTTATATACCACCTTTCTATCTTATCAAGATACTCAAAACTCTTTACACTACAATCTGTGCCTTCATTTACTCATCCGAACAGCACTCTACTAGATCTCTACAAAGAATAATCAGAGCTTTATCACATTCATACACCGTTGGGACACACATCGGGGGCAATGAGAGGTTCAATGTCTTTCCCAGGGACATTTCGGCATTTGATAGCTGGTGGAATCAACCCCCCAACTCTTGCATTGGAGGACGACTACTCTAACATCTCAGCCACGGACACCCATACCTTTACATTTCTTTAGATTCTTGTGTTTATGTACTTGTTTCCTGTCTTCCCCAGTGTTTCTTCCTTTGTGTTGTCAGCCCCGCTTCAACTGTTTCCAATCCCAACCACCCCAGGTGTTCAACATTGTGTCTCGTTAGTGTCCCTTTAAGTTCAGCGTCTTTGTGTTGCCTCCAGTGTGTGGAATGTGCTCCCCACATGCTCTGTTTTCCTCCATGTCTCCTTGTTCCCATGTTCTCGTGTTCCATAAAAGTTTTGTTCCCACGTCAGCCTTTTGTTTTCTTGTTTAAGGAATTCATTTCTTTATTTTATTCCTGGGGCAGCACGGTGGCACAACTGGTAGATCTGCTGCCTCTCAGCAAGCAGGTCCCTGGTTCAAATCCCAGTTCGAGGGGCTTTCTGGGTGGAGTTTGCATGTTCTCTCCGTGCATGTGTGGGTTTCCTCCGGGTACTCTGGTTTCCTCCCACAGACCAAAAACATGCATGTTAGGCTGATTGGTAACTCTAAAATTGTCCCTAGGTGTGAGAGAGAGAGTGAATGGTTGTTTGTCTCGTTTGTCTCTATGTGGCCCTGTGATGGACTGGAGACCTGTCCAGGGTGTACCCCGCCTCTCGCACAGTGATTGCTGGACATGGGCACCGGCGACCCCCGTGACCCAAAATAGAAGAAGCGGGTAAACGATAATGGATGGATGGATTTTATTCCTGAGCTTCTCGTGTCTGTCTGCACTTGGGTTGAACTCAACAATAAGAACATGACAGAAACAATGTAACCATTGCCCTCCCTGACACTGACTGAGCAGTTAATGTGAGAAAACGTACTAAACTTGTAATATGAAGCTGTGCTGTAAAATTAAATGAGGCAAATTTCAGACATATCAATGTTAACATCAATCAAATTTTTATTTTTTTATGAAAGAAAATATTGATTGATTACTGTACACTTCCCACTATACCCACTGTCCCTCAGTGGGTATATTGGGTATTGTGAGTAATGAGGGATATCTCATACTATCAAGACAATTGATTGTTGTCTTGATAGTATGTTCCTGAATGGAACTGATGAAGAAGAAGTAATGAAAGTAGTTAACAACCTTGTTGATAAAAAGTCAAAGGATTGGATGAATATGGATATGACATTTGTGAAGAATATAATGGGCCATGTAATCAAACCATTCATATATATTTGTAATTTATCCTTTACAAAGGGAATATTTCCAGATAAAATGAAAGTAGCCAAGGTAGTTCCTCTTTTCAAAAATGGTGACAAATGTGTGTTTAATAATTACAGACCGATATCCTTGTTACCTCAGTTTTCAAAAATCCTGGAGAAACTATTTAGCAATAGATTTGACCAATTTATTGAAAAACAGAATATTCTAACTAATAATCAATATGGTTTTAGAGCAAAAAATTCTACATCTATGGCTCTTATGGACTTTATTGAACAAGTAACTACTGCTGTGGACCAAAAACAATATTGTGTAAGTGTTTTTGTTGATTTAAAGAAGGCTTTCGATACTGTTGATCATAATATTCTAGTTAATAAATTACATAAATATGGTATTAGAGGATTAGCGTTACAGTGGGTGTGTAGTTACTTGGAAAACAGGAAACAGTTTGTACAGATGAATGATGTGAGATCAGATCTCTGCACCATCACATGTGGAGTTCCTCAAGGATCTGTACTTGGTCCAAAGTTATTTATTTTATTTATAAATGATCTGGTTAAGGTGTCTGGAATCCTCAAATCTGTTCTTTTTGCTGATGATACAACATTTTTTTGTTCTGGTAATAATATTGAACAGTTATTGGAATCAATGATGAATGAGTTTGTTAAAATTCAGAATTGGTTTAAACTCAACAAATTATTATTAAACTTGGAAAAAACAAATTATATGATATTTAGTAACAGAAATAAAACTATTGATGTTCCATTTTTAATTGAGGATTCTGAGATTAGTAGAGTTAATGAAGCTAAGTTCTTGGGTGTCATCATTGATGAAAATTTGTCATGGAGGCAACATATAAACTCTGTTAAAATGAAAATATCCAAATCTATTATGATATTTTATAGAGTCAGGTATCTATTGAATGACAGAGCGCTGTATTTACTGTATAATACAATTATTGTGCCACATTTAATTTATTGTGTTGAAGTTTGGGGAAAGGCGTGTAAATCAATTACAATGCCTATTTTTATTTTGCAGAAAAGAGTCGTAAGAATCATAACAAGAAAGCATTATTATCATCCAACAAGTATATTATTTTATCAAATGAAATTGCTGAAGTTCCATGATTTGGTAGACTATAATATTTTATCACTTATGTATAGAGCTCATAAAAATATACTACCTTTTAATATCCAAATGTACTTTGTGAAAAGATCTAGCTGTTACGATCTAAAAGGGAAAGACGTATTTGTTAAACCACAGTTTAGAACAAGTTTGAAGGGAAGATCTACCGTAATTCAGGGAGTTGGTTTATGGAATGACTTAGTAAAAGAGGTTAAGGATGCTATATCAATTTATGTATTTAAGAAACTGATTAAAATCAAATTGTTAAATGAATATCAATGATTGTATTTTGATGAGTATTGTATGAGAATTGTAAAATATTTTGATTTACTTACTTGTATTCGCTGTTTACAGGAAACGTTTGTTTGAATTGCTTATTAGATAAATAAGGAGCAGATTTAATAAGATTTTTTTCTTCATCTGCTACCTTTCATTTTATATTTAATATTTTGTTGTTGTTACATATATGTTGATTGTTATGTATTTATAAAATGAATAAATAAAAATAAATAAATAAATAAATAAATGAGGGATATCTCAACCTTCATCTCTGTTTGGATTACTATACCTGATTGTAAAAAAAGGCACAAAAATAACCTGTAAAGAACTATCAGTATATATATATATATATATATATATATATATATATATATATATATACTTTTTTTTTTTCACATAATTTAGTAAGTTTGATCAACACACTATAACAACCTTCAGAACATGCAGTATGTGCTCTTTCTGTTTGGTCAATGTGTTAGAAAAACAGATTACTAATCAAAAAGGAAACGCTCAAAACAAAGACATCAAAATGACAATAAATCAGACTAAATGATCAAAAATATACAACGTATTCTACCACCTTGCCCTCTTCTCTTCGGAAGCGACAGATATATCAGTCTGGAACGACTCTCAAGGCACAAAAACTGCAGACTCCAGAAATGGCACTATAATCAATAGTTTCCCAGGCCGCTTGTTAAAAATGCCATTTTCATCTCCAAGTCGTTGAGAGGCTCTTTTAGCAGGAAAGAGCCACATATCATTCTCCAACAACATGACGAAAGATGGAGGGCCACTGTCACTGACCAATATTGATCAGAGGTGAAAATGTGATAATTTTGTATTAACTCGCCTCCAGTAGCCTTGTTCTGTCAAGTTTGGTGGTGAAAATTAATGTTTTCATTTCAAGCTAACAAAACTATAAACCATTGCTCATTTCAGCTACCTGACAAACGTTTTGTGCCAAACTTTGAAGTTTTAAACTTTCCTCCATGGTGACATAAATTAGAATGGAGTCATTATGTAACACATTTGTTCCTACTTTGAAAGTATTTATCATAGCTTTTTACACACAAGTCTACGTTTTGTCATTTAAAGTATTTTGATTTTGATTCTCTTTTTTTTATTTTATTTTTTTTCTGGCTGTGATCTGTTCCTCTAACAACCTTGCTCCAAGGGCGAGTTCTGAAAAGGTGTTCCCAGAGCAGTACCCAGAAGTCAGCAATTCAAACTCATTGCGCTCTATCTTTTAAGGCTGAGCTGTGCTGTGGTTCTTTGGACAGATTCTGTGCTCAACGTGTGGCATGGAGGCTCCACAGCTGCAGAAAGAAAAGCTTTGCAGAGAGTGGTGAAGGCTGCACAGAAGTCTGTCGGAATCAGCCTTCCCACCATCACAGACATCTACACCTCCAGATGCAGGAAGAGGGCCACCTGCATCATGAAGGACCCCACTCACACAGCACACACACTTTTTGCCCCGCTCCCCTCAGGAAGGAGGTTAAGGAGCATTAAGTGTAGAACCACTAGACTGAGGAACAGCTTCTACCCTGAGGCTGTTAGACTCATGAATCTCTAACCAGAATAATCACTGTGAAAAATCACATCATGTTGCTGCTGATCTGTTTCATGTTGCTGCTGATCTGTTTCAATGTTGATGTGTTCATGCGTGCTCATCTGCTCACACAGACTCATGTTCATGTTTGTGCTGATGTTTGACGTAATGTTTTTATGTTACGAGTGCTTAGTTTATATTTAGTTGAAGTTTTTCTTAGTTCATATCTTAGATGTTATTACTGTTTTTCTTTTACATTTTATTGTTGGATGTAACTGGGACCCTGTGTACATAATTTCGCTCCACCACATGTACCACATGAGGTGCGAATGACAATAAAGAAACTCTGACTCTGAGATAAAGTCACTTAGTTATTTTAACAAATAATCTCTACTACTATTCTTGAGCTTACATACACTGATGTGTTTACTTACCTGTGTTTATTCTAGAAATCTTCATGCGACCTTGGTTTATCCATCCCTTCGATCTCGTTCACCACATCCTCATCTCTCAACTCTCTTTGCTTCTTGTTGGACTTAGCTCAGCCTGCTAGCCCCTGGCCTGTCCACTCCCCTCACTACAAGACAAAGATACCTGAACCTTGGAAATCCCCTTCTGGGCCCTAATGTGAAACCTTGGCAACATCCTTCTCAGGATTTATGATAAAAACCCAAACTGTGAGAATTCAAAACGCTTCTAATAACAATATCTGTCTTAGACTTGTCTCAATGAATAACTTCTCCCAGTCTTTCGCTGCAGATGATGTTCATTTGTCCTACTACTGCTGCCCTACACAATAAAACACTTTTTCAATTGCTACCATTTCACCCAGGATTATTTCCATCCTCCATTTTTTTTTAACCCTGGTAAAAATTTAAATAAAAAAATCTACCATTATGACAGTTTATGGTTATTGTGATTCTCACAAAAAATCATTTTAAAAAGGATGGAAAAGGAAGAGGCTTTGCCATATTATGTTTTAAGTTTCTTTTTTATAGAGTAAAATTCTGCAAGACAGAAACAATTTTAATAAAAATAGTAATTTGAAATTCTGGTTTAAAATTTGCACAGGTCCAGGATGTATTTTTTATTTTTTTACCCAGACTTTTGTCTCTGCATTCTACTATCACAATTATCTGAAATACTTGAAACACAGTTGTGAAGTACCAGTAGTCAAATGACAACATAGTAAGGAAAAATGGACGTATAAAAATTAATTTGGTACAGAAAAACTATAGGGAAAACCTGAACAATACAAAATAAAATAATAAAGGAAGAGAGGAATTCATGAGAAAATAATAATTTACTTAAACATAACCTTCATGTTGGTTCTTATCTCACTTCTGGTAACACAATCTTGTAAGTCTGCAAAACTATTAGATGAACAGAAATACAGTACTATAATTAATATTATTAAACTAAAACAAAAGTATCAAGGTTCATGCTCAATAATCTATGTTTCAAATAAAATCCAACGATGTTCAGTCAAGTCATCTGGACAGTTTTTGTTGTTGTTGTTGTTGTTGTTGTTGTTGAGACGTTTCATCCTCCATCTGAAGGGCTTCATGAGTCTGAGGAGTCACAAACAAACTTTTCCCCACTAAGCAGTACACTCCTACAGTGGACCAACCAGTTTGCTGATGATAAGATGGTTTCTTGGGGGCCATCTTCTCCTCCATCGACTCCTCCCAGGCAACACATCAAAAGTGGTAAAAGAAACTGTCCAGATGTCCTGACTGAACATTGCTGGATAAAGCAAAATAAGATATATTTTTTTAATTTACTATCAATGGTCCATAAGAAAGGTATTATCTTTCCATGTAGCAAATGAATGTAGAATGTTTTGTTAGTTTTCTACTTTAGCTGAAGAGCTTTGTCATCCATCATACCTTTTACTGCTTTCCTTGTTTTTTTTTTTTTCCAATGTGCAAGTGAATGCACCATTGTTACATCGCAATATCTAATCTGGCGCTTTTCATTTGGCAAACTCATTTTTCAGCAATAAAATATGTTACTTTCATCTCAGTGACCTTTAAGTGGAATCTGATGGACCATGTTATTAAATAATGGCAGAGCTGCTCAACATTGTTCTTGTTGCCAATAACTTGAGTCACATCCAAATATTGTCTCAAACACAACACGGTATAAACATGGGCCATTTGGTAAATTGGTTAAAATGGCAAGCTTTACTCAACCAGACAGCACATAACTTGATGATTACAAATAATTAAAGCTGTATGAATTGTTCTTAAAAATGATCTGTTGGATAATTTATCAACTCTTGTGTTGATGACAAATATTATCATGCACCTTGGTAAAGTGCTAATTACAAAAGCTGATGTTATTTCTCAGGCTACGACGTGTCAGCGCTGCTTTTCAGATTATTTAAATATGTAATTTATATTTGAACTTGCAGGACACAAAAAAATGAACATTTTCTTATTTTTAAGCTTAAAAAAAAAGGAAATTTTACCTTCTGCTCACACTCAGGAGCAACTCCCACCTGCATATGCTTTCAAAGAACTCAAATACACCAAGGAAGCTTGAGGTCATTGTTTCATTTCAGTATGTTCTTCCTGGAGCATGGTGAATGTAAAATCCCACCAAACTGAAGAAAACCTCATGAAAAGAAGACTAAATATATCTCTGTCAGCATGACAGAAGAATAAAAGCAGTCCAAAAGTCAATTTAAAAGCTGTGGATCTGGCCTCTTCTTAACAAAGCAACAGGGGTTCATAATTACAAGACAACCTACAGACAAATGCACAAAACCATTTTACTCTGTTCTTACAGAAGAGACAAAAAGTCATAAATACAGAACCATAAAAATAGCCCATGGTCTTTTCTTAGATTCACTTTTTTCCCGCTTGAAAATTCAATAAATCTGTACCAGTTTTCTCACGCTGTCACACTCAAGCTGCCTGTTTTAATCCTTGCAGGCATTCTGTCCCAGTCTCAGACCATGGCTAGTCAAGCGATGGCTACAGAGGAGATATTACACTTTGTATGACATATCACAGATCATCTCTGACCTCATAAGCACCAATATTCAAGAAGGAATGCAACAAATAAATAAATAAAAACAAGTAATATCTTTTGTTTGTTTCAGGATGGAATCCATATGAAAAATGTAATATGTGTGGTCCTTATTGCACAGAAATAATGCTTGAAAGACTGAACAGAAGCAAAAGTCATAATTAAAATGAGAACAGATGTTAACATTTTTTATATTTTATTTTATTTTTTTAAATAAACATCCTGAAGTGTAAATGTTGTGCTGAATCCAGATGATTGGGAAGAGAAATACTGAAAGTGGAAAAGTCTGGATGTGTAAAAGACAACCAGAAGGACTGGAATATATTTTTGAGAGTTCAATCATTTATCTTCTGCCTGTGCTGGCTGGAATTGTGTTGAAATGTGTGTGGGTGGAGGTGGCAGCTGTGACAAAAGTCAGGTATATCAACTGAACAATCATAATCTCTCTTGGACTGCTAGTGAGCCACTGCAGCTGTCAGGAGCAACTGCTCCTTCTGTGGTTGACCAAACAGTAAACAGACGTCAAAGAGCACCGGGCTGTCAGCTTCTGAAGATCATCAAGAATCACTCTCCAATTTCATAATGTAATTTAGTTGTGCTGGACATTTGTGATAGCAGCACAGTGGCTCAGTTGGGAGAGCTGTTGACTCTCAGCTAGAAGGTCGCCGGGATGAATCCCGGTTCAGGGGACCTTTCTGGGTGGAGTTTGCATGTTCTCTCCGTGCATGTGTGGGTTTTCTCCGGGTACTCCGGTTTCCTCCCACAGACCAGAAACATGCATGTTACTTTAAATTGTTCCTAGGTGTGAGTGAAGGTGAAAGTGGTTGTTTTTCTCATTTGTCTCTGTGTCCCTGTAATGGACTTGGACCTGTCCAGGGTGTCCTCCACCTCTCCCACAGTGACTATTGGACATGGGCACCAGTAAGTCCTGTGACCCAAAAAGGAAGAAGAGGGTGGATGGATGGATGGATGGATGGATGGAAATTTGCACAATATTGAAACAAGATGTCATGGACTTAAAGATACTCATCGCAATGTTTTTAGGATTGGTCCTGAATAAATTTGTAAAGTAAGAAACAACATCTGCACAATTTATTTAATATAAATTGTTAATGTTTACCTAAATTATAAATTTGTAAGTAATATTTGTGAATGGTTACCAACTACCGCGTGTGTATCTATGGGAAGAGGCAAAGTGACCCAAACGTCCATGGAAAGGAAGAGCTAAGCCTCATCGTTAGTCATGAGGTATAGATCATGAAGGAAAGATCAACATTTTTTTTTTTTCATTTAGCCTTTATTTATCCAGGTAGTCTCATTGAGCCACGAGAACTCATTTTCAAGAGAGACCTGTTTAGGGAGCACATGGTGGGGGTTAAGGGCCTTGCTCATGGGCCCAGAGTGGGGCGAATGAGGGTGGGGGCAAGTGTGGGTGTTTCACCTACCCCACCCACAATTTTGATGTTGTCGGGGCCGGGGCGTGAACCGGCGATCTTCGGATCACAGGCCCACCTCTCTAACCTCTGCGCCACCACTCCCCTGGTCATCCTGGTCACAAGCAGCTGGAATAAGCTTCCTCTGCGGGAGTCAAAAGCTCAGCCTTAAGGTTTGGTAATATGTACAAGACATAATCCATCTGATCTCACTGAAGTGAGTGTGAGGTGGTCTTTTTTGCATGGACAGTTCATACTCGAAGACAAACTGCAGGAGAGAAGTCCTGGTAATGTCCTCCCACTGCTGCACCAGTGCAAACTGGTACAGAAAAGTGGGAGCATGGTTGGCAAAGTGGATTTTTATTCTTGGTTGATGTTGGAGGAGATGTAGGGGAAGTTCTGGTACTTTTTGTTGTTAACCAAGAAGCCTTATTTTGTAAATTTGTCATAGATACTGTCAATGTTTTTGAATGATGGCAGCAAACCAATGGTGAGCCGCCTGCGTCTCCATGCTGTGTCCTTTGTGCACAAAAAGTATTCAGCCTCCTCCATAACTTCTTTCACCATCTTTATCATCAGCTGTATTTGAACAACCTTGGGCTCCTCAGCCCTGAAGCCTCTTTTCATTAACAAACACACCCACTATCAGGTTCTGATGGTTAGTCAAACCCAAAGTGCAGACAGGCAATGGGAACTCGACGGTAAAATAAGAAATATGTTTATTTACAAAACAAAAAGGCTGACGTGGCAGCAAAACTTATATATGTGGACAAGGAGACATGAGTGAGACAGAACATGACACCTTAACAGGACAATCCGCCGACAGGAGAACAACAAGGAAACGCAGAATAAATAGAGATGCTAACAAGGAAATAATTACAAACACATGAGGGAGAACAATGAGAGACAGGCGACAGAGGCAGGAGCTGGAGCTGATTACACGAAGGAGAGCAGGAAAACACACGGATCAAAACACAAAAGACACCCAGATCCTCTCACCCACAAAGTTCTGACCAGTCACACAACACTCATACCCTTTAAGAAATTAATTCTGATTGGGGGCAAAGCACAAGATGATGATCTTCAGCTAGTGTGGTTCAGACATCCATTTAGGATGTCTCCTTGGTACCTTCTTCTGGGGATATTTTTGGGATATGTAAAACCAGGAGAAGACCCTGAGACCAACCAAGAACTCTCTGGATGGAATATAATATCCTCATTGGCCTTAAATCATCTTGGGAGATGGAGAGGGTTGGTGGAGAGAAGGATATGGGGTTTCTTCCTTGATTTGTTGCCTCCACAAGCCCAGAGAAGAAAACAATCCATGTGAAATGGCAGGAAAACACAAACATGTAAGAACTACTAGTTGGACAAAAGTCATACTGCTCTGAGAGACTCTATGATTAAAGATTATCATTCGGACATGTGTCTTTTGGGACAAGAAATGCAGTGAAAGGTGCATCAACAGGTATACAATACAGATGTCCTCCCCTTAAGTGGCATACATAAGTTTACCAAAAATACTTCACATTTTCATTGGAATTGGCAATGTGGTATATCTTGGGTTTTAAAATGTGCCTTAGCACAGTTGCTGAAATGCTCAATGTCACACTGAATAACTCCGATGACAGGAATTAAATGAACAAATACAAAGTAAAAAAATAATTGTTTGTGTGTGGAATCTTGGCTTTGAACAGAAGTATAAACTCTACAATGACAACACTATCAGCAATTTACCAGAATCTCATGAGCTCATCACAATCTGTGGCAATGATTTCTTGCCAAGAATGAGACTTTTGTCCCAATCCCCTTCATTTTATTTGGCCGGTTGGTTTGGCATGACATGAAGTGAAGTCTAATTAAACAATCAAACCCATGCAGCCTCATCCTCCCTCTGTCCTATTGACTTTGTCACACCACTCATCCTCTCCTCACTATAAAGTCCCATGTCTAAAACCAGTCAGGGACTGTTGTCGCACTCCGTTTGTCCCTCCATCTCTCTTCGTCTGTGAGAGCACAGAGTTGGCATCAAAGCTGCAGGGGCACAGAGCTCAGAGAGAGAAAAGCAAAGCTTTAAGTTTGGAGTTGTAACTTTGCTGCTGAGCACAAATATGACTCAAGCTTTACTGCAGGCTTGCATCTCCAAAGCATTATTAAATAACTTCCTTTTGATGCAACAAGCGCAAGAAATTTCCCATCGGCAAAGGACTGAGCATCTTGAAGCGTGCATGAGGCCGTTTTTCTGTTTGAAACAAGGTCATTCTGAGTGAATATCTGTTTTATTTTAGTTGCAGAAAAGTTAGAAGTAATCAAGTTTTTATTTTGATTTTTTCAGGTTTATCTCAACAGTCAGATACGTGAACCCACTGAACATTTTAATTGTTGCATTCCTTGAAGGAATGCACGTCACGTGCTAGAGTTTTAAACTAAAATCATCTTTTGTTGAGAAGTGATAAACTCAAAGCTGTTTTGGTCAAACTTTTAAAACAGTTCGTTCAGTCTCATGCAACATGATCTAGTTTTAGTTAATGTATTGTAAATGACTTTCAGCTTCTACCACAGAAAACATCAGATCGATGTTTGTAAAATTCACTCATGTTTGTTTAGCTGTGGCAGCCATCTTGAATCAGATTGATCCCAAAATGAATCAGTTGTAAAATCTACTCTACTAATAATTTCCTGAAACAATTCATTAAAATGCGTTCAGTGGATCATGTGTTATTTTGCTAATGGTATAGACAATTTAACATGGGCAAAACCAATATCTGTTTGATATTTTTCATTAAGATATAACTGGTAAAATAATAATTTACAATGTTTTAAGTTAAGGTATGTTCATTGCAAATTGGGACAGCGGAGATTAAATCAAAGTTAGCTGATTATTATTATTTTTTCTACATCTGAAGGTGACGAAGTCCCCAGAAACTTAAAGCAGTCAATCATGTAAACAGTCAAGCCACTTATTTCTCAGGGGAAATTATCAGGCGAGTTCAGAATGATCTGCTCTGCTCATCTCGCAGAGCAGGGCGAGCAGCCCCTGTAGAGACTGAGCAGATTGTCAAATTGTGAAAACATTTGTTGATAACAAGTCACCTGCCTTTAGCAAACAGCCTTCTGGTACTTAATGATGGCTGCATGTTTTTCTTCCTGTCGTTTTTGTCATTCGAAGGTGTGTAAAACAGAGATAATGTCAAAAATATTTCAGTGTTGGTGTGCACTCATGTCGTTCAGATAGGAAGAGTTGTTGTTTGATCAAAGCACAAATATCACTCATTGCTGTGGTGACTGTGCTTCAAGCCACTTTTAAAGATGTTGAGTGTGAGCTGGAGAATTACAACTCATCACCTTAAGAGCTTGGGACAATTTTTTTTTTCTCTCTCTCTGTTTTTGTGTAGTGGGGATTTGCACCATTCCTTGTGTTTGATATCTGAGAACACAGTGAGAACAGGAACAGTGATGGAAACAGGACTGTGCGTACAGTGAAAAACGTACGTCTCTCCCAGAACTATGTTGCTTGCATGAATACAGAAGCCCGAACGTTTACAGTTTATTTCAAGAATGCTGTTGTGATGACATGGATTGACTGACCAGGGCCTTGTACTCAGTAATGGAGTTGCTTCGGTTGATCGTGGTGAAGGAAGAATTGAGTCAAAAGGCAAAGCTCCTGATTTACTGGTCTATCTACATTCGAACCCTCACCTATGGTCATGAGGATCATGACTGAAAGAACGAGAACTTAGATACAGGCAGCTGAAACACGCTTCTTTTGTAGGGTGACCAGGCTCAGTTTTAGAGATGGGGTGAGGAGCTCCACCATCCAGTGGGGAGGCCAGAGCAGAGCCGCTGCTCCTTCGCATAAAAAAAAATAAAAAAAAAACCTCAGTTGAGGTGGTTTGGGCATCCAGTTATGATGTCACTTTGACACCTCCCTTTGAAAGTTTTCCAGGCAAGTCCCACTGGGAAGGAGCTCTGGGGCAGACCCAGAACTTGCCGCAGGGATTATATATCCTCTCTGGCCTGGATATACTTTGGTATTAGCCAGGAGGAGCTGGAGAGCATCACTAGAGAGGAATGCCTTGATTTCTCTCCTGGACCTGTTGTCTCTGTGACTCAACCACGGACAAGCAGTAGAAGATAGATGGAGCTGCGATTACGTATCCACAGTTAACATGGTTACAGGAAGGGGTTCTGCTACATAAATTCATAATTCAGTCAAAAAAAAAAACTTTCCAAAGACTATTAAAAAAATAGAATAGTTTAGAAATGGTAAATGGACTGTACTTATATAACACCTTTCTATCTTATCAAGATACCCAAAGTGCTTTACAACACAATCTGTGCCCTCGTTTGCAGCACTCTACTACATCTATATAAAGAATAATCAGTGCTTTATCACTGTTACGAATGCCATCTAAAATTGCCTATGAGTGAGTGTTCAAAAGCATAACTGTGCCAGTTAGTGTCCAGGTGTGCAGCTGGAAGAAGATACCGCTGAACGGAGCTGTGATTGGCTGCCTGCCTGAAAGTTGCTGCTTAAAGAGGAGCTGAGTTGCAGATGACGTTGGGATTTTCCCATTCACTCTGCGTGTCCCAACCAGCCACAGCTGACCTGCTGTCTACTGTTAAAATTAGTTTAGTTTGGTGAGGAGTTCTTGTAGGGGTGAGCTGCCATTTTAGTTAAAACCTTTTTCTCCTGTTTTTGTTAGTTTGGATCAGGTAAGAGACCTGTATCTTTGTTTACTTTAAAGCCCCCAGTATACTGCCGCGTACATCCATACGCAGAGGTACGTGCGTACCCCCCAGGGCATGTCCGTGCAAAGCTCAAATTTTTACGACCGCATACGCGTTTGCGGTATTGCACAATAAACTGCCCGGTGACGGACTGTTTTTTATGCGAGACCAATGTATTAAATTCCCCTTCTTCATCTCTGATCTGGACTTTTTTTTGTTTTTTGCCAAGAGGCAGTGATCTCTTCCTCCTCCGTTGATGCCATGACTGAAATGGTGAGAAATGAAGGAATTTGTCATGAGCGAATTAAACTCCGGGCCAGCGTGGCTGCAGGAGGGTCTGGAGATTTCCTGGTGTGCTGGTCGGATGTGTGGGCTGTAGAGCCAGCGCTCTCTGGTTTTTTTTTTGTTTTGTTTTTTAGATCTTTTTATTAACAACATATAAACACAGAACACCGCTGCGGCTCAGGCTGCCAGCGCTCGCTTTTTTTTCTTTTTTCCGACCTGTCAATTAATCCAGTAGGTGTGTCAGGAAATGACCAATCGGCGACCTCAATTTGTCCCGAAGGTAAACCCCCCTTGTCTGTGAAGCTGCTCTGCAGCTGCTCGGGGTGTACGCTGGAGTATCATGTCTGAACACTCTGCGTACAGTACACGCATACGTACGCGTGAACGGACGTACGCGGCAGTATACTGGAGCCTTAATTTGTTAGATAAGTGATAAAAATAGGAAAAATTGTTTGTTTTGTTTGTTATTTTGGCCCGAGGCTCACCCTGAAGTCTGGTAAGACTCCACTGTATATATCATCGATTTATTTGACTCGAGAGGACTTCAGAGGTTGAAGAAGTTGACAACAGTTTTCATGGCGGTAGCTTTTAGCAAGTGACAACCAGCTTGGGGTTCGAAGGATCTCTGGTCTCACTGCTCGGCCTCTCCTTCAGACCAGGATAGTGCCTGTTTTGTTCTTCCACAAGTTTTTGATGAGCAAATACTTTGAATTGTTAGAATGGATGTATATTTTGACTGACATGGTAACTTCAAACAGAAGAACCAGGATGTACTGAGGGCTTCGTTTCACTTCTGTGCCTGCGCATGCCGGGTTTCAGTAGAACATGCACAAAAGCAAAACTTCCTAAAGCATCTCATTAATGCAATCCTACCATTTAAAGTCAAACTATTTGATGAACGATTTGTCTATTTGTCTATTTGTAGCCTGTGTGGGTTTGCATGTGTGCATTTATTGAAAAATGGCGTGTCAAACAGACAAAAAAAAAACATGCACAACCATCAAATGTTTACTTCATGGTTCCAAAACCTGTTTGTTGAATGTTGTCATACTTTTTATTTGCACACACACTCTTAAATAATGCACAAATCTGCTTTTAGTTGTGCACTTGCACTGTTTGACTCTTAGACTTTGCGTTCTTAGATAAAACAACTTTCCCATGTGCGCTTTTCATAAGTGCCTCTCATTCATCCTCCAGTGAAACCGCACAAAGATTCATGCTTTAATAAGGTCATAATTTACAGAAGCACAGTGGTGTAGCAAAGCCCATAAAGCAATCATTAAAACCTGAAGTCTGAATTACAATTTTAAATTGAAAAACACAACAAAATGAATTAAACTGCTATTTTTAAAGCAACAATACAGGCGCGGTAATTCTGGATTTGTTTGAATTTTCTTAATGTCTACATTGTTGTGGTGGTTTTAACAGTACAGCATATGCAGACCACACCCATGTCTTCCCCAGCAGTAGCATGGAGCGTGCACACGTGCCAGCCCTGTGCATCAGCAGAAGGATGGAGGTGAGAGCTGAGAACGCTCAGTCAAACTACTCAGGATAGATGTTTCCCATCATGCAGCTCAACCAGTCGCCCAATGATTCATTTCACAGACACTTGGGTAATTATAGGACTCAGCTCCTCACCTCTGGTGAGGAAACTGCACGAACAAAGCCAGACGAAAGAGAGGGAGTGGGTGGAGGTCTGTGCAGGAAGCCAGGGTGGAGTGAGGAGTGAGCGAGCGAAAACAAAGAGACAAGAATGACGAGAGCGAGGATGAAGTGGGAGATGTGGTGCAGATCAATTGACAGCTGATGCTGATGGTCTTGTTCATGGAAAATTTAAATTAAATTAAATCGGTGACTCTGTGATGAAGCAAACAAATCATTGATGTCTGAACCCTGCAAAGCATTTACAACTGGTGACAAAACAAACTGAAGTGATGAACATACACTGAGCATGACCTTTTAAGGTGGATATTAAAACGAAGTCTGTTTAGGAAGGCATAAATAAAGATGCATGAAAAAAGACTACTTGTGCTGAACCCATGTGAAGGGGTGAAAGCGCCCCCTAACGGTCAGACTGGAAATTAATTTTTACATCTTAAGTCCCCATTATTACAAATACAACTCAGACAAGTTAAATAAAACTGACATAAAAAGGTAAATAAAAAAAATAAAAAAGAAGAAAAATTCGTTAATATTTGAAGAAAATTATTTTATAAAGTAAAAAGTCAGTTGTAAGTAAAATTAAGTTGACAGAGTTTTAAAATTAATGATAAAAATATTGTTTATTTATGCAAAGTGCAATTTTTTTTTTCATTTAGCCTTTATTTATCCAGGTTAGTCTCATTGAGCCACGAGAACTCATTTTCAAGAGAGACCTGTTTAGGGAGCACATGGTGGGGGTTAAGGGGACCCAACCCAATAACATGCATGTTAGGCTGCGTTCAGGCCCAGACCTCCCCTGCAAAATAAATTTGTGATCTCAATAAATAAATAAATAAATGTCTGCATTTGTTTTGTTGTCTGCTTTCAAATGTGATCTTTTTTATATATATATATACGAAGATGCATTTAAGAGCAACAGAGTGTGCTTTCTGACTTTGTGAACTGTTGGAGCTGTTGTTAGCTGAATATTCTACTTGCACATCAATCTGTCACATCTATTGTATACAGAAGACCAGCTGTAGTATCCATTGTCAAAAAAACGGTTAATTTATCACTGAGATTATTTAGCACATTCAAGCAACAAGTCAAAACTAAGAGGTCTGCACATAACAAATAATAAAAAATAAGTTTACATTAGGACCCAACTTTGAAAATACATATTGTCTACTACAGCAGTTTAAAGTGATCATTGTAAGAATATGCTTATTATTTGCACACATTTCATCAGCAATGCACCCCTCATATTCTCTAATATCTTCACGCCAATTTATGACTTTTTTTTTTTCACAGAATTATGTTCAGAAATGCGATGCGTTGTATGGAGAGCAGCTGCACGGTCGCTGTGACAAGCACAATTTATTGACTGTTTTCAAGCAAGGGAACACATTAAATAATGTGCTGGGAAGATTAATCCATCCCCCGCACAGGCCGGGATCACAAGGAGCTGCAACAGAGGTAATTTACACACACAGGTAGTCCAACTCAGCAGATCTTTGGGGTAGAAATGCCAGATTGTTGTCTTATTTCTTTTAGACTGTTTGGTCACATCAGCCTTTGGCTTTTAAAAGTGGAATAAATCTGATTTTGACTTGGTTTTGTTTTTAGATTGAAATGCAGCACTGAAAGATCAGTAGCTGTCAGTTGGATGTCTGTAAAAGTTGTTTTAGTAAAACTTTCATGACAATTTGGACATAACTATACAGCCTAACTATTCACTATGAAATTTTGCATATTACTTTCCTATGTCTGTTCAATAACTCATGTATGATCTGCTCTGTGAACACCATTACAGCATCTTACATTATCGCCCCCCACTGAAGCCTAAACACCATTTAAGTTTTGGTCCCATATGTTGGCAAATTATCTCATGCACCAATGTCAGAGTTTAACGAAACTCTCTGAAAGTGGTGCTGTGTGTATCTAGAACTGATTAACATTTAGAGTGGACACAATTCAAGATGGCCACCACAGTTAAGGATCTTAGAAAACACAAAATAACTCAGATAATTGAGCAGATATTTAGCTGGAGTTTGGTATAACAGTAGCTCAGACTTATTCACAGCAAATCAGCCTTTCAAAAATCTGAATGACCCCAACACATTCTGGAAAACCATTAAATCTCTCTCAGGCACCCCCCAATCATCTGACCCCCCATCACAACTTCTCGTTAACTCTGTTTCTGTGTCAAATAAGCACGAGATCCTGAACTGTTTCAACAAACATTTTGTTGCTTCTAGTTCATTATTTGACACAGTTACTAATGGAAAATCATCCACTTCACTTAATAACCAAACTTCTACAAATCAAATCCCTCCTACAAGTCAGTCCTCAGTTTATCACATTCTCCGTTCCCAGTCAGTGAGGTAAATAAACTGTTAAAAGGTCTTGATCCTAAAAAATCTGCAGGTCCAGATGAACTTCCACCTTATTTCTTAAGGCTGGCCGCTCATATCATCACCGTCCCTGTGACCCACATCTTCAATCTCTCCATAAGACAAAACTCCATTCCAGGCACTTGGAAAACAGCCTTTGTTCTTCCTTTGCTGAAGGGAGGTGACCCCACCTCACTGAACAACTATCGACCAATCTCTAAACTCTGCATTTTAGCCAAGGTTCTAGAAAAACTGATGAACTCTCAAATCAAAAATTACCTGGACTCATTTAACATCTTACCTCCACATCAATCTGGTTTCAGGAAACAACACAGCACAACCACTGCTTCACTGAAGGTTCTTAATTACGTTGTTGAAGCACTAGATGCTAAAGATTATTGTGCTGCACTTTTCTTAGACCTGTCTAAAGCTTTTGATACTGTGGATCATAACATCTTGTGTCATAAACTCTCAGAAATCAGTTTCTCATATCACACCATCGGTTGGTTCTCTAACTATCTCTCAGATGGGAGGCAATGTGTTCAACATAATGGTACTTCCTCCAGTTATTTAACAGTCAACAGTGGTGTACCTCAAGGCTCAGTCTTAGGACCCACCCTCTTTACAATCTACATAGGTAATGTTGGTAAAAACATCCCTGATGCATCCTTACATTTATATGCTGATGACACAGTTGTTTATTGTCGAACTAAAACAGTTGATAAGGCTTTCCAGCTTTTGCAATTTGCATTCAACATCATCCAGTCTAATTTGTTCCACCTCAAACTTGTCCTAAATGCCGACAAAACCAAAGGGATGCTTTTTCAAACAGGAAGTCGGTCCCAGCAGTTCTTCCTCCGATTTTATCCTCAAATGATGTCCCCATTGAGTTTGATGATTCCTATAAATATTTGGGTAACTTGGTCAATTTGCATCTCTCTTTTAAGCTTCATGTGGAAAACTTGATAAAGAAACTGAAAGTTAAACTGGGTTTCTTTTTCAGAAACAGATCCTGTCTAACTCTAAATGCTAGGAAACGCCTTGTATCTGTGACCTTCCTTCCCTCCATTGGTTATGGTGACATTATTTACATGAACGCTCCTACAAGCACACTGCAGATGTTGGATGCTGTCTATCATGGTGCACTAAGATTCATAACTGGCTGTGATTATCGTACCCACCACTGCACCCTGTATTCACTGGTTAACTGGTCATCATTAACTTCACGCAGACTCTCCCACTGGTACATTTCCATCTTTAAATCACTTCTTGGTCTGTTGCCTTCATACATCTGCTCCTACGTGTCT
This sequence comes from Nematolebias whitei, assembly GCF_014905685.2. NCBI lineage: Eukaryota > Metazoa > Chordata > Actinopteri > Cyprinodontiformes > Rivulidae > Nematolebias > Nematolebias whitei. The sequence continues at coordinate 39,586,925 of NC_056503.1, forward strand.
CTGCGTGAGTGCAGCTACAACATGCGCTCTCAGGACATTATTACATGCAGTGTTCCCTCAGTGTGGACTGAACTAGGCAAAAGGGCCTTCTCCTACTCCACTCCTGTTTCCTGGAATATCTTACAAAAAGATCTGAAGCTCTCGACCTTGACCTCTCTAAGTGGCTTTAAGAATCTGTTGGACTCCTGGCAGGGACCAATGCAGACATGTTCCTGTTTTTAGTTTTCTACATTTGCCTTAGAATCTAGCAGTTTTGTTACTCTTTTTACCATCTTATTTGTAAAAAAAATAAATAATAATAATCTGTATGCCTTTTTATAACTGTCTATTGTTGTCGCTGTTGTCCATTGTTGTCATCATTCTTTGTTGAAATCAGGTCTCGTAAATGAGTCCTCGAAGCTCAATGGAATTTACCTGTCTAAATAAAGGTTGAATGAATGAATTCACAGCAAATGATCCAAGCGCTACATATTATGTCATATTTACTTAACACGTTGGCATCATCTGTTAGTCATTAGTGTCTGTCTGTTAGCAAAATATCTCATGAACCAGAGGAAGGATTTTATTGATACATATAAAACCAATAGTTTTGGAGTCAGTCCAAGTTGCTCACTACAGCTTATTAAACTTATTTAACACTGAAATATCTATAACTCAGCTAGATTTACAGGTAGTGTGGTAGTAGCTGAGAGTTGTCCTTAATCCATAATCTGACCACTAACAGGTTGTCAAACTTTACACAACATCCTAAGAGATCATGCATAATGTCATTTAAATGGTTTGCTCAAATAGCTGTGACTCCATCATCCTGACCTCAGTTTGATCCTGAGATAAAATGCGGTGGGCATTATAAATTGTTTCAAGGAATTCTCAGCCTTTAATTCATCTGAGTGACGCGTTTGTGCAAAAGAACAAAAGCCAAGAGAAAGACAGGTAAGTAAAAAGCTCCAGACAGTGTGGGGTTTTCATTAAACTAACAAAGTGCATGAGTGGGTTGGTAAACTTCAGGAGTCTTTAGCAACGGTGCAACCTTCTCTTTCTTTCCATGAGAGGATGGAAGGTAGTCGGGTGGATCATTGACAGGCAGGAAGAGCAGCAGGCAGCAGACAGACATGATGTACAGCCCTGCATAATCAGCTCTCAGCCCCATTAATCTGGGCACACAGCAACACTTGATGAGACGGTGATGCATATGGCGAAAGGTCCCTCCCAGAGATGTCACTTTGAAGAACAACGAAAGTGCTGCCACCAGAGCAGGAGCCGAGTCACACAACCACACCTCTATCACACTGAGGAGGACAAAAAAAATGAACGCTTCGAGGACACAAGGTCTCCTTCCTCCAGCAGCAAAGCTAAAAATATAAACATTCAGGTAAGCACAATATATAAATATACATAGCATGAAGTGGTGCAAACACAAACACTTAACTTAAAAAAACAACATATCTTCTTGATTAATGTCCCTTCAAGGACATGCAGTAATATTCTAAAGCGCACAACTATTACAGGCACAGGGTCTGAGTGAGAATTCAATCTGGGTTCCTATCAAGACAGAAAGGGCATTAAAAAGAGTAGACATTGCCGGGGTCATTGCAGAGGATGACAAGGATCAGCAGACCTTCACTGTGTAGGTTTAATTCTTCCCTCAAGGCAAGTACAGTGCAGTCCCAGTGACACATTTCATTACAGCTATAAGTGTTTATTTCCCTGGCAGACTATACATTTGTTTCTTTTTTTTTTTTTTTTTTCTTGTGAGTGTTATGCACATGACCTTTAGTCATGTACCTTCACATTGCTAATGTAAACCCTGATGTGGACATTTTAAAGAAACTGTAACACAGACTGTAAAACATTTCTGAAAAGAGACACTCGTGGCATTTTTACATTGTAAGGCCTGCACTTATTCTACCCCAGCCATGGTTGTTTGATTTGAGTAGAGTGCCACCTCGATGTGATTGGAGATCATTATCAGAATAAACTTTATTATCATTGCACCGAGATACCACGAGAACATAAATGTACAGTCGTCCAAAAGATGGGCGGAGTGCACGAAGCTGCTACTATGAAAGCGCTGCCCTCATTGTTCTTATTCAGAATAATATTTTGCTTAGATGAGAAAAGGGAAGAAAATATGAGGAGAAATTGTTTTAAAAAAAAAGATCTCTCACTCCGTGTCCTAGACAGGGCACGATTTGAGGCATCCAAAAAAACTACCACAGCAAAGCAACATAAATAGACGTTATACATGAACATATAGGCCGGTGAAGACATTGATTTTTTAAGGAAAAGTCGTAGCATAGTCCAGAACCCCCCTCTCAGCCATTGTCCAGATAAGAGGTGTTATTTATCATCAGTTTGGTTGAGGTTCTGTCACATGTCCACGGCCTTGAGGAAGAGAGTGGTGAGGAGACAGTCAAAGCATCTTTGTTGTTTTCAAAACATGCCAGGAGGAGTTGAGATAAGTCTGCCGCCAAGGCCACAGTTTGGGTCAGGCAGAACTCATGAATTGCTGTTTCTGCCTTTTTAAAGTCTCGCTGGTATATATTCCTCTGATGGAACTCCAAAATAGTCGAATTGGTCCTTTATGCCAAAAGTTGAGCTCACAGCTTCTCCAAGTTTATTCCCACCTTCATGTGTGCTGCTAGAGAGTTCACAGTCCTGATAACGGCTGCTCCAGCTCTCTGACACAACTCCACAAATTCAGTCTGAGTGCTGTTGAGCTTTGACACATCCACACAAATTTATAGACAATCCAGACTTCACCAGCCAAACGGCAAAAAAACGGTTGTCATCATGAATCCAATTTGTTTCCGTCGAGGTAAGAGGGTCCTCCTTACCCTGACTCCTGTCGGGGAGAAGTTGATCAATGTTGTTGAGAGACCAGCTGATCCTTTGAATTATGAAGGTATGTAGGAAACAAAAAAGAGGCTCTTTAAGGTTTCACAGGACAAAAGAGTGAAAGCAGGGAAGCGGGGGTACGGAGCACCGGGAAAGCATATCTGTCTTCACTGGAGTACAGAGAGAAAAACCAGTGATGTCATATTATTTTTGACAGAACAATGGATGACATAGAGCTCATGCTGCTTCTCTTTGTTCTCTATATAATTCTAGAGCAGCAAAAACAGAGCGAATCAATCGATCGGTCCCAACAGCTCAGCCCGAATGAAACCCCAGGTCTATGGGTTCCAGGAATCGTGCTGGAAGTGAACCATAACACCAAATGTAAAAACTCAGAACCCAGGTTTGCAAAAATGTCAGCAGTCATCAAAGGCTTAGTATTCCTTGAATGAATGCATATCACCTGCCACCTTTCATCCCAGTGTTTGACTCATACTATCTTCCATCCATCCATCCATCCATCCAGCCATCCATCCATCCATCCATCTTCTTTACCCGCTTCTTCCTTTTTGGGTAGCAGGGGTCGCCGGTGCCCATGTCCAGCCATCACTGTGAGAGAGGCAGGGGGCACCCTGGACATGGCTCCAGTCCATCACAGAGACACATAGAGACAAACAACCATTCACTCTCTCACTCACAACCAGAGACAATTTAGAGTTACCAGTCAGCCTAACATGCATGTTTTTGGTTTGTGGGAGGAAACTGGAGTACCAGGCGAAAACCCACGCATGCATGGAGAGAACATGCAAATATCTTATGCTGAAAATTATATATATATATATATATATATATATATTAGGCAAACCTTGAAAATAATACTAATATGCACAATCCCACGTGATGTATTATGTGATCTTTTAGTACATTAGTACTTGTAGTATATGTTGTAAATGACTTAACTACTGTCACGCCAAGTGTTTGTTCGGTATCTATAAAATTCACTGACGTATTTGATTTTTAGTACTTCAATCAATCTTTTGGGCCAAAAGGATGATCATGCTCTTTTTAGTGACTCTTTTTAAGAACTCCTATTATGCTTTTGTTTGTGAGAATAGACTCAAATGAATGTTCCAAGCACAACACATCCATCCATTATCTTCACCTGCTTCATGTTTCAGGGTTGCAGGGGTCACAGGCGCCCATACCCAGCAGTCACTGCGCGAGAGGCGAGATACGCCCAGGGCAGGTTATAAGGGACACAACAAATGGAATTAAATTTTTTTTATATTTTTTATTTTAGAACATATTAATTATGAGGCTTTTAATGTTTTAAATCAACAAAAATTTAGAACTCCTTCTCCACCAAAATTTGTAAATGTTTGTCCTTTCTCCAAAATATTGTTCACGTTGTTGTATAGAGCGTAAAAAATGGAAATAAATTTAAAGGGCACAATTTTTATTTTATTATCCTACATTCACATTTTTCTGACCCGTAACTTCTTTCTTCGTGTCTGTTTTGGCCCACATGTGAAACAATTAAACATGACTTGCTCAGAGTATTAGTTGGGGATGAGTCTCAGCTACAGAATTTTAGCTCGCTCTGTGACACTGACAGAACTGTAGCAACTTTTGAGTTTGCTGTGGCAGCCATCTTGAATCAGCCCAACTCCAAAAGTCAATCTGCTGTAGACATAAACCCAGTGAACACTTTCTAGTTGTTTCATTAGCATCTGTTCAGTGAGTCAGACGAACAAACACACACCTCGACATGGCCAAAACCATCATCGCTCCACCTTCGCCTTCACCAGCGGGTGATGAAGAGAAGGTGCTGCAGTCCAGTGCAGTGGATCTACAGCATATGTGATGACTCAAGTAAAAGAGAATGGTTGAAGCTAAAGCAGCAGAGTTATTGAGACATTTTTTTTTTTTTTTTGCTTCCTGAAACGAGTTTAACAGCAAAAACTGCTTGGTCCCACTTTCTCTGTAGCGAAACTTAAATAGGCTTAAATAAAAAGATTGACGCAGGCGCCACTTATGAAACATGACGCCAGTGAGTTTAGGCCTTACAGTTCAATAAACTCTGCTAGGCACTAAATTCAAATCATAAAACTTGACTTATGTTAAAAATTATAAACACCTCTCATGACAACCCCTCCACCGCCATCTGCAAGTCACCATGAGGCCATTAGCAAAATGTATTCCTTTGTGTTGCACAACCTTCTTATGATGCTGTTTGTCTGACTACAAATATAAAAGCAAAGCATTTTTCTCTTGTTTTCTTCATACAGTTGGCGCGGCGTTATAAAGCCTGATAGTTTGACTTAATGGTCTTTGTTATGTGGAGGAAGTCAGACACGGTGACACAGTCCACTGAGACTTCCCTCGCCCTGCTCGGATCACCGCCGTAGATCTGCTCTGGCTTTTATGGCTCTCTGTAATTTTTCATGACCTTATACGCGGCTAAATCAGACGGAATGCATTCAGAGACCTCAAACTCAAATGCTGTTCCAAAAACCCTCTCCGCTCGTGTTTTGTATTTACTTTTTTAAAGGCAAGAGCAATCAGGCATCCTAAATGAAGTTGCTAAACAAGAGGTTTTCCCAAAATGGTTTTCAGAAGTCATTTGTGCCGTAATGGCGCTCCGACCTGCTGTGTTGTGGGATTTTTACAGTTGACTACATCAGCCTTGTTTAGGCTAATGAATCTTTGATGACTTGGACTTCACACTTTCATTAAAAAACAGAAGACACTGCAAAGACAAAGTTCTGGAGGGAAAAACAATCGCCCCCACTAAAAATAATGTACCGGTACTTTATAGACACTTTGCTTTAAAGCACTTAAGAGTTTGACCCAAAGTCCAGTTCTCTTCTAGTTCTTATCTTATCTTGTATTATTCAGACATTTAGATGTCCTGAAAGACTGAGAATCTGAGATTTTTTCCTTTTTTTTAATTTAGAACAGATATAATCTAAAGTACCGCTCAAACAAAATGGACATGTTGATTCAAATTCAAAGCATGTCAGGATTGTTGTTAATCGATGAAGCTATTACAAAAAAGCTCCCTGCATTATTAATTATTTAAGAAATGAATAAAGTCGTTTGTCTTTTGACATAAACACATCCAGCATGGCTTAACAAAACACTACTGCCATCTTGTGCTTTAAAACATAGCAGTGCCTTATTAAAAAATAAAAATCAAAGACTAATATTGAAACAATGAAGCCAATTACTTTTTTTTTTGCTGCAAACTGAACTTATTTAATATCAAAAGATGAATATGAGACAAGAGAGCAACATTTCACTATGTTTTAAATGTTTTCATCAGGATCAGATATACAACTTTAGAAAATAACTACTTTTAACAGAACTCTACATTTATAGGTGAGGAAAAGTATTGGAACATGATTGACAGGTGATTTTTGTTGCCCAGGTGTGTCCTGCAAGCAATAAATAGCTGATTGTCTCCTGCCACTGTTCCAATGCTTTAGGAAGGAAGTGCAGCTTTTTCTTGATGCTATACTTCATATATATAAACTATATACCGGTAGTTTGTAGCAGCTGTTTAGCGACTTGAAATTCTAGGTTCAACTCCCCACCATGTCCATAAGTTGCTGTGTCCTTGAGCAAGTCACCTATTCCCTAAGTGCTTCTTAAACAACCCACTGCTCCATTTGGGTGCATCTCACCTGTTGTGTGATGGGTCATAACGCATAACGTATTTTCTGGAGTACAAGTTGCATCAGTCAAAAAAAGCATCATGAAGAGGGAAAAAATATAAGTCACTTCGGCGTATAAGTCGCATTTATTATGCGTCACTTCTGACCCATCGCATTTATTATACACTTATTTAATGGTCAAAACAGCTTAAGTTCGCCTGGGTGGCACGGCGCCATCCATCCATCCATTGAAGCAGGAGCCGCTAGCTCTCCAGTGTTCCTCCACCTTCACCAGCTGAGTGAAGCGAGCGTGCACGGGAGGACTCGCTGTTGCAGTTCTTTGAAATTTAAAGTGTCAGTCAAAAATTGCTTTATGAATATGGAAAAAAAAAGTATATGTCACTTTGGCGTATAAATTGCAGGACTGACACATTATGCAAAATCTATGACTTATACGCTGGAAAATACAGTAATTCCATTTTCATATTTTCATCATTTTATGGGCACATGCATTAACAACACATAGCAAATTAATTTTTTCACTTGAATGAGCAAAAAGACTTGAAACTTCAGGTTTGATACATAACTACTCTTTGAAAACAGCAGCTCTTCTCACTGAACGGAACAGAAGCTGCACAAAGATGCACGGTGAGCTGGAGGATAACCATCCATCCATCATCTTTTACACACTTCTTCCATTTTGGGTCACGGGGTCTCGCTGGTGCCCAGGTCCAACAATTACTGTGCCAGGGGCGGGGGACACCCTGGACAGCTCTCCAGTCCATCACAGGGACACATAGAGACAAACGAGACAAACAACCATTCACCTCTCACCTAGGGACAAGTTACCAATCAGCCTAACATGCATTCTTTTGGTCTGTGGAAGGAAACCGGAGTACCCAGAGAAAACCCCACGCATGCACAGAGAGACATGCAAACTCCACTCAGAAAGGCCCTTGGACCGAGATTTGAGTCGGGGACCTGCTCGCTGACAGGCAGCAGCTCTACCAGTTGCGCCACCGTGCTGCCCATGTTTATGACTCATTAAAGATATTTCTTTAGTTAAACCGTTGCTGCTTCCTCTAAAGATCCTACAACACTCTGAATGCTTGCTGAAGGTCCAGGATCATGTGTGTGCAGAAATATGGCCCGTCTCTCAGTGAGTCTCTCATAGCCCTTTTCTTGCAGTTTTGGACACTTCTCAGTGTGGGGATGTAAAACACTTCTGCCTAAACGATGAGCTTGGCTGTCAAAGTGTACTTTCCCACACTCACAGCATTACACGCAGATTCAATATCCATTTATTCCCAGTAATAAAAATAAAAAAAAACTATCTGCAAGGTAGCTGGCAGCTTCCACAGCTGCTGATAAGGCAGAATTGTCTTTTGGCACATTACGAGCAGCTGAAGTGAGTCCAGTGCTGCGCCCAGGCTTGTCCAGTGTATCTAGGAAATTACTTGCTCATCATTCATACTGATTGTTTAATCAGAGATTGTCACTTGGCAGATTTACTATAAACAGATGAATTAGAGTTACATGGCAGTTTTATGGGATTGCACAGCAGCAGCAGCAGCAGACAGCAAATTTTCCAATTCAGACAGTTTGATGACGCTCTTAACACGTGCAATTAAGAATGAATGCAGCAGCGAGATGAGCTCATATCCCCAGATCAAAATCATTTACAAAGATTTAGAGGAAAGAAAGGCTTCTGATGCGCACAGCAAGAGTCATGAGTTGATGTTACAAGCGAGTGACCCTAAAGTAAGCACACGGAACGATGAAAATGTTTAATGAGTTTAAGAGAAAAACTGCCATGACATTATGATGAGACTGCAGACATATTGTTCATTCAACATGTATTTATACAGGTTAGTCTCATTGAGTCATGAGGACTCATTTATAAGAGGGACACGTTTTTTAAAAAACAACACAGATGAGGTGCAGACACCAATAGACAACCGTATATTGTGACCCAATAACGAAGAAAACTTGTTGTATATATATATATATATATATATATATATATATATATATATATATATATCCCTTCCTGACCACAGACCACCGAGCTACCACAGCCCTCTGTGGGGAGCAGAGAGCTGCTATCTGGGGTTGTTGGGAGTTAAGGGCCTAGCAAAAGGCCCAGAGTGGGGCAAATGAGGGTCGAGGCAGGTAAAGGTGTTTCACCTTTCCCATCCACATATTTCATGTTGTCAGTCTGGGTAGTTGAACCGGCAACCTTCCAGTCACCAGCCCACCTTCTGTAACCTCTGCTCCACGACTCCGCTACAACCCTACTACCCCTGAGTCCCTTGTCTGGATATTTATATTAGAAATTCAAATATTATAGTAAATCAACCCATACTTGCACGTTTATTTAAGATTTTGTGTTTTCGCTAATGTTCACTCCACTGAGCAGCATTTTGCACGTCTTTAGGACTATAAAATCCACAAACCTGGAACACTGAATCTATCATTTTCTTTTTTACAAATGAGATCAACTGATCTGTTTTGAGCATTATATTTATGACAAATACTGTAGATGACATTAACAAAGAGGTTTTGGAGTTTCTCTGCTGACAAACATTAACTCAATCATCAGTTCTTGTCCACTAACTGCTCACATCAGGACCACACCAGTTCCTGTAGAGGATCTTCTGCTGGAAGTTTTAGCAGTTCTCCGTGCAGACATAAAATCAAGTTATCTATTGAGGCACAAAGCAAGTAAATTACTAGAACTTCTACTAAAGACCTAATGAAGTAAAAGAAAACTGTGGTTTGTTTGAGGGGGATGCCAGAGGATTTTTAGAAAACCTAACTACATGTTTAAAATTTGTCAACATCTTAAGAGTATCAATTATTTGTTCCACTCAAAACTCTTGAAGTCACAATTTATCTCACAATCGATACTTGATTCAGATTAAATATTTTTAGAAGAGTAGAAGATAAATATTACAAAAAAACAACATCCACGTTTATTCTGTGGAAAAAAATAAACCTGTTAATTTGAAAGCAAACTGCTGAGGAGGCTACATGTATGTAAGTACTGGCTTTTCACCAAAACAGCATTTCTGAAATGTTTACAAGCACCTTTTCTCATGTTTGAAAAAAAAACTAAAAGGTTTACCTTTTTTTAAGAAAGTACTTTTAATCTTTTTTTTTCTTTAATGCAAATTATATGTAAAACTCCAAATTTGCAGAGTGCACATTGTTCTTACATAGTTTTTTTTTTTTTACAGCTTCTAGAGGCTTGTATTTGACTTTATTTTGCTGTTTTGCAAAAATATGCATCAAATGCCAGCACTGATTTCATGAATGTAAAACAATATACTGGTGCAAGAAGAATGTCTAAATGAATAGAAAGTAATCAAAACCGCAGCCGCAGTGAAAATAACTCAACAACTGTACATGTGTAAATACTGTTTGATGGTGGAAACAAACAGTAACTATTAGATGAAGGGTGTGATTATTTCACAAAGACAACTCATTAAGGAAGAAAATAAGTTTAAATATCTGTCCTTTGTCTAAAATTATGTATTCATAACACATCTACGGTTTATGGCTAATGCTGTCTTCATTAAGACAAAGGAAAATGTGAACAAACTACTTTAATTTCTCATTTACACTGCATACTAAGTGCAATTATTCACCTTGACATCTCACAAAAGCATGAAAGAGGGAAATCAATAGTCCAACATGTTTCTGCACTTGACATTTTGACGCCAAAGGAAAAAAAAAAGATTAACTATTTGGCACCATTTCATAACGAAACACATAAATATAAAGCAATTTTCTGCAACCCTAATTAGAAAACAACACCATAGAACTGTATAATGTCATATTAATTGCTATTAAAGTTATGAACACTGGAATGTTCACAGTGCAGGCCTAATAGTGATAAAACCAGTCACAATAAAATATTTTATTATAGTGCAGTTTGAAATGCAAAACACAAATTAACTGTTACAATTATGATTTGAACAAAAATAGACATGTTTATTAAATATATAGACAAAATACAAAATCATAGGATTTCACTCCCAAGTCTTCACACTGTAAGTGAAGCTGCAGGGAAGAGTCAAAGGTTTTTAACTAAATACAGCTCAGTTTAAAGCAACCGATTCTATTCAAGCACCTGATACAAACACTTTAACTTGTACTCTGTACCTCTCTCTTCTTGCAATCGGTACTACACGTTTACATATTTATGGCTTTCAGTAACATTCAGAAATGGTAAAATGCTGCTTTTGTCCTGCATAAGTGGTTGTTTTAAAACAGAGAGAGTGAAACACAGGGGGAGCAGAAAAAAAGAACAGAAAAACAAAAACAGAATTGTAATGTAGAAAAGAGCTGCAGGTTAAATTTGATTTTGCATTTTTAACTATCATTGTACATCAAGATAAAGATGTACAAAGTATTTCATGTCTTTTAGAAACAGCATAAATAATGTGACCATGGGCAGCACGGTGACACAGTTGGTAGAGCTGCTGCTTCTCAGCGAGCAGGTTGCTCTGGTTCAAATCCCAGTCCAGGGTCCTTTCTGGGTGAAGTTTGCATGTTCTCTCCGTGCATGTGTGGGTTTTCTCCAGGTACTTTGGTTTTCTCCCACAGACCAAAAACATGCATGTTAGGCTGACTGGTAACTCTACATTGTCTCTAGGTGTGAGTGAGTGAGAGAGTGCGTGGTTGTTTGTCTCATTTGTAGCTATGTGTCCCTGTGATGGACTGGAGACCTGTCCAGGGTGTCCCCCACCCCTCACACAGTGATGGCTGGATATGGGCACCAGTGACCCCCTTGACCCAAAAAGGAAGAAGTGGGTAAAGATAATGGATGGACGGATAATGTGACCATCAATAGAAGAAAAACACATTTTCATCATACCAAAGTCCTTTCTGTGATGTCATCATTGTGAGTCTATGCTGTGTTCGCTAATGACACCAGAGGCATGAGAAATAAAAAACATGGAGGTGGCCTAAGGAGATACGTTAAACAAAAGTGTTCTAACAGATCTCTGAAGTAAAGATGACATGCGTAACAGAATTAATTTATCAGCATTACAGATACGTAAAAGAACAACACCGTGAACAAACTTTAATTCAAAGAGTCAGATTTGTATTTTATAATGAGCCAGCACATTAACTGTGATGTTATCCTGAAAGCTTATTTTGTTATTTTGGACTTGAGTCACGAGTTGGTACTGGAAGAAAAGATGCGTCTCCTGAACACACCGAGGACAATTACGAACATTGTTGGAGCTGCAACCACGGCGACAGCAGTGAAGAGCTGTGAAGACGACATGAACAGTGTCAGCAAAATAATAATAAAAACTTTACAGGTATGATTATTATTTGCGCACTGGCTTGTGCTAATAGTACATTGCTCCATTATATGACTGTTGTTGAAGTGATTGTTCTATTTTTTTTTTTTTACTTTTATTTTTAAATGTGCACATTATACCAACCTTAATAGCATCAACGTACTCCTTGTCAAATGACTGAAGAAACACATTAAAAAGAGCCAGGCTACAAGGCAGGTACGAATCTGTGTTCTCTGAGTCTCTGCACCTTCAAGACGAACATACAGGGTTGTTTTTATTTTTATACAGATTTGCAATAAAAGGAACATCGTTACTCCCTTTCACAAGTTGGTCGGAAGGAATAAATCTTGGAGAAGTTGTAAGCTCGACTTCGGCGTAAGTAATCAAATGTTGCTGTTCGGCGTCGCCATGAGAGAATGTGCTAGCAAGACTGTAAGGCAGACACGGGAAATTTACGAGTTTGGCCTGACCCAAAACAACGTTGATATCTGAATCTGGCCTTGGAAGGCGGACTATCTCAATTCCTCCTTGGATGTTATGGAAACAAAGATGCTCTATCCCCCTCCCCACAACTTCGCTTCCCCAAGGTCGTGGACCTGTGACAGAGCTTAACCGAACTGGCTGATAAACAAACATCTCTTACCAGGACTACGGCTGGGGGGGCGGGGACCCTCTGGACTGTGCTGTGCTTCCCTCACACTCATTTCCTCCACCAGTTATGTATTATCTTATGTCTATATCTGTTGCTTTTTGTGCTGAGGTCGTTTCTGATCTCCCCTTTTCCTCATGCCGTCACTTTCCTTATCTAAAAGGTGGTGCCGCTCAAGTGGCTACAGCCTTGTCTCTCCATGTATGTCTTTCTTTTGTTGGTAACAGTTCCTGTTTTAAATGTGCTATACAAATAAATTTGAACTTGACTTGACAAGTGCTGGGCAGGCATAGTAGTCACTTGTTAACTCACTTTTTGTACAAAAGACTCAGAAGCGCATTTCTGTCTGCAAGGTACAGCTCTGACAGGCCGAGTTCAGTCAGTATGGAAAGTGGCAGCTTGTAGCCCTCTTCAGCAAGCAGGCCGAGGTTGTACCATCCCTTTTAAACAAGAAGAATTAGTTCTACCAAAATAATTACACACGCAGTAATTAATAAATGCAAGCCTTAAAATGAATACGCAACAAGAAACCTGCGGATTGTTTCTTAGTGCTGCCAGCTTGTACATCTGTGCTGCAGAAAACAAGTCTTTCCGTTTGCCGTCATACAGCAGATCACCCATTCTAATAAAGGCTGGAAAATAATGAAAATAAATGTCTGCTAAAGCTAAAGGTTTTAAAATGACTAAAGTTAAAGTTCGTGTCTTACCATAAGTTTCAGGGTTTTGACTGTGGATTGTGAGGTTGTAATATCTCCACTCGCATTGTGTTGCATACGCAGGATCCAGAAAACTCCCCTAAAGCAACAAAACGAGCGAAAAACTCATTTCAGCAAGGTGTTAACCATAACGATCAGTTTACTGAAGAGAAACAAACGACTTGTATTTAAATAACTCACTGTGTTTTGTTCACAAAGATATGCAGCATTAAACTGTGCAGGTGCATACCCCGATTCTGCCACCATCATGTAAAACAAGAGTGAACTGAAGCTGTACAAGAGATCAAAGGACATTTAGCGACTTCCTGTTGAGCTGTTAACAAAAACTGTAACAGAGAACAGAGGAAAACCCACATGTCACCCTTGAGATAAGAGTCCAGCGCTTTCCGTAAGATGCTGCCCAAATATCCATTGTGCTCAGCAACCCACTTCACCCACCTGCAGTGAGTGAAACAGACACCGCAGCTCAAAGATGAGGAAAGACGTGCACGAAGTGAGAAGAAGAAAAGGATGTGTTTCTAACAAAACAGCGTCCGATGGGCGTCTCTCGACAAAGCCTGGTATCCCTGTGGTCCAGATGTCGGCAAGCAGAACTCCTCCTCGGATGTGCCCTCTGTTGGCAGACTTCCAGTAGTAATTGTACGCCACATACTGTCGGAGAGAAAAATATTTACAGTATACACATACAGTAGTCCCTCACTACTTGGCGGTTTGTTTTTCGCTGACTTGCTTTATCGAGGTTTTCAAAGTAAGATTGGACATGACACACAATTGGCTGATTGATGGGTGAGCCGCACGATCGGCATGGAATGTTTATTTAAAATAAATTATTTAAAATTATTTAGCACCTGTTGCACCTGTGTGCAGCCCACAGCTGCAGGAGAAGCTTCCTCCTACAGCATGTCAGCTCTCCGCTCTGCAGCGGAGAAGTGGGCGTGGCTGAGAGCGCTGGCAGAGAGCAGCCGGAGGCAGAGAGCTGAGATCATGACATGCTGTGCTCTTTTAGAGCGTTTAGCATTTAGAAAATTGTTAGGAACGTTGCAAGAGTGTGGGAAGGGTTTAAAACGCCTTAATATATAACTGTATATAAATATTAAAATAAACTGCTACTTACTACTACAACTACTTGTGTACATAATTTCGTTCTCATGTACCACATGAAATGGTAACGACAAAGTTTATTTGAACTTGAACTACTGTATCCCTACTTTGCGGTTTTTCAGTTTTTCACTGGGGCGTGGTCTCAACCCCCCGCAATAAACGAGGGACTACTGTACATCTAAAACAATTAGAATATCATGAAAAAGTTCTATATTGTTTGTCAATCACGTTCACAATCTGTGTAGTCCTTAGATGGTCAGGAAAGATGTTCAACAGATGTGGTCCAGCAGAGCAAAAGGCCGTCGCCCATGGTGCACAGTTTTTAGTAATGAGCTACAAATGTCGCATTCCTCAAGTCGAGCCATTTCTGAACCAGAGACAAAGTCAGAAGTGTCGTAATTGGCTGAGGCGATGAAGACCTGGACTGTTGCTCAGTGGTCCAATGTCCTCTTTTTGGATGAAAGTACATTTTCATGTCATTTGGTAATCAAGGTCCCAGAGTCTGCAGGAAGAGTGGAGAGGCCCAGAATCCATTGCTTGAAGTCCAGAGTGACGTTTCCATAGTCAGTGATTTTTGTTTTTCATCCAACCTTTATTTAGACAGGTAAATCCCATTGAGCCTCGATGACTCAATTACAAGAGAGACCTGAAAATTTGGTGATAGATTTGGTGCCATGTGCTCTGCTGGTGTTGGTCCACTGGGATTTCTGAAGTCCGCAGTCCAGTAAGACATTTATGACATTGTCTCTGGTTCAGGAGTGGCTCGACTTGAGGAATGAGACATTTGTAGCTCTAGGAGTTAATGAGCTGATTAGGGTGTGACACCAGGACTTTACAATATTGAACCTCTTCACAATGTTCTAATTTTCCGAGTCACTGAATTTTGTTTTTCATTATCTGTAAACCATAATCATCAAAATAACAAGAAATAAAACCTAAAAATATTTCACTCTATGTGTAATAAATCTAAATATGAGTTTCACTTTCTGAAGTGAATGACAAAAAATACTGAACTTTTTCAAGATATTCTAATATTTTTTTCTACATTGTTATTGTCATTGGTGCTATTTCTGACAGACTGGCTCAAAGTCGTGTGTTTTAGAGAACGCTTGCACAGCTGAGTTTACCTGATTGGCAGGCCTTCCTGGATACAGACCCTGTGAGTAAATGACACCAAGATTCAAAGCAGCATCGGGAGACTCGAGGAGATCTGCCTTTTCCCACAGCTGCACCGCCTGCTCGTAGTTCTGCTCATACTGCTCATAATACCAGGCCAGGGCGTTGAAGGCAGGAGCAAAACCCTGCAAAATAAATGAATGATGCTTGGCTAGAAGTAGTGTGCAAACAATGAAAGGATATTTTGCTAGGGTAAAGAAACAGCCTTAATTCTTTATTACAAATAAAAATCCTACTAAAAAGCCACATTTAACCATGCAAACCTGCTCCATAGCTTTCTTCAGGAATGTGACACCTTTCTGAATGTCCTTCTCAACCCCATGTCCCTACAGAGAAACAGCAAAACTATTTCAAAAGAATAAATGACCTACAAGATAAAACCATGAACTATTTAGAATCAGAATAAGCCTCATCATCATTGCACCGAAGTACAGTGAGATTATGTTCGTACAATCGTCTGAAAGATGGGCGGAGTGCACGTTGCTGCTGCTCCTAAAAGCGCGGCCCCTTATTCTTTTAGATAGAAAAGGGGAAAATGCCCTGAGGAGAGGATAGGGGTATTACAAAAAAAGATCTCTTCACACCTTGTTCTTATCAGGACACGATTTAAGACATCAAAATACTCTACCAGCAAGCACATTTATAGACACATTGCAGATGCATTTGACGGGGGCGATAGACAGAGCCTTCTTAGTTTACACATATCCCAGGAAAAATTTGATAAGGCGGCCTGCTTTGAGGATGAACGGGGGAGTCAGATTCAGATAAGTCACAGTTGTTGATTCTTTTTCAGACAGACTGTTTTTTCTTGTCACCCTTGAGTTTCGATGATCCAAAGTGGCCAGAATTGTGGGCATTCTACTGGTTTGTGCTTATTATCTCTCTCCAAGGTTGTCCCCAACATGCTGGCGAGTCCCAGAAGCCACAAGTGACCTGCGATTCTCACAAATCCTTCCATCTTACAGTTTAGCTCGTAAATCAGCTGATTTTGAGTGCTCGAAGCACGAACCAAATCTTCACACAAGGTCAACCGCTTTGCCATGGCCAAAACTGCTGCCGCCATCTTCTTTAATAGCCTATAAAATAGGTGTCCGACGATGACAAAAAGCAGAAACCCTGCTGTCATGATTCCAATGATATAAACATCTTCGGCGTCTTCCTGAGACAATACGGAAAGGCACATCAACTTCCAAACCCACACGGATCCATGACGTACCCTGCCGCGTGCGTCTCAGTGGGGCATGAGGGTTCTCCAGGACCCTGTCGTTTGGTTGAAAAAAATGTTATTGATTGCCTTGAAAGTCCAGCTGACCAGATCCATGACAGTAATTTACGATTTGGAAGCTGTGTGAATAGAAGCTCAGATACACACGACAGAGAGTAAAAAAGCAGGAGGAGGGCGGGAGAGGGAAGAAATGCAGCCATCTTGCTCAAGAGTGAATGAGGAACAAAAGCAGGATATTGGATTAGTATAATAGTATAGGATTTAGTAGAATATTGTTGTGTTTTACCAATTTCATAGAAGACTGACCTGCAGAAGTACTATTCCATAGTCATACATTGATACTGGGTCTTCCAGCTGCACAGCTCCTCTTCTGTAGTGCTTCACAGCCTCCTGGATGTTTGGAGACAATCCTTGCTGACCCCAGAACAGCATGCGGGCAATGGCTTGCTGAAAATATAATCATTAGATTTTTTGTTGTTGAAATGTTTAAATATTCCCACCTTTGAGAGCATCTAGAAAATGTATTTTATTATATTTTAGGGGGGAAAGGAAAGAAAAGGTTAAACATGTTAAATATATCCTTACAAAGATTTATATTTTACACAAACTGGTTATATAATATATTTAATACATGCACGTCAATGAATAAAAACCATTTTCGTGCACATGCATTATTTTCCATCAGATTTACTTTGCATTGTGTACATTACACGACAGGAAACAGTATAAAAGAGATCAAGTTAAAAAGCAGGATTTAATAAAGGATTTTTTTGGGGGGACATTTTTTTGAAGGACATATTTTTGCTCCAAATAAACAATCGCCCAGTGAAGAGACACAATGTGCTCATACTTGCACAATAAGATCCCTTATGTGCATTTTGGAATATTTAATAAGTAAAAGAACAAGGGGTCCTACAAAAGAAAACGTGATACACGAGGGTCCGTGATCACAGCAGCACTAAATCAGTAAACTTTTTACTTTATACGAAGAGAAGCAAGACAATGGAATTGATTAAATCCATTGAAATGTTTTGCAAAGTTTTGTTAGACATCTTTACTGTAAGTTTATTTCGGCTTACCCCTTCTTGAGGGACCACCACAGTGAGCGAATTCGCATAAAAGATTTGAAAATTTGTTTTACGCCCTTCCTGACGCAACCTGGGCTCAAACCCGCAACCTCAGGTTTACAAGACTGTGGCACTGGCCACCAAGCTGCTACAGCTCCAATCTAAAGATCAGAATTACAGTCGGTACCTCAGCCTCAGCTGCTCCTCTGTTCGCCTGCAGTTTTAGCCACTGGAAGATGTGATGGTCTTCCTTGGTCTGAAGCTTCAGTGTCTCGTCATCGGTCAAATACACAGCTTCTACAAAGGTCTCACATTAAAAGACAAAATATATACTGTATACAATTTGCACATGTAAATCCAAATAGCAGAAAAATCTGTATTTTAATATGACTTTTGAAATATATTTTTTTTATACTCTGTATCTTTAACCCCAATATTACAGATGAAAAAGGAAAATGCATTGTCTTTTTAAAACTGTTGCCACAAAAAAAAAAGTTAAATTTAGCAGCATATGTATCCAAGGACATACTAAAAATATGTGTTGGTTGGGTGGGAGACTTTTCTCCCATTATCTTATCTGCAACATGATTCTTGTCATAAACAGGACAGAAGGATCAAAAACGCCTTTGATTTAGTTTTATTCTTACACATCATTCCATCCAACAAATGTTACCTGCTGCGATGTGGGATTCTGTCGGTCTGCAACTGTCTGTTTGGCAATATTAGCATAATAGGCATAGGCCAGATTGTGGTCTGTGGGGAAACCATCTACCCCCTGATGATGCAAGTGCCCAAGGTGTAGAAGTGCCAAGCGATCATCGTTTTGAGCAGCTACCAGGGCAAAGAGCCAAGCCTGTGCCAAATCCAGAGGCGTGTTCACAAACATATTAAACACAGGCTTGTTAGAGTGGACTGACTCAATAATAAAACTCACTTTGATGGGCTGTTTTTGGACTCCCAGGCCAGAACTGTAGAGCACAGATGACATGTGCAGAGCTCGGTTATCAGCCAGACAGCCAGCTTGAAGCAGCAGTGGTAATATTTTGCTGACCGCTGCACTGCTCTTTGCTCTGCTCAGTTTCTGAAGTGATAAGGAGTACAGAGCTCTGCCCACAGCTGTCGGGCTCACCGCTCTTCCTCCTGCAAGGCAGCAACTGAGCTTATTTCAGTGACCCAATTCTAGTGTGTTTATGCACAGATACCAAACAGCGAACATGATTGTGACAAATGTTTGCTGTTTAATCAAAATATCTATTTTTGGGTGATACATTTCTTACCATATTTGAAAACCAGTAATTTGGCCAGTTTAACTGCTAGTTTTCTGCGAGTGGGCGTCTCCTCCCACTGTTCACACTGCATATGTGATGATGGTCTCTCCTTTACAGTCCATTCATGGAAAACATCAAAATAGGCCTCTAAAATAAACAAAACGTTTGTTTCTTTTACATTTAGTTACTTTACCACCACCTAGTGGACATAGGGTGCCATTACCAGACTCTCTTCCTCGTTTTGCCTCCAGTGAAAAGCCTCTGATCTTGTCTGTCATCTCAAAAACAAACTCTTGACAGGTCTGAAGCCATCCAGTCAGGTTTACATTCTTAATGACATCTGGAACAACTTCAGGCTGCAGAACGAGAAGCATCAAACTAAAATGACCTGAACAGGGGACTACTTCAATAACCGTGTTGTGAAAGTTGTTACCTTGCTGTGAGGTGATGCTTTGTTGCGATGGTATGTCACTGGTCCAAAATAACCTTCCACACCTTGAATATACTTCCCTCCACCAATTACAAAATATCCTTCTGTGTCATCAAACATGGCAGCATGCCTTAACCTGTAAAACCAGTTTTACATTAGTTGGGATTTTTTTCCTTTATTTTAGTAATATAGTTTGTTGCATTAAAGTTGACTTACACATATTCTGTAGAAACTCTTTGCTTTTTATTCAGACACTCCATGGAAACAGTGACCTAAACATGGTGACAGTGACATCTTTATTTTCATTGTTCTCATTAGAAAAACATTGAACAACGTTTTGTCGACAAGACGTTATACTCACGGTTTTCCCTTGTAAAGTCAAACTGAACTGGCACCACTCACTTAAAGGCACCAGGAACGTAGAGATAAAAGCAGACGACTCCTCGGCCTCCCCACTTATCTGGATGTGAAGTTGGCCTAAATTTATGAGTTTAATAAGAGGTTGAACTTCTTAAACAGGGAAAAAAAAACTGCCATTGGTGTTTTCATTAAAACTTTTAACACATATCAAGTCAAAGACAAATAAATTCAGTGTTTTCAGCAGTGATCAAAAACTAAGCAGAATTTTAAATTTGGAAGGCAAAGAAAAGCATTTCTTTATCTCTATTATGCCGCAGTGAAAGAGTCTGTGTAAATCTCATAAAGGTCAAAACTGAACTCCCTCTTGTATTTGAGAGCCCTTTGAGCCTTCAGGTGTCACATTTGATAAATGTTACCATCGTAGGCACATACACCTTCGTCACTCAACGCAACCTGCAGCTGCATCCAGAAATGAAACGTAAAACAAGGCAGAAAACAAATGAACAGCAAAGAAATCCTTCCAAGTCCTTCAGACACAAGCTCTTAGAAAGATGGCGGACGTGATCAGTGGCCACCACACTCCACTTTTAATGGAAGTTGGAAAAAATGATTAAAAAAAAAAAAAAGATATTTTGAAGGTTATTTTTTTTTTACCTGAATGTTTGAGGAAAAGTGATGGTGTGACGTAATTATTATGCGAATCTATGTGATGAAACACACCACACAGTCTCTCCTGGCAATGTCTGGTCACAAACAACCAAATGGAAATCCTGCACCTATAGCAGAAATACAGTTAGAAACTGAGCCTGTAGAGCATCTTCATCAACTCTACTAGAACGTTTCTTCTCGTACCATGGAAAAGTGATGGCTTTAAGGCGCAAGAACTCCAGAAGTTTGTTCCTGTAAGGTTCCAGCGTCTTCGTGATACCAAAATTTTCTCCGGTTGAGGCATAGATTGTGGACAGCAAGTATACGGTTTCTGAAAGACGTGAAGACTTTGAACAGTTGAAACAAGTCGATATTCATCATCTACAAATGTGTTCTAGTTGTTCTGCACTGGTTTAAGGTGACCCACGTGTTATCAGTTTTAGGCCTTACCTTGCTCAAAAGGACATCGTCTTTTGAAAGACCATTGAGTTAGTTGTAACATTTGTCGGCTCCAGGCAAAACAAAGCTGGTGGGGTTTGACGGGTCGACTAAAAAGAGGCTTTGGGTGCAAAGCTGCCGCATCCTGAGCACTGATGATCATTTTAGCATCATTCAGTCCATCGTATCTGACTGAAGCTCGAAGGATACAACTCAGTACCCAGTCAGAATCTGGAACGATGCCATCTGCTTGGAACACTAACCAGTCTGGCAGATTCAACCGGACAGTCCTGGTTTTAGGGTCACTGGGGACACAACTCCACTTTCTAAGAAGAAAAGTGGAGACTGTGCCGGTTTCAAAAGATACAACACAGTCCAGCTGTACTGTAGAAGGTCCATCACACGAGTAGAGCACCTTCAATGGATGGTCCGGCACAGTGTCACCTGGAGGATTCAGGAGCATCACCTTATCTAACCCCCAAACAATCTGAGACAGAGCACAAGCAAACAGTCACCAAACTGACAAAAGCCGAAGGGATCAGAGCATCAGAGGAGGATGAAGGTAAACACGCTCCTACCTGCATGCTGAGGCATAGCTGGCAGATACATTCATACACGTGGAAATCCATGTTCTGCCGTTTTTTATTAAAGATGTTCAAGCTGCATGCAGTGGAACAAAGAGCCTTCAGATCCGGATCAAATCCTGTTCCACCTCAGCTACGCCATATCCCAGGTAAATATTTACCAGCACACAGCTCCACCCAGTTCCTACACTTGTGCACAGCGTAGACGAGGACGATTGTGGAGAGGGTTGAATTCTAACACCCGAGACACAAAGATACACCAGTTCCACTGGCCTGTTGCCCAGAATCTCATTTTATGGTTACGTTTCATAAATTCATAACAATTTGGCACCAAACAAATTAAAACGCTTTGTTTCTTTCTTTCTTTCAAAATAGTTTATTGCTATCATGCAGAAGTGCCATCAAAGTCTAGACCACCACAGATGCAAAATTATATATTTTCTGTACAAATATACTGCATGTATTCTTAAATATAAGCTCAAGATGAGAAAAATAAAATGAAGTACAGGAACTTAGAGCTCAAGCTGATCCATTCTTTTAACCCAATATAGGTTTTGTTGTGACAGTTGACATGCATCAACATTACAGCACTTTGTCTGATGGACACAGGATTACTCACTCATTCAAATGGCGGTATCAATTTACAGCTGTCGTGCAGGAAAAAAAAAACTAATCTTTTTAAAAAGTACCAGTAGTAAAAGTATCTTTTCAGCTGGCTTCTTAAACAGATCATTAAAACATGTCCTCTGCATCCAAACCACCTGATATGCTGAGGGTGGGGGAGATTCAGCACTTTTTGGTTGATCATTTCTAAGGAGCACCCTAAAAAGTACTGGCGTCCCTACTACTGTAAAAAGAACCTACAACTACCACTGCATAGTTCTGTTTGTTTTACACGAAGCAACTTACATTAAAACTGGCACAAAGGCCTTTGTAGTAATAATCTGATAGAAATCATCTAACAAATGTAAACAGTGTACTTATACTGTTACAGAAACAATACCTTTGGACATACAGAATATTAACTTTGAATGTACATTACTGTATATATAATGCATTTCTGTATTCCAAGTAAAAGGGGCTCAAAAAATTGAAGACAAATACAAAGGCCTCTGAGAAGAAACGGGAATTTGGCACTTTCGTACGATTGGTCTTTTGACCCGTTGAGCCAAGTCGTTCATACAAACTTCCGTGGTTAGAACATGAATATTTGTATCTTTAACAGAGCAGGTGATTTTTCTTTAAGTGTAGCCCTTACCGATGCCCGTCCCTCAAAGACAATTCACTGAGCAGATTTCACCGTCCACAAAAAAGAAAACAAGACAAACAGCGGAAGCTTGTTAACCTTTCACCCTGTTCACCCAAGTAGTGATGGAAGAAAATAATGGATCGTTAAGAGCTCATCACCAAGAGAGGTCAAGTATTTACCAATGGCGTTTCCAAACTTCTAGAAGCCTGTTGCCAAAGCTCTCTCCCAAATCTTAGAAACATTTTATCAACCTAAACCAGAGGTCATCTTTTACGAAACTGGATATTTTAGTAAGATAAAGAACAGACATGCTTCACACTTCCAAGATTGCATACCCTGGACCCTAAATAAGACAATCTCCAAAATAAAAGGGCCAAGTCTGCATTTTGATTGTCCTTTTGTAACATTATTAGGCAATGTGCTTCTTGAGTGTAGCAGTGAATTCCATTCAGTAGCTAGAACTAATAAGTGTTCAAACAGTAACATTTCCAGACAAAGGTGTAGCTTGAATTGCTAAACTACTGCAGCTTACGTGGACTTGTCTGCCTAAAGTTCCCTTGAATGCATCATCAAGTGCCAACAAGACAACAAAAGACAAATAAAAAAACTGTATACATCAATATAAACAAAAGTACTCTGTGGGCAAAGAAAGTGTGGATTCAATTTGGTTTGAGGAACAGGTGGTTAGGGAGTAACCAACAGAACATCAAGTGTTCTCTGAGCAGGATAACGACAAGAACCGAGCAAACACCAAGAGCATTCGAATACCAGTCAAACAAAAGTGGAGACATGCAAAATGTCAGATTGAAGAACATGAAAAGAAAACCCAGAGGGAGACATTCCCTGGCACGACTTCCTGCAGGAATAAATACTTTACATTCCAATGTACAAACCTGCCCACTGCCCTCGTTTTAAACACTGACCAAAGAAGCAGAGAAAGAGAAACGGCTGGTTGCTCCCAGTCTGTAGCACGTGTTGTAACCGACATGAAAGATGCAACAGCAACAAACTGTGCCATGATTTATCCATTAACGAACCCAAAAAGCCTAAAAAGAAAATAAAGCTATGACAGACCAGACAGAGGGATACAGTCTAACAGCCCTTAGTTCATGTCGCACTTATTTCTTCTGTTTCTTGAAGATCTTGAAGGTGTGTTTCTTGCGGCTGGCAGTGGAATCCGTCTCTTCTCCTGTCGAGCCACTGTCTTCCTCCAGGGGGCTCTTTTTGGAGGACAGCTGCGGGATGCGACTGCTACCTTTCACCCCCATAACTCCCATTTGCCCTCCTGTAGGCGACGGTGTATCCAGGTCTGTGGAGTTGGGACTGAAAGAGCGAGATGACTCGGACAGACTGTTGATCTCTCCCAGGCTGGGCGACTTCTCCATGTGGTGGATCTCCTTCATGAGTATCGGGCTGCCAGAGACGACCTCTGCGGCACCTCCTTCATGAATGCGGTTCCCTCCGTTGGAAGTGTAAGCGTGCATGGAGACGGTATCGTCTGCACGGTGGGACAACCCATGCATGAGAGAAGTGGGTTTGATTAGGTGGCTTCTGGAGCCGAAGGCAGACAGCCGGTCACCAACTTGAGAAAGAGTCAGGGAAGAGTCAGAGTCAGAGCGATTTAGGTCCCTGCGGGAAAATAAAAATAAACACAAATTAGAGTAAATCAGGAAAACTATTTTTTATTTTTTATGTAGCCATGCTTGCTTGGGTTCGTCTACACACTACGCCGGCAAAGCCACAAGGTGCGCAGCACAGGATAGTGAAACTTCACACGTTAAGTTTTATGGCAAAAAAACACTGCAAATGACAACAAAAAAAGGGGGGGGGGGGGTTATGAGGGCAACAGCATGAAAGCAAAAATATGTAAAAAGTAAACTGTGATTTAGTCAAGTTCACACAAAAACTAAGAATACGATAGCCAAGCTACGAGGGTTAAGACAAAATGATAGGTGGTTAAAAAGAAAGGAAAAAAAAAAACCACACCAACACCCACACACATGCACGGTGTGTGTGTGTGAAAGGAGTCGAGTACCCGAAACTGTCGCTGAATAGGGGATGAACTTTGGAGGCATCTGAGAACGTGAAATCAGGAATGGGGTCCATGGGCTGGAAAGAAGCATGATATACGTGGGAGGAATGGGGGGCAACACCACCAGCTACAGAGCTGGGTAAGCAGGAGGACGAAGACGACAAAAACGGTACAGACGGGGGGTTTAGGTTGGAAGAACAGATGACTGACGGATGAGAAACAGCTGAGGAAAGAGGCAGCAGAGGAAGACATTCGAGCTGCCCGAATGAATGGCTGCGTGACTGTCTGAAGGTGGGCCTAGGATTGGATGAGTGAGGGGTTCCCTCTCCATGCTGCCCTGCAAGCAGGGAACTCTCTACCAACCTCTGGGAGCCCAAGGTCAGCTGAGGGTCAATGTGGCGTTGGCGTAGAGACATCATACTGGGAGCTGTTGACACAAAATAACATTATTAATAAACACTAAGACAATTCATCCTAATAGGCAAGGAGAGACCAACAGGGGAGGCTGTTAAAAATGTATTCACTGCTGGAATGTTTTTATCTGGTTTTAAAATACCATTTCATTATTAACATAAAATATTTAAGTATTATATCATGGTTCTAACATTCACTTGTATGTATTTTCCTCTGAGGCAAGATCAGGCAAGTTTCTAGATAACCAGTATGGAGTAATGTCCTTTTCTCCAGCAGTGTTCATGAGCAACATAGGTCTAGAGAATCTCAGTTCTGCTAGGTTTTAACGAAAGGGAGAGACTGGGGACTGAACTGGGGCATGAATAAATCTCCAACCAGAGCATTTCCACATGGGCTGACAGTCTGAAGCAATGGACAACAGGTCACTGGCTCGCCGCTCCAGCTGCAGGGCGCCATCTGAAGTCAAGCCAGTAAGACAGTGTTGGAGCCGAGCGACACGAAGGTGGCAGAGGAAGAGAAGGGATTGAAACGGGGAGTAATTAATGGCGATTCAAAGGCTCACTCACTATTCAAGCTGGGAATAAAGTATGATCTCCTTGAGATGAATGTGCAGAACATTCACCCATTAACTCAGCAATGAGAAAAATGTCATGTGAATTTGAGGATCAGACACATTTTTGTGCTGGTGTTTATATTTAATCTATTTAGAACGAGGAACTGTGTCAAAACCTGATTCAACATCTGTGCAGAAAATATTAGGACACAATCACATCTACAGAAAAAGCTTGGTCTCTTTATAAACTGTATTTTTTATAGAAGGATTGTTTTCCAAAAGTCACAAGTTTTTTTGTCCCAATAATTGACTGACATTTGAGTAAACACGTATCCAAAATAAAACAATTTAAAAAAAAGGCATTTAGTGAAGTTTCAAGGGAAACCTCTTAATTTTTTTTTAAACAAAACACATAAAATTTAATATAACATTTTACATTCATACCGCTCCTGTCAACATTCACTAAATATAATCCAAAATAATTTAATGAAAGGACATTCTTTAACCCACACAATCTGTATCACAAGGAATGACAAAACATATTCAAGTGAACGCAGAATAAAAAGTCCCAACTCTCATGTGGGCTGATTTTTTGATTTCCCCAGGACGGTCTTTGCTTGTTTGGAGATTCGTTTGTTAGTCCCCACTAAATCATTCGACGAACCCTTACATTGAAAAATTCCAGACACGAGGCCTTCGTCCAAGTCGTCCACATCATCAGACATGATGAAGTGCTGCGGTGTGGCTCTGCCACCCATGAAGCTGGAATCAACGTTGAGCGATGAGGCCAGAGAGGGGAGGCCCGGGTTGGTGACGATGGTAAAACCTGTGAGCATCTCTATCTGCTGCCAGCGATGCAGCCTCTCCCTCAGAGCAGCTGTCACTTCACCGAGGGCTTGTCTAGAAAACACAAGTGCAGATTAACGTGTCTGACACATACTGAACGTTGTTTACATTGCTGCGTCATTGAGCCTGACTTACTTTGCAGCCAATATTTTGTGATCCACATCATCCAGGGAGGAGCTGTGAGCCACGTGGAAAGTCCCAAAGAGAGTGTTCCTCTTCTTTTTGATCTTCTCTGCCTGGCAAAACACACAACCAAACTTTCATTTCTCTGGTAAATGTGCATTGTGCAGATGAAACGCAACAGCTAAGATTTAAAAAACTAATAAACATTTCCACGGAAAAAAAACTGAACTTTCCAGAACTTGATTTAAGAAAAAAAAAAAAAAGGCAATTTATTTATAAAAACAATCTGGTTGAGGAGTTACAAATATCTAAGTGACTCACACATCAACGAAAAAACATGAAGGCAAACATCAAGTTTCTATAAAAGAATCAGGTTACAGATTACAAACAGTTTATTAAATCTGTACCATTTTGTACCGTCATGCTTATATTCTCTTTATATTTATATGATTTTTAAAGCATATCCAGATTGGCAACAAATTGTTCAAGAAATAAGAAATAAACATCGTATTCTTTGGTTTAAATACTTGAGAAATGTCAAACCAAAACTTGTTTCTGTGGATGAAAATCAAGCAGTGTCCTCTTCAGATAAATAAAACCGTCTCTTCAATTAAACAGCATTTCCCGTGTACGGTAGTTCTGCCGGGCTCACCCCTTCTTTAGCCACCAGCAGCTGGCGTTCAGCATTCTGCTTCTTGATGTTGTAGTACTGCACCTCCACCTCATGGGTGAGCTGCAGCCACTTTTGGAGAGACTCTGGAGGAGCCCAGCTGCTCCGAGACTCCAGCTCCTTCTCTGCTTTCTTCAGTGCCATGCGCACCTGCAGCACATTTCAAAGAATAAAAAAGGCGAGAGATTAAAACTAATTCAGAACAATCATCAGCATGCAACAAAAATAACATTTTCTTTTTTTTTCTTATTTTATAAACTTCCTATGGTAATCTAAAATAGTTCAATCTGGTCCTCTGGACATTCAAAAAACCCCAAAACAAAGCAAAACAACAAAAAATGTAGAAACGTTTCGTCTCTCGTCCGAAAGACTTCTTCAGTCTGAGGTGCTGTATTCAGCTCAGTCTCTTAAATAGCACCTTCTCAGAGTGGATCAACCAGTTTTGCTGCTGACAACCAAAACCAGCTGATCACATGCTCAAGAAGGACCATCAGCCTAACAATGGATCATTAGCACACTGATGGCTGTTTACTGTTCACAGAGGGCTGAGTGATACCAGCATGGTCCTTCTTGAGCATGTGATCAGCTGGTTTTGGTTGTCAGCAGCAAAACTGGTTGATCCACTCTGAGAAGGTGCTATTTAAGAGACTGAGCTGAATACAGCACCTCAGACTGAAGAAGTCTCTCGGACGAGAGACGAAACGTTTCTACATTTTTTGTTGTTTTGGGTTTTTTTTGAATGTCCAGAGGACCAGATTGAACTTTTTTAGATTTTTCTACCTGGATTATTGAGCATGCATCAGGATATTCCTATGGTAATATGACGTGCAAAATTATAAACATAAAAATCTTTGCTCTAAAAACCTTTTTTTTTATTATTTATTGAAGATATATATATATATATATATATATATATATATATATATATATATATAAGAAGTTATGTTGTTTATTTGTCATATGCAGGTTAACACAAGGTTGACAGTGCAATGAAAGGTTCAGGATGAGAAGAACCAATTTGACTCGCTAAAAACAAGCAAACAAGAAAATACTAAAGTGTGCAATAAAAGGTACAAAATAAAGTACCAAATAGTGGAAAAAAGAAAGAAAATGTTTGCAAGGTCCAATAGAAATACAGTAAACCACAACATGGTAGAATATAACGGAGCAAGTAGGATGAGTTTGTATAAATACATTTTTATAAGCTTAAATGCACATGATATATATTGTATTGCACATAACTAACTTAAGCTGCACAGGTTGTGTGACAGGTTATTGCACAGGTAGGTTCAAGCTCCTTTAGTGTCATTCACATCACATGGTACATGAGGTGGTAACATTGAGACAAATTAAATTATGATGGTAACGTAGTGACATAAATGATACAGCCACATAGTGCAGCAGCAATAAACTAAGGTTTTAAATATTCTATCCGTTTCTGAATAAAATCACCCAAACATAATAAACATATCTAAATATTAATGATTAGACTTTACCTGTTCTAGCTCCTCTTCTGCATACTTTTGGCGACTCAGTTCATTCTCGGTCCCTTCACGCAGCTCTCTCAGTCGTTGGGCCTCTTGCTTGGCTGTGTTTATTTCATCCCTCAGTTTCTGTTCCAGGTTCACCTTCTCCACCTCGACGGAGCGATGTTCCTCCTGGGCAATCTGCAGCCTGGAAACAGGGTCGGGAACAAATTGTTAGATTTCACTTCTTGAGCATTCAAAGGGTCCTTTCTAAGGCCAAGACAAGAAACCTAGTGTAATTTTTAACTTGGCAAACATTACATGTAAGCCTGTGTGTGCCACCTATGTGTGAAATATATGCTCTGCATGAACCGTGCCATCACCGGAAACAATGGTTAACATATAAAGCAAAAGGCCATGGTCAGCTGCTAGGCAGCTCACAATAAGCCGACATCGGAGGCAGCAGAGCCAAGAATGGCAACAGCTGACGGTGAGTAACTTTAGAACGGCACAGTGTGATTCCTGTGTCTAAAACACATGTGCTGCTTTCTAAGTGGCGTTCTTCTCACCTTAATAAAGGAGGGGCATGCCACCAATGGATTCATTTTATGTACTTCAACTCACATTGTTTAAAATAACAAAGACTATAAACAAAATTAAGTATATATTCAATGTTGTTGTCCGGGCTTCAGAATTTACTTTTGTTGTAGTTCAGTTAAGAGTTTTACATTTAAGTACATATGGCAATGCTACATTTTAGTCAATAAGGGGCAGCACTCTCCACTACAGAACAAAAAAGCAGCAGTAAGTCAAGTCAACTTTATTTATAAAGCACATTTAAAACAGAAGCCGTTACAAAAGTAGTAAGAAAAATGCAAATGAAATCTGATCCAGAACACTAGTTGTGGAAAACGCAGCTAGTTGGCAGTCCTGCTCACACTTTCAACCCTGACCTTAACCACAGTTAAAGTTTGAGAACACTGGCAGATGTGCAGTTCCCAAAGAGAAGATGTTGAAATATACCAATAATCCTGAACTGTGGCGCGAACAGGGAAACTACTTTTTTTTAACTCTACCAAGAAATAGTAGCTTTAGCTTAAGTCACTGGCAACATCATTACATTTGACTTAATCTTCACAAGCCCCACATGACAACTAACATTTGAAGGTCTGTCACACTCGTCCGTCTGCACCACACAGCCATATCCTCGTGGGTGAATTAGAACTGAACCTGACACGTTAAGCTGATACATTTATCACCATCTCCCACTAGTGAGGCACAGTCTTGGGCACACAGGAAATCCTGTTTTTTAAAAGCTTCCTCTTGCTGTCTCTCAACAGAGACGCCATGTTGGAGCTAGGCTACTTGATACCACCACAGGATCTGCTTAAAGTTATGGAAAGAGAGCAGCTGGCAGTGGGGATCAGGAAGAAAAGCTCAGTCAGACACAGAGGACATACCTCGTTTCTCTCTGCTAGAATCTCTAAGCTTGTAGGAAAAACAAACGAGATATAAATAAAGTTGCACAATATGACTGCACATAGTGTAATGCAATGCTGAACCAACAGACTTCAGTGATATGAGCAGAATGTTTTTTGACTTGTTAGTAGGGCTGAACAATTTTTGAAAATATTATAATTGAAATTTTTTGCATCATTATTGCGATTTTAATATGCAATTATTTTCCGACGTCGTCTTCTCGTGTATTTTTCAACGAACACAAGCAATAAATCTGTCTCAGTTGCAATAAACTGTTTTCAGCTCTGCTGCAACTCTGTTTCTGCATTTTTTTGCATAGCTCCGGGATAGCAACTTGGCTAAAACGTGTGCATGAGGGCATTCTGTAACGTTTATCCATTGTGTTTACCAAAGCTGTGAACCCAGGCTTGGTCACTATATTAATGGGCATCATGTCTTTTGCTATGAACTCTGTTATCGCTCCAGTTATTTCCATGTGCCGTTTCGAATCATGTTAATACGAAGTAACACCTTTGAACAGTTCGGTCAGTGATCCCTGTCGGCTGGTACTTTGCTTACTTGAAGTCGAAGCACTGGTCCTTGGCATTCTTGCCACGCAACTATCGTAAATGGCTTTTGTGGTGTTTTGTTTAAGTGTTGATAAAGATCCAGGTGTTACCTCGAGAGGTAGCAACAGTAGCAAGGCAGGTTCTGCATAATACGTCGTTGAGCAGCGTCTTCTTTTTTTATAGCCAAAATTATTCCAAACAACGGACGTGCTCTTTGGTACCAAACTTTCAGATGCTTCTGTCAGGCCTGACATCATTGTGCAACCAGTTCAAGCCCAGTATTGACGTCTCCCGCTCCCTGCTCTACTTTGCTCTGCTAATTTGCAAATCACGTAACCAGATCACATGACCAGTCAAATTGCAGCCTTTGCAATTAGAAAATCTTGTTTTATCATATCGCGATATTATTGCAAATGCAATTAATTATTCAGCCCTACTTGTTAAGGTACTTTAGACCAACACTGTCCACAAAATTTATTTAAAAAAGGCAAGCAGTTATGACAATGTTGAGTGTCTGCAAAGCATAAAAAGTGTTTGCATGTATGGGACATTTTAGAAAGAAATTTCAGGAGTGGGTAGCAGAAGAGAATTAAGAGCAATTAGCCTAGCATGTTATCAAAGGCCACTTCTAAACCAGCAGAGGCAGAAATGTTCAGCTGAACAAAGAATCTAGCCAAAAAGGCATAATTCAAAGTGACATGTCAGACAATCAGAGGGACAGTTTGACCCCATTTATGTGATCTCACTGCATCACTCAGCAGCTCTTTCAGTCAGCATTCAACAGGCCGATACATCTCATGTTCAATAAATTAAAGAAACTACGGAGAAAAAAAAACACCAGTTGCAGTACAGCTGACATTTCACCTACTTCAAAACATATCTTGATTTATTTCAAGACCCTTTTCTAAACATTGAGCTCAAACAGACCAACCTACATGGGTAATAGGGCCTGTCAAATCAAAATGACATCACTCTGTTCAAAATTCTACGAATCAACCCGAGAACGTCATTTAGTCAAGTTACAAAGCTCATCACTGCTCCTGCCACTGGCCCAGGAATTGTTAATAGAACAAAACGTTAACGTTTCCAAAGGCTCTCAACTCTTTGTTTTGTCCACTCCACAAGTTTTCCTACCACTCAGTCTCAGGTCAAAAGCATTTGATTAAAAAAGCAAATGTACTTAATAAACAACGATTATGTTTTTAATATTTATTTTCCTTTCAAAATCATTATCCTTTCTTAAAAGATACTCTAATTTCCTGATTCATGCTCAATAATCCAGGTAGAAAAATCCAAAAAAGTTCAATCTGGCCCACAGGAGGACTGTGATCAGTCTTACATCGGGGAAACTAAACAGCCACTGGCCAAAAGGATGGCCCAGCACAGAAGATCAACATCATCAGGCCAGGACTCTGCGGTCTACACTCATCTCCAGGCCAGCGGTCACTCGTTCAGGGATGAAGATGTTCACATCCTGGATAGAGGGGTACGATGGTTTGAGAGAGGAGTAAAGGAGGCCATCTTTGTGAAAAGAAATCGTCCATCGTTAAACAGGGGTGGAGGCCTCCAGGTTCAACTGTCCCCCTCTTACAATGCTGTTATTGCTAGTATCACTCAGCCCTCTGTGAACAGTAAACAGCCATCAGTGTGCTAATGATCCATTGTTAGGCTGATGGTCCATCTTGAGCATGTGATCAGCTGGTTTTGGTTGTCAGCAGCAAACTGGTTGATCCACTCTGAGAAGGTGCTATTTAAGAGACTGAGCTGAAAACAGCACCTCAGACTGAGGAAGTCTCTTGGATGAGAGACGAAACGTTTCTACTTTTTTTTTTTTGAATGTCCAGAGGACCAGATTGAACTTTTTTGGATACTCTAAATTGTTTATGGGTGCTATAAATAACTGATTGTATGTAACGGTGGCTGCTCTGGCACTGGAAGACCCAGTGACTAAAACATAAAGGAGCATTTAGAAACCGTTCCAACTTTCTGACAGCTAACACTTTGCTCAAGCACTTCTCAGAGCAGTTTGTGAAACTCATCTGGAGTAAACGTCTGAATCCTTATTATTTCATACTTTTCTGAAGAAGTTTGCTCTGAATTCGGGAGTTGATCATGTCTCTAAAATGTAGTTTATTTTATTTTTTTGTGCAGTTTTTCCAAGCACTGCACACTCTGACCTCAAGGTGAACCGTGACTCTTAAGAAGACTGACAACAATTCTGAATATTTTTCCATGTGTGAATAATTGCCCTAATTAAAGAATGATGTAATCTAAACTGTTTAGAAATAGCCTATAATATTTAACTTGATGGGAAGCTACAACAGTTTTTAAAAGATATTTGCAGAGTTATTTTAAATTTGTATTTGGTTAGCAAAATCTTGAATGTTTCATACTTTAGCAAAATGCTACACTTTCTGCATTTAAGGAGATGTGCACACTCCCTGATAATCAATTAAAGTGCACTTGATTAGGACGCTTTTTGCTGCTACTTACCCTCTTAAATAGCAGACGCATTAAACTGTCAGATTTAACAAAATATAAGATCAAACCAAGTAGAGAACAGTACTTGTATAATTTATTAGTGGTGTGAATAGTGGGAAAAAGCCTCACTTCTGTTGTAGATCATGCAAACTCTGCTCAGCTCTCTGCAGGCCTTCCAGGTCTTTCATCATCTTCTTCATGTGGTCCTTCGAATAGCGATTCTGGATGTAGGCAAACCAGCAGCCACCCATCCCTATGACTATGGATACTACCAGCATGAAGTCCTTCAAATGGTTATGTCTATTCACTAAAAAACAAACAAAAAGAAAAAGTCACAATTTAGTCAGATTATAAACCCTTCCAGATTAGATTAATAAACAATTAAAGCAACAAGCATACATCTCAGGTCATGTGTGTACATGAGAACCGGTTCTCAAACATTTCACTTGTTAAATTAAAATAAATTAAACATAAAATATAATGCATACAAATAATCCTGTCAACACAAGGATGTGGTGTGAAGCTTGGACAAAGCCTCATCATGATGGTAGGAGTCGTGGTTAGACACAAATGGAATTAACAGAACGAGCTCAGGTTGTGGTGTGAGACTACTTCAGTCTAAGAACCAACGCTTTACTTTGAAAGAACAATAAAACCATATGCATCTATTATTTTGTTCATTGAGACGCTACGAGTTAAACTATTTGTTTTAAAAATAAAACCATTTGGTAATGTGGATGTATCATAAAGATGAATCATTATAAAAGGTAACACTAGATGGACATTAGCCACATCCATTAGGAACAGATTTGTATGAGATTCAGATCACATTTCGAGCACACAAAGCTCAGGACAAGTCAAAGAGCATCGTGTTTGAATCGCAGTCTGTCTTCAGGCCTTGCAAGTTACAAGACAAAGCAAGCTACTTCCTGCCAAATCTGAACTGGCTTTTGCTGGAAAGAGATATGAGAATTAGGATTTCTACTTCCTGGAACACAACAAAGATCAAGTTATAAGATTAGGAGGACAAGTAAGTTTTAATAACTTATTTCCTAATTTGAGTTGTTTGCAATAAAATGTGTTCTATGGTCAATCTTTGTAAAAAAAAAAAAAAAAAAAGATTCAATAGAGCACTAGTTTAAATTTAATGAGCATCAAAACTAAAAATAACCAGACTGATCTGTTAAGGTTCATTTACACAACTGTTTAAGATTCAGCCCATTGTGAGGCCTGTCTGAAACCACTGCTGCACCGTCACTCTATTAAAGGGACCATCAGTGGGAGCTCCTTGCTCCTTGCAGAGGTTGTCAAAGCCAGACCATCCTTGCTCATTTCTGTGTGTGTGTAACAAAACAACCACAGCTAAACATGTCAGAGACAGGCCATCGAACTTTATGCTGCTGAGAAATATCTGTCCGATGCAAATGTTTGCTTTCTTTGAAGGATCACTGAATCTTTTTTGGCTTCAGTGGTGATTAGATTAACTTTCACATCATTCCAAACAAACACATGTTCATTTTCTCTTTACTCAGTTAAGTTGTACTCAGGTAAGCATTGTTTTTTTTCCAATAAGTCTCAGGTATAATAGGTGAGACACACCTTGCCTGTTGTGACAGTAAGTAATTGTGTCAATACAAAAGTAGAGCGGCTGGAAAGGGGAGGAATGGGACAAGTGGTGTGTTTATTTGTCTATGTACACAAAGGGATGTGTGTGGAATACAGCGCAGCGTGATCCAAAGCTGGTTTACTGTTTCACGCCCCATCACAAAGGGTTTCACATAACAAATGTGGGATGTGTCAGGTGAATAAAGAGTAAGTCAGGGTTTAAATGTGACACAGCAAAGAAACACAACACATCTCAGACAAAAACAAAAAGAAAAGATGACAAATTAAAACTTTTACTTTATTAAAATGGTTCGTCAGAACAAACTTCTTCAGTTTGGATAAGTCAGAGCGGACCGACAGTCAGACTTCAGTCTGGACTGAAGAAGACAAAACATTTTAACAAAGAAGAATCCGTCCAGAGGACCCGTTAGATTTATCTACCTGGATCAGTGAGCATGCAACAGGACATTAAAAAAAAACAACATAATGGTAATTCTGGTAGATTTCTAATGCAAAATAATAATAATAATCTCAGTTTGGGAGAAAAACAAACATTGCTATTAGTCACTTTTTAGTTATTCTTCACTTTAAGAACAAAGAGCTGCTCTCCCACTAAAATGTTAGATGCGTGGGATCATTCTTAACACGACAATCTATACACTTTATTCAGCTGTTCATTTGGGTTCTCATTAAAGGCAGTTTCAACTACTTTTATAAAGTATAATATTCCTTCATGTTTAAAATATCAAAACCAGTATCTAAATTTAATTATGCCATTAAATAAAAATAAGAACTTGATGGTTTTTTTTCCTGCATCTACAAGGATTTTTTTTATTTTTATTTTAAATTACTGCCATTATGGTTTTGTGCCTGCTACGCTAAAACTGAATAATATGAATATCTAACAATAGATCTGCTAAATGATGAAGTAGCAAACACGGTGAACATAAATGTGTAAAAGCAACACGAGGTTTCTTTATTTCTAAATAGCATACAAGTAGTCACAACTTTGTAGATTATTCCATAAATTAAATTCATCTTAAAGGTGGAAATAAACTGCAGCTGATCCAATTAATCAGTTAGTTATTGTAAAACAGAAAAGAAAATCAATTCATAAAATAAATAAGTTAAAGAAGTTTCTAAAATCAAAAGTTTTAGTGTGAAATAACTGTTTCAACAGTAAAAATACTAAACAAGGACTGAGCAACCAAGCCTGCTGAAACATTAGTATATTGGGAGGGTTCTTCACGACCCATTTAGCATTTTCTTGGAAGTAGTTTTTAAAAACGTTGAGGAAAAATTGCCAAACTTGGAGTAAACCTGACAGCTGAAACAGAAATCGAAATAAGGGAATACATACTCAGGGGTGCTCCAAAGAGTACAGTGTCCAAAGCTTTAAGCTGCAACTTCTGCACGTGGCTGCGATCCAGAATCTTCAGAATAGAGAGTGTCAGAGTTGTGTTCTTTACAGCAAGCCTGAGAGAGAGCAGACACATGTTCGTTTCCCAGGAAGTACGAAGACGGAGAAAAGGTATAATACATTTTCAGATGTTTAAAGTGATCCCGTCACAAATCATCTACTCATTCTTAAAGCCGTATTAGTTCCGATCTACAACAATGGTGTTCTAAATAAAAGAAACCAAACTAAAATGGTGTTCCTTAATACAGGGTTTCTGTAGAAATCTGACAAATCAAATTTATTGCTTTTTAATGCCAATTTAATCCCATTTTTAATGCCATCGACAGTGAAGCATAAGCATCACAAGATATTTTTTTTGTGCCATTATAATTCCCTTGATGCCATTGGCAATAAATACATACACAACTTTATTTTACAGGAGATTAAGTCATGTACCTTAGATCACAAGCTTTTCTTTTCAATTCAAACTTATTTAAATGAACATTGCAGATCCAAAAGAGGTGTGGAGCATCATCATGTACGTGTGTACATATTTTTACTGATGCTAGTGTCACCATTCGTCTGCCTTCAGGCCAAGGCATCCCTTGCAAGAGATCTGTGATCTCAATGGGATTTCCCTGTTTAAACAAAGGTTAATGCACAAACAAATACCTACTGTCGATACGCTAATGCTAATAGGATACCTGTAACCAGAATTATCTGTGCACAGTGCCACAATTTTTTTTCTTGTTCTTTCTTGTCGTTTTTTGGGGAGGTGGGGGAGGGAGGTTTTTCTCTAAATTTTTGTCAACTGTGGTTTCTTCCAATGCTAAAGAATCTTGGAGAGACACATTAGATAGTGTGTCGTTGAAAAAGTAAGAAGAAAAAAAAGAATAGTCGTTTTTGGGATTGATCCATGCGAGGCGGGCAGACAACAAATATGTGCTTTATCTTAGATAACGTTCATCAAATGGAAGTTGGAAGATAAAACATGATCAAACTTGCGTTGATTACTGCCCCACGTGTTCAACAGGTCTTCTACCAAGCCCTACTTCAGCTCTGAACCCGAGTGGTTATTGCAGACAAAAGAACTAAAGTGCAAAAATCCACAATTTAAATTACATACATTTTTGTGAACCATTGAATCAGTAGCCCTTCGTGACTCTTTGCTCTTTTCTTTGCTCCCCCACTTCAGAGACAGAAGTAAAACAAATGAGTTGGAGAAGTTTGTAATAAGGTTTTTGGTTTGTTTTTTCTGACATGGCCCTCACGGGGCTCCACAGTTGATCCATTCTTGTTGTGGTTAACTAATGTTTTAAACTCAAAACGTTTCAGAGTCGTCATCATCATTCTCTCTGTAATAAAGCTGTTATTTCATGCTCCGGCCGGGTGGTGGCACAGACCATGCATCAGCAGCTTAACACTATATTTTGCTAAAATCTTGTGTAAAATTCAAGGTTACAAATATTTATGATAAACTATGAACACTTGAAACTGACTCATGGAGAGAACAATGTAAGTTTTTGGAAAAGAAATAAAACTTTAAACAGAGACACATCTTTACTATAATCTTGGGCAAACATATATTTGTCTTTTAGTGTTACTATTGTTAAATTCAAGAACTAAAGCAGAAAAAAAAACTGCTAATCAAACTGAGAGACATTTAAACGGGCAGCTCCCACGATTGCTAAACTTTTTTTTTTACAACAATGGCTGACCTTTCCACATGTCGACTGTTTCAACTAATTTTTTTTTTGCTGCAAAAACCTTCACCATCCTGATGGTTGTCGGGCTGTAGTTCTAAATTCTTGTTTTTCAGCCACTGTAGCTTGAGTTTGCATTTACTCATTTTGTTTCTGCCCCTGAAGTTTACCCGTTTTTCAACGAACCTGCAAATAGGTGAAAACTGACCATCCAGTAACAATTAATAATGGTTCAGCATGCTACTTTAATGGAAAAGTAATAGATCACCCTGATGAGCGAGTTTGCATAAGCAGTTTCCAGAACTGCTCATTTTGTTTTTCTTGAAAGCAAATGAAAAATATTTAATACCACTGAGATTAAAATTTTATGCTTTTTAACGCCATTTAAGGCATTAAATTTTGCTAAATCCATTTAATGACTTAATACTATTTAACGTCCCACAGAAACTCTAACAACCAAAACTATCACAATGGAAAAAAATCCTATGAGTAGAAAAATATGACATATTTAATTAAATAATGGGGATGTGGAAATGAACAAAATCAAAAATGTCCATTAATTTTTTTTTTTTTAAGTACTGGTTTTGAAAAAAATTAAAGTTTTATTTGCTACATTCTTTTTACAGATTTAGTACTTAAAATAAAACATGAAGTTTCCTACCTTGGCATAGCACTGCCATTGAAGTTCATTTTGCGAAATGCGTCCACATATTGTGGCAGCTCCACGTACGTGATGAGCCATTCCACCACCTCGTCCACCGTCCAGTTATAAACTGAGGAGAGATAAGAATACAGTCACAATTAACGTCCAGTTTCTCTCCATAAAGCTGGCACATTTGTCTACTTATAAAACGGCTCAAGTTTTTCCTTTTTGATAAATCCTATAGTTAGGGTCGGCTTGGGTTTCCTAAGCTATCCCTTAGTTATGCTGCTATAGGCTTAGACTGTTAGAAGACAGTGTACTATACCCGTTTATATTTGTACTTATTTCTATCTTAACGTGGTTTTTTTAAAGTCTTTCTTCCAGTAGAAAGTACACCTAGACCTGAAATTCTGTGTTTGTTTCTCCTTCCCGTCCTCTCAAACCCAGACGGTTGAAGCAGATGGCTGCTCGTCCTGAGCCTGGTTCTGATGAACCGCTATTTGTTCAGTGCTCTGACACGACTTCTGTTGTGACTTGGTGCCATATAAATACACTGAACTGAATTAATAAGACCTTTAGCTGTTCCTAGGACTACACTGTTTTGGATGGAGATCTCTAAGGTTATTCCTGGGATCTGGTGGAGCCACATTTTCAGTCTGAGTACTTCGATGACCACTGGCACAACTGAGGCCTTGACTTTTCATCCTCAATTTCCTTTTCCATCTATTGGTATTTTTTATGCTTCTTGTGCTCTTACTTCCTGATGTTACAGTCACTTGTCATTGCTACATTTACCACCCATACCTTCTTCTGTAGCTTAAGTACAGACTTAATTTTGTAACAGCGTTTGGTCCTCAAAGATTTAGCATGAGTAAATATTAACTTTATTGCAAAGCACTCCAACTGATATCACCGTAACCATTGTTTATGAACAGACTGAAGACAACAAAACTCAAAAACTCCCCCAGCATGCGGATGGCTTTAACAAAGACCTGCCAAACAACTTCAGAAAAGACACTAGTTGTCTTCCAACTTTCGAGTTGCTGATTTCAGGTAAATGGTCATTTATACAGTTCACCATGTTAACATATTAAATTTAAGCTGAGCATTTATAGAATTATCAGTAACATTTATGATTTAAAACTTAATGTACAAATGAAATTTTGACATGCAGCTAGACACAAAACATAAGGGTGGTGTGCACCTTTTCCAAAAATCCTCTATGAGCTAACATGTAGGACATGCAACGACCTGCCCAGTGTGATAATTAAGACAGATCTGCCTCACACCTCCAGGCAAAAAAAATCTAAAATGTGTGGTGTCAACCATACTACAAACCGGATTCCAAAAAAGTTGGGACACTAAACAAATTGTGAATAAAAACTGAATGCAATGATGTGGAGGTGCCAACATCTAATATTTTATTCAGAATCGAACACAAATCACAGATCAAAAGTTTAAACTGAGAGAATGTATCATTTTAAGGGAAAAATCTGTTGTTTCCAAATTTCATGGCATCAACAAATCCCAAAAAAGTTGGGACAAGTCCATTTTTACCACTGTGTGGCATCCTCCCTTCTTCTTACAACACTCAACAGACGTCTGGGGACAGAGGAGACCAGTTTCTCAAGTTTAGAAATAGGAATGCTCTCCCATTCATGTCTAATACAGGCCTCTAACTGTTCAATCGTCTTGGGCCTTCTTTGTCGCACCTTCCTCTTTATGATGCACCAAATGTTCTCTATAGGTGGAAGATCTGGACTGCAGGCTGGCCATTTCAGTACCCGGATCCTTCTCCTACGTAGCCATGATGTTGTGATTGCTGCAGAATGTGGTCTGGCATTATCGTGTTGAAAAATGCAGGGTCTTCCCTGAAAGAGATGACGTCTAGATGGGAGTATATGCTGTTCTAGAACCTGAACATAGTTCTCTGCATTAATGGTGCCTTTCCAGACATGCAAGCTGCCCATGCCACAAGTGCTCATGCAACCCCATACCATCAGTGATGCAGGCTTCTGAACGGAGCGTTTATAAATACTTGGGCTATCCTTGTCCTCTCTGGTCCGGATGACATGGCGTCCCAGTGTTCCATAAAGAACTTGAAATCGTGACTCATCTGACCACAGAACAGTCTTCCATTTTGCCACACTCCATTTTAAATGACCCCTGGCCCAGTGCAAACATCTGAGCTTGTGGAGCTTGCTTAGAAATGGCTTCCTCTTTACTGTAGAGTTTCAACTGGCAACGGCGGATGGCACGGTGGATTGTGTTCACTGACGATGCTTTCTGGAAGTATTCCTGAGCCCATTCTGTTATTTCCTTGACAGTGGCATTCCTGTTTGAGGTGCAGTGACGTTTAAGGGCCCGGAGATCATGAGCATCCAGTAGAGTTTTACGGCCTTGACCCTTACGCACAGCGATTGTTCCAGATTCTCGGAACCTTTTGATGATGTTATGCACAGTTAATAATGATAACTTAAAAGTATTTGCTATTTTATGCTGGGTAACACCATTCTGGTATTGCTGCACTACCTTTCTGCGCAACAATGGTGGAAATGGTGATCCTCTTACCATCTTGGCTTCTGAGAGACACTGACACTCTGAGAAGCTCTTTTTATACCCAATCATGTTGTTGACCTAATTAGTGTTAATTGGTCTTCCAGCTGTTCATTATATGCTCAATTTCCTTTTGCCAGCCACTTATTGTTACTTGTCCAAACTTTTTTTGGGATTTGACGACACTGTGAAATTTTGAATCAACACATTTTTCCTTTAAAATGTTACATTTAATCAGATTAAACTTTTGATCTGTCATCTATGTTATATTACAAATAAAATATTGACATTTGCCATCTCCACATCATTGCATTCAGTTTTTATTCACAATTTGTTTAGTGTCCCAACTTTTTAGGAATCAGGTTTGTATGTTGCTCTCCTAAACAGAAGCTTTTGCTTGCTAGTTCCAAACCTTGAGACCTTTGTCAATAGTACATGCAAAAAAAGAGAAGTCAAAGCATCCTGAGGAAAGGGTGTGTGCAAGTGCTAGACAACACTCATGAAAAGAGTGCTCTTACTTGAACAAGATAGACCAGCCACACAAATGTACAGAAGGAGAGTGTGGATGTGAATTTTGTGCTGACAGATTCAAAGATGGCCACTCTGCCACTATCTGGAACTGATAAGGAGACTGCTTTTTGCCCAGCATGGAATCTAATCAACTGCCTCCCTC
Source organism: Nematolebias whitei (assembly GCF_014905685.2). NCBI lineage: Eukaryota > Metazoa > Chordata > Actinopteri > Cyprinodontiformes > Rivulidae > Nematolebias > Nematolebias whitei. The sequence goes on from NC_056503.1 coordinate 39,628,839, forward strand.
TACTTTGTCAGAAGAGTGAGGAGTGTGTGTGTTGGTGGGGACAGGAGCATGGGGTGAGAGCAGCTGTGTTTCATTTAATGGTCTAGCAAACATTGGAAATGTTGCAATAAAACATGTGTATCAGACTTTAAGTTATAGAACAAATTACATAAAGTAAAAACATTTTAACAGAACAAAAATCGAGAGAAGCCCATTTGTGCAGTACCTTCAGAACTCTTCCAGGCATTCCACAAGTCCTCCACACTGATGAACTGGTCATCACCATGGAAGCTGTTGTGCTTGGCCTTGGGGTCATGGTAGTTAAGGTCCTCTCTGAGGAACTGCAGAGGAACAAGGACATTTGAAGCAATTCAAAATATAAACTTTTGCGTGAAATATACAGATAATGATCAAATTGTGCAATTTGTCTATTTAGAACTGTGTATTATTTACTTTCAAAGAACATTTTGCAGCATACTGAATTTTAGTTGGCTTAATCTCAATATTGCAGAACTCAAAAGTGGTTTGCCCTTTGTTTTTCTGATGAAAAGTCCATCCATCCATCCATTTTCTTTACCCGCTTATTCCATTTTGGGTCACGGGGGTCGCTGGTGCCCATGTCCAACAATCACTGTGCGAGGGGCGGGGTACACCCTGGATGGGTCGCAAGTCCATCACAGGGCCACATAGAGACAAACGAGACAAACAACCATTCACTCTCTCACTCACACCTAGGGACAATTTAGAGTTACCAATTAGCCTAACATGCATGTTTTTGGACTGTGGGAGGAAACCGGAGTACCCGGAGAAAACCCACGCATGCACGGAGAGAACATGCAAACTCCACCCAGAAAGGCCCCTGGACCGGGGTTTGAACCAGGGACCTGCTCGCTGAGAGGCAGCAGCTCTACCAGTTGCGCCACCGTGCTGCCCCTGATGAAAAGTCAAACTAGCAAAATAATGATTATATTACAAAAACAAAGATCTGAAAAGCATTTGATTAATGTAAATAAATGATACCTTACTCATCCCAAAAGCAAAATATTTCTTTTAAAATGCCAATACCAAATGAAAATACATAAAATACACACTGAGTATAAATCAGACGGACAGATGAAGTGTAGCAGGGAGAGAATCTGGGCAGAAATCTGCAGAGTTTGCCATAAATGGACTGGTTTTACACTCAAAGCATGAACAACTGAAAATAGAGACATCACATTCCACACTGGCAGGTAACTCGTCTCAAATCTCTCAGTTATCAATTCAAGTTGCAAAGTTATAAATTACAAAGATACTCCTCAAAAAATAAACTGTGGGAAGAAAAACATTCATAAGTGGTGGAATGGATTTGATAATAGCTTAGAGCTAATAAAAAATAACAAATCAGATCAGGTGAGTGCATGTGCTTCATGTACTGTAAAAGTAATAAATACTTTTAGCAATAGCAACTTTTAAATATTCAATTTTTTTCCTGCTGAATAATCTGGAACAGCAAAGAACTTCCTCCTTATTACATGTAACGAAACAAACAGAGGCTAAACAACAACAAACGTTTCTAAAGGTACTTGTAATGTTTTAATGGTGGCAACATAGAATTTTGTCTAGCAATTTCACATCAAATCTCTCAGATGTGCTCGTATGTTGTAAGAGTCAAATGATTTGTATTTTACTATAGTCATCAAGACACGGTCATGCCACAAGGACAGGAGCTCTTCATCCTGTTAGACAGCCCGTCCAGTGAGAAATATTCGATCACAGTATGGGAGCATGAAAACAACTGCACAGATTTCCATCAACATATTTCTGTAAGGGCAAATGTAAATTCTGCCATGAAAGCTGCACTTTACTGTAGAGCATTTCCTCCTTTCCTTTGACATCCTGTAGCAATGTATGTCATCATTTCAGAATTTCCCCTTTTTACTTCCCCTCTATGTGTCACACTAACAAGTGTCACAGAGTACAAACACCACAATTTCCATTATTAATAGCATTTACAATCATCAAAATGCAAAACCTTTCCAGCTCCTGTTTCTAGTGAAATATAAACCAGCTGAGCAAAAGGAGTGACTAAGGATACTTTCACACTGCAGGCAAATGTGGCCCAAATCTGATTTTTATTTTTTTTTGCCCGTATGCAACCCACCCATACTGGATTTTATTTTATGACAGTCTGAACGTGACACATCTGATTTTTCAAATCTGAACCAGGTCCTTTTCATATGTGGTACTGAATCTGATCCATATTCAATGTTTTTCAATGTGTCTGCAGTCTAAACAGTAAAGTAGCATTTCATCCGACAGTCCGAACCTCGTGCAGTTTAAATATTGATACTATGCACGTGTTCAGCTACAGAACAGAAGTCCAGTTGTTTTGACTTTGTTCTTTTAATTTCCCATGTCCTGGATGACTGAGGATCTACAGCAACATAAGATACTAATTAGCGTTTGACTGGATCGATACAAACATGATGGGATCGAGACTTCAGTTTGTTTTTGCCTTCAGTTCGTCACTTCCATTCTCAAATTAAAATACTGCACAGGAGTCGTCACCAAGAGGCAAGATCAAATGTACCGGTTATGCGCTGGCCCAAACAATCAGGTCAGGCAATTTAATCAGTTCTGATTGCACAACAACTTCAGAATCACACATGCAAATATGCGCAGCAACCAAACTTCCTTAAACGTAGCATGCTGCGTGTGTCATCACATTTTCTTCTGGGTATGCGGGTCGCCTCAGAGCTGAAAACGGTTCACACTGGAGTCTAATGAAGATCGCATTAATGTGTATGACCATGCCAAAAAAAAAAAATTAAATAAAAAATAGGATCTGAGCTAAAAAAAAAAATGGACAGGAGCATTAAAACCTGCAGTGTCTTTAAAATTTTAAGCTACACTAAAACTTAATCATCCACCTTCAAATAAATAATCCTTAAACGCCGTCTGTGGTTCCCCTTCAGATTTAATTACCTATTTAAACATTAAAATTATTAGTTACTGTTTGAACTTTATTAAGTAAATATTTGAAGACAATAAAAACATATACCGTACGCACTGTGTAGCTTTGTTCAGTACAAAACTCTGATATTTCATCTTTGGACAATATTGCTCAATCCTAGTTCAGAATGAAGTTCACAGTGAACATTAAACAGACCATGGACACCGTCTCTGACATCTGAGAAACAGCAGTGAAATACAGATATGTGAATTGATTGAGTGGTAATTCTGTGCTTCTGTAAAAATTTAAATGTTTTGTGAAGAAAAGAAGCCATCTCTAGACTTCATGCAAACAAAATGCAACATAAATGGCAAATACAACCAGTCCTACTGTGCATTTGGTTAATCATTGATCCAAAACATCAGCAAAAAGAGAACTGAAGTACAAACAGGAAAAATCCTTCAGATGCTAAGGCAAAAACAAGGACTAGAACTGTTTGACCAACTTAGCAGCAAATATTAAAGACACATCACAGAGGATTACAGTAATGAGATTGTATGTCTCTTCAATAAAACATCAGCTCATGTTGATGAATTATTTTTGTTGGTACTCACGCCATCCGTCTCTACCACGTCTACGTTGCCGTTTGCGTCATCGTCCATCTGCTTATGGATGCTGCGTATAGCCTCGAAACTGAGAACAACATTCTCATTCTTGCATAATGGTTCATCAAATCGACAAAAATCTGAAATGGAGAAGAAACGTATCAAAACACTATTCAAAAAAGTAAAGTAACAGATTTAAAATCATATTAGCAATTCAAATTTATACAACGATAAGTGGTACTGCAATCCCATCCGTACCCCTTTCTTGTGCAAAAGGATTAGAAAAGCAAAACCTGCAAAAATTCATTAAGTGTGTGTCAACTTGTAGTTTGTTTTGTAGCTCATAACAACTACTTTGTCTTTTAAATCTAAGGAATCCTATACCAAAGATTCATGACTTCTATTGTGTTTTCTTAATTAGTTTTTTTTTTCTTCGCACAAATGCCGGAAAGATTTCCTGTGTGGCTGTTCTCACTAAACTATACTTTATTGCCGAAACAACTGAACTGCAAAAAGAAGCCTTTGTGGCAAAGAAAGTAATGTTTATATAAGAGATTTCACTCATTGTCCTTGTGTTACCAAGAAGCTAAGTATTGTCTGAACGTTTCTGTCAGAAATATGACTAATAACTAACACATAACTGTGCATACTTAAAACCTGTCAGGTCTGAAGCTGAATTAATCTTTAATCATTGTGAAATATGTATATATTCATTATTATACACAATGGTTCCTAACTAATCAAATATTCTGTTTTGCCTGATAATAATTAATGTTTATTTTGCAACATTTTATTTATGCTTCCGTGTGCTTCTTTAATTATGTAAATTTATATTTCACGTGATTTGGTAATTATGTGTTTTCAAGTGTATTTTTCAGCTTCTCTATTACAATTTTGCCAGGGGCTATTCTATGAAAATGGCCTTTATGGCTAAAGCTAGTATGCTAGTAATAATGGACTAAAGCACTCGTAAGAATTATGTTCAAACAAAAAATTATAATTAAAAAGGTATATAAAACAATCTCCTGCAGTTTGTTAAAACTAAAAGCATCACTAATACTTTTTTTTTCTTGCAGTGCTTCTTAATTAATTATAGATTAATCTGAAACCCATATTTTTTGATGAGGTGCCTGTCTGCCCACTGTTTTCTCTTCCGTATTTCCTAAGGGATTACAATCCTCTGCCATAGATCAGAGATAATGCTACTACTCTCATTCAGAGGAAAACACTTTCTGCATCTATTACAACACATCATGTTTAATGGCATTACTTGGAACTTTTATAGAGTGTTTAAGTGTCATTTCAAAGCAATAAGATTCATGTGACTTTATAAAACTAGTGCAATTCATGTCTTCTGATTAACCCCTTATCTCCACAGCTGCTGCCCATTCAGTCCCTTCTGTTGTATAATTTTTACATGAGCTACACATTCAACACTTTCAAATAAGAAAAATAAGAGTTAATGATCATGGTGGACTTGCTATGAAATTATTATTTCTATACTGGATTTCAGTTTGGGTTTTAACAACAACCGCATGCAAAAATATTTGTAAAGGATTTTTTAGAATGTTGCTGTTGTAATAAAAAAGGTGATTGAGTCTGTTAAGTATAATGTTGTTTGGTTATGCATTAGTTTATAGCTAGGACCTAGAAAGTGATAGCTTTTGATATTGTTTGCAAACTTGAAGAAATATGCAGACATTGCTGCAAATTGCTCAGAATAAAATCTCACTTCCCTGTCATAAATTATGAAACCAAGGGCTACAAATTCCCCCCAATGTTTGATTTTTTAAATTTGTTATAGTCACCCACACTATTACGCAAACTGAAAGGATGTAATTTGTCTCATTCATATCATAATGTTCCTTCCCACTGATCAACTCATACCAAAATATGGTTTTGTTACTCTTGGAACAAGATGATCTTGCAAGTAGGCTTAGCAAGAAATAAACAGTACGGTATAAAGTACCACTAATTATCCTCTTTGTTACGTGTTGTTTTTTCCATCAATGCATGCAACTGTAAACTTTTGTGCACTCGGTAAATTTAGTGAATCCACTAAACCAGAATATTGGACTGAACTTCCTTATAATAAAAACAGTTAATTTTTGAGTCACAGCATGACAGATTTTCAGCTTTAGTAAACCTGCAAAGCTACATTCCACAAAGAAAATGACTCTGACCATGTTTAACAAAGTATGAAAGTAAGGGAAAAGTCTACCACCTGCAGCAGTCCCATACACTCAACCTGGCTCTTTTTCTTATTTGGCTTGCAAACCTCCAGAGACGCAAGATAAGATATTTACATACCAGTCGGCCTGCCTTTTTGTAAGAGCTCAAGTTGCATAAGCTATTCTGTGTGCCTGCATGAAGAACACACTCTGTAATTTTGCCACCGCGTAGCAGCAACAGTTACTATCTTCCAGCACCATTCAGGAAACCAGTCAAGCTTCGAGCATTCTATAATATTAGAAACAAATGCTTTTAGATGGAGGCCTGTCGATTACTGGCAGTAACAAACTTGTTTGCAGAACTGTTTAACTTGTGAATGATTTAGACAATGTCCAAAGCAACTTTTACAATTATCAATTTAATAATTTACTGGTAACGTGCTTTTGCAGTTTTGCAAATAATGCTAAATTGTATAACTCCAAAAACATTAGCTATAAGCATCTATTGTTGTAGTGGACAGAATTTGTTTTATAAGTGTAACATTAGAACACTTTAACAAACCTAACATCAAAGCAGGTCATGAGTGTGGCTACTGGTGTGCGCTTGACAGATAAAACCCACTATTGCCATCGACAAAAAGTTGATTCACAGATTGAAACATAAAAGACAAAACTGCATCAAACAATAAAGGTTGGAAGGTTACTAACTCTTGATGCAAAACCCCAATAAATTAACAACAAACTGCAAATATTGTGTAGGAACCTGAGTGATTCACCCAATTTATGAATAACTAAACACATCATGTGCATTATCAACATATCCGGTGGCTTTCATAACCCACTGTTTGGTCTGATAAACATTAGCTCAATTGGCTAGGTGGCTCACTCTATGTAAGAGCACAGGGCTTACAAGCAAATGCCAGCCGTACTATTCTCAGCATGGCCACATTTAGTGCCTGGACAATCAGGAAGACGTGGCACGAACTGCAATACTCTATCACTCCATCTATATTATGATTGTCTGAGTAGTTTTAACTGGGAAAAAATGTTAAGTCTTTCAAAATGCTATAAAAAAAATAATGTAATGTCTGTTCACTCACCTGACAAACCACTGTCATCAATCTGACTGTCCATTGCAAGTAAACTTTGTTTTTCAGTCACAATTTCTCCAACGAGGCACACACAAAATATCCACAAGGTCACAGATTTATGAAGCTCCATGCCTGCGGTGTGCTGAAAAGAAGAGAGCCTTACATTAATTGTGACGGTTATAATTGTTCTTGTCATATTTATAGATTTATACACTCACCCATATCAACTATTCAATGACAGGGTAAGTTTAGTAAGAGGAGCTGTGTGACCCAGTAATTTAATCGCATTGACATTACTTGACTGTTTATATAGTGTCTCATATTTTATTATAGAAATTAACAAACTTGTCAAAATGTATTTGGATAGTAACAAAAAATACTGAACATAAGCTCATATAAACATTTCTTTCCAACACTAAGCTAGGCACTAGGCAAACACGCATAAGCCAGATGTTTGATCAATTTCTTGACATGTACTTACGATGGCATTTTGTTTGATAGAAGCACTGGTAAAGTGTAAAAAAAAATGTTTTTTTGAAGCGGAGGGTGTTTTTCAGGTGTCAGAGCTTGATGTTGCACCGAGGGACAAACAAGATTTCTCAATTGTGTCTCTACTCTTCCTGAATGAACCGCAGCAACGTGAGTATCGTTAGCTTGCTAATCATAATACCTGGCTTTAGCTCGGTAAGCTTTTTAACCCTTACTTGCTCTCTAGGTTTGTGTTTTAATGTTCTGAACCACAGCGAGCAACAAACGCCACGTTAAGGAGGAAAATATTAAGCCTGAAAAGTGACAGCACTGGTTCATACCTCTCACGGTCGTGTCGGGGAAGCTAGCTGGCCACAGCTAGGATTAAAAATACAGAGTAAGTTGTATCTAAAAGAACATTATAAAACTAACAAAAAAAACCTGACAACAGGTGCGTTTCTTTACCTGGTTTTTATCGTGGTCGAAATCTATATTCTAAAACAAAGCAAATAGCCGCCGCTGACGTTTAGCTAACCACGTCGGAGTTTCAGCTAGGCTAACTGATACTAACTAAACCATTTTGTAAAACAAAAAAATTACTACACAAATAAAAGTTACCTGTCGTGTATTAGAGCCCGCTTATATGTATTTTCAGCTCTGTGTCCACATTGCAGACTATGTCTCGTTCCCGCGAAGTTGAAGAACAGCGAACTCCACCTCTTCTCTGAGGTCTTGGTTCTCCCAGACTGAACCGAAAAAGCCGCAGCGAGGTTGTCTTGCTCTACTGAATGGTGACAAGTTGTCCCTGGCAAACAGCGCCCTCTAACAGCTGGAACTTATACTGCACCTTAGGTTGTTCGCCTGAAGTGAGTCCCCTAGTGGATAAATAAAGCAATTACAGAGTTCACACAAAATACACTGTAGGCCAGAGGTGTTTTAAAGTATACAGTAGTAATAATAATAATAATAATAATAATAATAATAATAATAATAATAATAATA
>NC_056503.1:39637099-39661763 GCF_014905685.2 Nematolebias whitei
TAATAATAATAATAATAATAATAATAATAATAATAATAATAATAATAGTTAAATCCAACTTTGTTGTTGATTTTGGTTTAAATTCCTGAATCATATCACAATCATCACAATTACTTTTTTTTTTTTTCATAAGGGGCTGAAATGCACTGCACTAAAACCTAGACCGTACCAAACAAATTAATTTTAGGGCTCTGTTTTATTGGCGACACGGTGGCTCAGTTGGTAGTGCTGTTGCTTCTCAGCAAGAAGGTCACCAGATTATAAATTATATTTATAAATATAAAATAAAATTATAATAAATGGGGTATTAAAATAAATTTTATTGATATTGCCTTGGGCTACTATTCAAGAAACAAGAGCGATTTAATTTAATTTATTTATTTATTTTTTACATACTGTATCCTTTTTGGAAGGCCTTACTGCACATGTATGGCTGAATTTTATAACTATGCACATTAATTTATTTGGACAACACCATGATTTACAATCACAATTTTGCAATTGTTCTGGAGAATTATTTGACTACACAAACAAGCCTGAAAGAATGTTGTGTTCTTGTAGACATTTTAATGACCACATATTCTTCAAATGTGAAGAATAATTCAAGTTTATGGAATATAACTTTTGTTTGAAGCTTGTGTTCACATCAAACAGAATCAAGTCAGAGACGGTAACAGAGTGTGATCCATTTGTTTCTATATTATTGCACTTCTTGGTGGTGAATGATACACAATAGTGTCAGACGTTACTGTTTCTGAGCCTAGTAGTATTTGCAGCTTATAGGAATGTTGACTACCAAGACAAACACCTCTATATTACCAAGTTAAAACTTAGCAAAACCTGTTTTTCTTTAAGCTGACACATTAAGGTGATTTTTTTATGACACATTCATGATTCAAATGATCACATATTAGTTGTACAATGTACAAAGTTTGACATATTGCATCACATAATATCTATATGTGAAGGCATAAAATACTGAAACAAACAGTGTACTTCCACACACATGTACACTAAGTGCAACACATATGTTTGTACTTTGTACTTTACTAGCGTCAGCACCCTCCAAAACCACATTAGACTTGTCATCATGGAAATATGTGGAAAAGACCGTCCCAGTCCTCTTGAGCCAGATCTTTGCTGTTATCATCCGACAGTTCATTGGTCGTGCTTTCAGTACGTAGTCCTTGAGACTGTAGTCAGAAGTCTTTATCCTCAGAGGATGAAATTATCACAATCTCCCGGCTTTTAAAATCCCACACGGCTGTCAGATGGAAAGCCATGTTGGAGACGACCACAAGGTACTCAAACAGGGCAAAAAATGTGTAACCTGTCAACAAAACAAACAAATGTGAAACACGCACATGCTTTGTGACTAAGGTTTTTACAAGTCCAATTTTCATCGCCTGCTACCGAACAAAGATGGACAATAATGTTTTTGCCCGTGTCTGTTTGTGTGTCTGTTACCACAAAAAGTGCATCTACAAATGGTTAACTTTTTGGAGTTAACCCAAGTTAAGTTGGGCATACTGTATTATAGAAATATGTTAGAAATGCAGCTGCCAGGAAAATGACAAAGAGGAGGTAAATGGATGCAGTTAGAGAGGACAAGGAGGTAGTTGAAATTAGGACAGAGGACAGCGTGAGATTAAGGTGATTGACTTGCTGTGGTGACCACTGAAGAGGGAAGAGTCAAAACTCTGCAAGTCATTTCAATTGAATACAAGCGGTACACCGATGTTGCTGAGGGGTGTTGAATAGTGAATCTTTGTAGTTTGCAAGATGAATATATATATATATTTTTTTTCTGGACTGGAAATGCAAGTAAACCTAAATATTTTTGGTGCAAGATAGTCAAGTGCAGAAGTATCGAGGTAGTATTTATTTTATGTCCAAGGCAGTGCAGAGTGACAGATCCTGGTGAGAGGAGGGAGCAATTTGATCCATGACCAGGCACAAGAGCGAGGGGGTGGCTAGTGGTGGCCTTGGCCACCAAAGATTAATCTTTGGCCACTCCAGTCATTTCAGGAAACTATACTTTTAAGCCCAACAAAGATAAGTCAGGTCATCTGGATGGTTTCTTTGTGTTGAAACGTTTCGTCTTTTAGCGAAAGGACTTCATCAGTCTGAGGAGCCACAAAAAACTCAGTCCCATAAGCAGCACATATTGGGTCATGCTTTGCTGGTGATAAGATGGTTTCTGGAGTCCGCCCTCTCCCCTGTTGACTCCTTTGAGGCAGCCATGTCCAAAGTGGTTCAGAACATCGAAGTTCATGCTCAATAATCCAGGTAAAAAAATCCAACAAAGTTAAGTCAGGTCCTCTGGATGGTTTCTTTGTGTTGAAATGTTTCGTCTTTCATCAAAAGGACTTCATCAGTCCGAAGAGCCACAACAAACTCAGTCCCACAAGCAGCACACTCACATAGTGGGCCATCCTGGATTATTGAGCATGAACTTTGATGTTTTGAACCACTTTGACCTTGGCTGTCTCAGAGGAGACGATGGGGGAGAGGGCAGACTCCATCTTATCATCAAACTGGCTGGCCCACTATGTGAGTGTGCTGCTTATGGGACTGAGTTTGTTGTGGCTCTTTGGACTGACAGAGTATTTGGATGAAAAACCAAAGGAGGACCTGACTTAACTTTGTTGGGTATTTTACCTGGATTATTGAACAAGGACTTTAATATACTTTTAAGCAGTATAAAAAATGGTTCATCGCAGTTTCCTCAAATAACAGACACATCCAAGTTGGGAGGGGCCATCTTGGATTTTGACGTGGCAACCCAATTTTTGACAGTGACTTTCCTTACGCCTCGATACAACCACACACCAAAAGGGAAGTCAACACATTGTTTATTTTTCAAGTTATCCAGCTCACAAGGTTTACATATATGGTGGCCGCCATCTTGGATTTTGACATGGCAACCCAATTTTTGAAAGGAACCTTTCTTAACGCCTAGATGTAACCACAAATAAAATGTAAGTCACTAACTCACTTATTTTTTCAAGTTATCATGCACAGATCAACAGGCAGACAGACGGATGGATATTTCCAATTTCCCCTCTTTGCTACACAACGGGGGACAAACCACCACAGCTAATTGATTTTAGTCAGCATAAAATGACTATAACTCAATGTTACAGATACTGAACTAAACTTTGGTGTAGCACCTGAGAATATGTGACAGCATATACACTCTTGAGTATGCAGTCTTACAATATTGCATGACATTTTGCATAATGTTATCTTATATTCAAGGTTTGACAAAAATAGCTACAATTCTGTCATTTCTCAACCTAAGTCCTGAAGTCTTTAGTCCTACACTCTAGCATGAAAGACAGCAGGTGTTGTGCACCTTCCTCTTTATGTGTCTTATGCTTTGCGTCATTAATGTTCACAGGCCGTACAAAATATGAGCTCATGTTTGACTTACTTCCTGATTCACAGTACACGTTGTGTTTCCAATAAAAGAATCCAGCGAAAACGCAGAAGCACACGTTGAGAAGTAAGAAACGCACCTTCCAGTGATGAGACTTGGCGTCCTTTAAGGGAGAAAGAAAAACACTGAAATGCTACAAATGATATGAAGGAAGCGTCAGTGCTTTTTGATTTTTTTTGGGGTTTTTTTGTTCGGTATTTCTCACCTCGGGACTTATGGAATACTTCTTGATAGACTTCCACAGGCGGCATGTTATCAGCATGTAGATCAGAGAGCTCACAATGAACAGAACGAAACCTTCCTTGTGCACAACTGTACAAACAGACGAGACATTTGTCTATCATGTGGAATTTATACTTTAAATGATTTTTGTTGTTGTTGTTAGATTATGATAGAATAGAATAGAAATAGCCTTTATTGTCCCATGGATGGGAAATTCAGTGTAACAGCAGGAACAGATAAAAAGATTCACACAAAAAGTTCCTAAACGTTAAAAACAGTACATAAAGAAATAGGATAAACAATATCAATAATAATTTTCAATATGTATTGGAACATTGATAAGGACAGACTATTTACAATACAGTATTTAGGCAGAGTGTGTGTTTTAGCAGAGGTCAGCATGTATTTAATCCTTATTGCGTATGTTGGGAGCAGTTGAGCGTCTATATTTAAAAAAGTATTTGCAACCATTAACACATAGAACATATCCAAATGGAAAACAAAAAAACACTCCAAAATGATTTTTTTTAATGAAGGGACACATGCAGACTCACAGTACATCTCCGTGGATGACACATAAGTGAGTAGCAGGAGGCCAAGGTTCTCAGAGATTGAAAAAGCCAGGCTCAGGCAGCTGAGGGGACTCTCAGGGACCCTGGCAGCAAAGCGGGTCTTGTAAAATCTGAAGTAGGTAAAGGCCACGAGGAGCCTGGGTGCAGTGTGCAGTCCAATGCAGAACCGCCAAATGTAGCACTCAGGACTCAGACTTATCGAGGCACTAATAGACGGCAGGTAATTTGGAACCTGAATACACAGAATGAAAAACAAAACATAATGGTTATTAAAATAATTACAACCGATTTAATAATAATAAAATATTGCATTTAAATTTTGGTTCATCGGAATTATTTTAACAAAACAAGCCAAAGACATTTGCTTTAACAAAGAGGACGCAACCCTTAACGTTTAATATGTTAAGGTTTTGCAACAAAACATTAATGTTAATATGTATTATAGTACCTGGCAATGTGTACCAGTAGCATCTTCAAAATGAAAAAGAAAGGATATGGAGACGCATGTTATTAGTCCAAGCAATGGCAGGCACACAGATCCCAGAACACAACAGGCAAAGGACATCCTGATGACCAGGGGCTTCTCATGCCCCAAACTATTTGAGCCCTGCAGCATATTTCTCTGCAAAAATAAAAATGTATAATATAAACAAATCTCCATGAGAAAATAACTCATGTCCAATAGAGAATGATCATTATCTTATGATTTTTTTAAAATCTATTTGGTTTAATCTTGCATGCATTAAACACGTGGGCTCTGAAATCAACCTACCTCCTCTTGGTTTATTGTTGAGCCAGTAAATGACGTCACTCACACCGCTGGCTCGACAAAAACAAGGACGTGACAACAACATTCTTTGCGTCGTGGGGCGCGACGGGTCTGAACGTGACAGCCCCCATCGTCATGAAGCAGGCACGTGAATAAATCCCGTAACGTTTCAGTCTGATGCTCCCAGCAGATGGTACCCTGCGCGAGGAGGAGGCTGCAGTCCTGTTTGTGCGGGAGGGACGGATGGAGAAGCAACGGCTTCCGGAGCAGAGGAGCGCTCATCACCTCGGTGGGCAGGAGGGTGGGGGCAGGAAGCCTGTCAAACTAATACACAGATTATAATAAAGATTTAAAAAATCAAGCACGTCTACAGGAAACTGGCTGTTTGATATGGAGCAGAAATAAATAAATAAATAAATATATATGCTGTTTTGAGGATTGCTGGTTGATGTAACAGTCATTTAGATGCCCTAACCCTGATCTGTGCGCACGCGCCCGAGACAAGGTGCACTGTTTTTTCTTCAGCGCCCTCATTATGTCATGTGATGGCATGCATTGGATTTTCATGTGATGGAATGAGAGGTCTGTCAGTGGCCACAGTGCATACAGAGAGGGTGGGCTTTACTGCTGAAATTATTATTGTTATTATTGTTATTATTATTTAGACAAGTTCAGCTTAAACCCAAATGCTATTTGGATCCAGATGTTTTGCTTCACCAAAATGAAACGCAATAGAATCCAAACTTTATTCCACGTGTGTCTTCTCTTCAGCGCCGTGTCGAGTAAGTACATTTGTTTTATATGAACCTGAACTTCTTGTTTTTTTTTTGAGCGGTTCCATCTTCAGATGCTGCCACAGCGAGTCGTCTTCCTCCATCTCTGAATCATAATATGCCTGAACATATGATATTCTGTTTATCTTACCCTTCAGACAGTTTTGTGTCTTTTTTTTTTGTTATGGTTGAAAAATAACAAGAAAATAATTTTAATCCCTATTGATGACAACAAATATTTGTATATGTTTTATCTTCAGCTCAAATCACACCTGAAGTGATTTAAAATATATATATATATATATATATATATGTAGCCTATTTGTTCTTGGGTTTCCTCTTCCATGTTAGCAATTGCCAAAATTATAACAAGTTATCAGAGGATTTTATTCTCATAATCCTGTCGACATGTCTATCTGGGTCAGAGGCTTAATTTGAACAGGCATCTGGTCTGTCCAAACCCACAGACCAGAACAACAACTATTTACCTTGTTCAAACTGTTTATACACATTTTGGGGGCAGCTGTGGCTGAGTGGTTACAGCAGTCGTCCTGGTAGTTTTATTCCACCATGCTGTCCCATGACGTTGTCGATTTTTCAGTCAAGCAAATGCTCTCTGCACAGTCAGATTAGACTGATCTGTTTATAAAGAAGGACATTCTAAGCTGGCTTTGCCTCCCCTCCTGCCATCCATCATGGATTGTGTCATTTTGTGTCACGTGTCTCTCCCTTGTCCTTCCCAGCCCCTCATCATCCTCAAAACTGGCTTTTCTGTGCAAGACAGTCACTGGTGGGGAAAATGGCAGAAAAATCACAACAAAATCAAACTTTTCTTAGCTAAAACAATTATTTTTGGTGCATTATTGCTCATTCTGTATCATTTCTGTCTCCCAAACTAGTCTGTCAGTGTGCTCATTTAAAATATGCTCAGAAGCTGCTGACTGATTTAATGACCAACTACACGAGTGCACTGAGGCCCGTGGAGGACACAAACACCATCCTGAATGTGACTCTACAGGTTACACTGTCACATATTATTGACATGGTAAAACATCTCACACATCAACCCAGCACTGTGCAATAATCACTTGTGAATAACTGCACGTGATAATTGCACATAAATCTGTCATCTATGTTGTCATTATATTTAAAATGTTGTCTTTTACTTTTTACAGGATGAGCGAAATCAAATCTTGACTGCATATTTGTGGATAAGGCAGGTGTGGTTTGATGCACACCTCAAATGGAATAAAGATGACTACGAAGGCCTTGATACTATTCGTATACCTGGTAGTAATGTATGGAGACCTGATATAGTCCTTTATAACAGGTAAGTCAGACATGGTTGGATCTTATAATTCAGATACTGCTCCTGGAGGTCTCCTTTTATCAGTAAAAGTCACAAAATGAACACTGACTGAAACCATTTTTTCCACAAAATTCATTTCAATTCAGTTCAACTTTTATTTAAACAGATAAATCACACTGATCCTCGAAGACTCATATACAAGTGAGATCTGTTTGGACAGACAATAAAAAGTGGTGAAAAATAATACATATGGTTTGGAGACAAAAAAAAAATCCTAACACGCTTTTAACCTCTGGTTGAAGGTCAACAGCGTGATAATGAAAAAAAAAAAAAAAATCTTGCACATAAGCACATATTGACGCCAACAGGCTGCAAGGGGTGGGGTAGGTGACGCAAGGACGGTGAGCATGTCCAGAGACAATGCACAGAGGCACTGGAGAGTCTAGAGAATCCTGAAATGATAACATCATGTTTATTCAGCTGGGCCCCTCTGAAAGGTTCATGGAATTTCTCAGTAGGAGGAGAGGGAGGGTCAGAGCATCAGGTTTACAAAACTTCCAAGCGAATTAGATAAGATGACCTGTCAAGGCCAGTCAGGGAGCCAAATTCAGATAAACGCGATTGTTTGGGGACAGGCAGAACTTTAATGACATCTACCTCGAGTCTGTGTCGGCCCACTCGGTTCCGAAACGTCCAAATTAAATGGCCACACTAATGGACCGTGCCTGAGAATAATCCCCAAGATCTGATACATCCTGCCAAAAGCAAATAAGTCTGGGTGCTCGAGGCACAAACCAAGCCATCATATAAGGCAGGCAGCCTGACCAGTTCCAAATTTGCTGCCGACGACTTCCTCGATTGTAGATAAACCAGCAACCAGCCTAATCCAAAAAGCAGGAACCAGTTATCATAAATCCATTTATATATGCGTCCCTAAAATCCATTAATGACAGCAGAGATAGACACATCATCAATTCTTCATCATCAATTCTTCCAAGTCGATGAGATATCCAGCTGCGTGCGTGCCAACAGGGCAAATTGGCTCACCTAGCCTGTCTTCACTTTGAATAAATGTTATCAATTGTGTCGAGGGACCAACTGACCAAATTCAAATCCATAAATTATGATTCTTAAGATTTGTAGCAGAGAGGCTCTAAACAGTTTCACAGACAGGACAGAGCAAAGCGAAGCGGAGAGGGAGATGCCCTTGAGAAGAGCAAGTGTTGAAGTCATAATGAAAACTAAAGTAAGATGTGTAAGTTTTGTGAGCAAAATGGTACAAAAACGTGTTAGTACTTTTGATTTTTGGTGACTATAGTCATACTTCCACGTTAACAATTGTTCTTTGCAAACCACACACGTAGATAAAAAATAATATTTGATAATATATAAAAGGCAAATGTGCTGAGAAAAAGGTACAGTTCTTTAAAGTGAGTCGACACTTTTGTAGTTGGCATACTTGAGTTATCAAGTTTCTTGTTTTTATAGCAGCTGCTGTTTAAATATTTGTTAATTAAACATTTTGTTGAGTATATATCAACCCTGTTGCTTTAACTTACCTTTTCATTGGTCATTTCGTCATCATTATCTTCAAGCAGACTCTCACACTGGTACATTTTCATCTTTAAATCACTTCTTGGTCTCCTCCTACATCACTACATGAGTGCAGCTACAGCGTGCGCTCTCAGGACATAATTACCTGCAGTGTACCCTCAGTGCAGACTGAACTAGGCAAAAGGGTCTTCTCTTACTCTGTTCCTGTTTCCTGGAATATCTTGCAAAAAGATCTGAAGCTCTCAACCTTGACCTCTCTAAGTGGCTTCAAACAACTGCTAAATTCCTGGCAAAAACAATGCAGACATGTTCCTGTTTTTAATATTTTATATCTTTTTATAATGTAGCTGTTTTTCTTTCATTTTTAAAATATAATTTATTCCATTTACTTTTCATTTTATATGCTTCTTTTTATAATTGTCTACTGTTGTCGTCTGTGTTCTTTGTTTAAAACAGGTCTCTCTTGTAAATGAGTCCTTGAGGCTCGATGACACTAAAGGTTGAATGTAACTGAATTTCAGACAAGCTGTCTTTGTTTTT
Organism: Nematolebias whitei; assembly: GCF_014905685.2. NCBI lineage: Eukaryota > Metazoa > Chordata > Actinopteri > Cyprinodontiformes > Rivulidae > Nematolebias > Nematolebias whitei. The sequence goes on from NC_056503.1 coordinate 39,646,281, forward strand.
CAGTGCAGACAATCATTTCACTGGCCCAATGGACACTAATGTGGTGATCCAACATGATGGCCAGATGATGTGGGATTCCCCGGCTATCACCAAGAGTTCGTGCAGAGTGGATGTGTCTTTCTTCCCCTTTGATGGTCAGCAGTGCAGGTTCACTTACGGGTCTTGGACCTATAATGGCAACCAGCTCGACATCCAGAACGCCATGGAAAGCGCCGACCTGGCTGACCTGGTGGAGAACGTGGAGTGGGAGGTGCTCGGTATGCCGGCCAAGAAGAACATTGTTCTATATGGCTGCTGCGCTGACCCGTACCCAGATGTGACCTACACGCTAAAACTCAAAAGAAGAGCTTCGTTCTATGTTTTCAACCTGCTCATCCCCTGTGTGATGATCTCTTTTCTGGCACCGCTTGGCTTCTACCTACCAGCTGATTCAGGAGAAAAAGTTTCTTTAGGGGTCACTGTGATGCTGGCACTCACTGTCTTTCAGCTGTTGGTTGCAGAGATCATGCCACCTTCTGAAAATGTACCACTTATTGGTGAGGATGATGGACCAAGGTTAAATTAGCATGTTAACATATCCACATATGTGCTGAACATCTTGTCTTATGCACTTTCACAGGAAAATACTACATTGCAACAATGACCATGATCACAGCATCTACTGCTTTGACCATCTTCATCATGAACATTCACCACTGTGGCCCGGATGCCAAGCCTGTTCCTAAATGGGCCAAAACCATCATTTTGCAGTACATGGCCAGAATGTTCTTTGTTTACGAAGTTGGGGAGAACTGCATGTCAGCACAGACAGAGAAACAACAACGTCCTCCTGGAAAGAACACCAACTGCACCATGAATGGTCAGGCAGGACCAGGCAGAGAGGACTTCAAAATAGAATGTGGTCAAGCAACAATGAACCCCATCATCCCAGAGGAGAGAGAGGACATGGATCACACAATGAGTTCAATAGACTCAGTTGGAAGGAATACGACCACTCACTCCAGCACTTGGAGCTATGGTGTCTTTACAAGCATGGACTGTGAGGGCTCAGGGGGTCTGAAGAGATGCAGGAAGGGAGGAGTAAGTGAAGAAGAGAAAAAAGATGGAGACACTTCCTGTAAAACTCACAGCAATACTGAAGCACTGTTGCAGAACATTGACTACATCGCCAGCTGTTACAGAGATCAGAGGGCAACGCAGAGGAAAACCGGAGAATGGAAGAAAGTAGCTAAAGTGCTGGACCGTTTTTTCATGTGGATATTTTTCATAATGGTGTTTTTAATGAGCCTTCTCATCATGGGCAAAGCCATCTAACTGCAGAACAAATCAGACAGTCCTTAAACACTATCACATGCACTATCTTACCATGATGCAGGACCTTTAACTGTTACATATGTTTTTAGCCTTTTCAAGCTTTATTGTGCAATGATTTTTATAAAACCTTAGACTAATTTGTTTATTCTGTATATTTACATGCATACAGGTTTACATACATACATACAAGTTTACACACAGGTTTACATACATACATACAAGTTTACACACAGGTTTACATACATACAGGTTTACATACAGGTTTACATACAGGTTTACATACATGTTTACATACAGGTGTACATACATACAGGTTTACATACAGGTTTACATACATACAGGTTTGTCCCTTTATTGTATAAAACAATCATGTCATCAACAAAAGATTGTCTGTTGGAAAAACATAAATAAAGTCTTGAATCTTCAGTAATAATGTGTTTAAACTGAATTTACAATTCTTTGGATTGTTCACACATTGTGCTCATGCACTATAAAAAACAGAAAACTGCAACTTTTCAATGAAATACAATTAACTTTTTCAGATGTCTGAAGCTGGATCATCCAGGTCCCTGCATTTTTGAAAATATAAGGACAAAGCTTATTGGAGAATAAATCAAGCAAGTTACTTTATACTTTATCTAAGAATATTTTAATCTGAACCTGAAAGTTCAATTTTACAAGCAGGAAACTGTGAGAGTAAAACACACAGACTAAAGAAAGCCTGGTCTAAAATGATTCATGAGATATTATAAAAAAAAAAAAATCAAATAAATAGCAATAAATAAATACATTATTATAGGATAGTTATGTAAATCGAATGTAATTCTAGGAATTTTTGACATGCTGACACTGACTGACATTTTATGACACACGGTTTTACAACTAAATAAAAAAAAAAAATAGGGAAAAAAAATAACAGGCCATAAACATGAAATCCCTGTCATTTTCAATGCTTTAAAGGGATAAAACAGAATACATTTTGTGAATTAAAAATATTTGTATAGCGCCAAACCGTTACAAACAGCAATATTATGTGCAAAGTGCAACACATATTCATTCAACCTTTATTTAGACAGGTAAATCCCATTGAGCCTCGAGGACTCATTTACAAGAGAGACATATACAGAACTGCTGCCATCAGGTTTAAATGAGTCAGCTCCAGGACAAACACATTCAAACTTTATGTTTACTGACATGTTCTGTTTGTAGTTAAGGAAATTTTCAAGACCATTTGCAACAACAACATAAAAAGACTGTTGTTTTGATCTGTAACTTTCTGAAATTGCAGATCACATTAGGTTAGTCTGCAAAGTTTATTGGGAAACTCATGAACTCACAATGTCCTCTTACTTGATAGTTATAATCTTCTGCACAAAAGTTTACAAGATAATGAACTCAAGCTTATTTCATAATTAAATTCTAATTCAATTTGCAATTTGCATTTATGTACAAAATTCATTTAGACACGTTTTAAATCAGGTATTGTAAATTTAACAGTAAAAACTGTCTGTTTTAAGTCAAATAAACAGGAAATACTAGAACGGAATCACTTTTTTTCTCTGCAGTATTTCAACTATTTTAACCCGTAAAGATTTTGTTTGCAACCCATAAATGACGGGGTTTAAATTGGCTGGAACAACGTGAAATAAAATGTGCGCTATCTTCCTCAAATCTGGGTAGTTTGGAAATCGATGCAATGTGATTGTTAAAAATCCAGACCAAAGCATGATAAGATAAAGGAGGAGGTGGCTCGCACAGGTCTGAAGCGCTCTGTTATTCAGCTCTTTGTTTTTCTTTATCCAGCAGATAAGAGCTATTCTCATGTATGTGATCACTATGCCTCCTATGGAACAAGTAAACAGCAGCACAGTGAAAACGAGTCCATAGATGTTGTTGATGGACACGTCTTCACAGGAAAGCTTGAACAGGGATGGGTTGTCACAGTAAGCATTTTGGATAAATGATCTACAACGGGACAGCCTCACTGTTAGCCCTAGGAGCACAGACACAAGCACCAAGGACACCCCCCACACAACTACAGACAGCCCCACCACAGTCCTGCCAGTCATTATTGAGCTGTACCTCAGAGGGTGACATATTGCCACATATCTGTCTATCGCCATGATGATGAGAATCAAGTGGGATGCTGATCCAAATGTGTGGCTGTGAAACGCTTGAGCCACACACTGGTTGTAGGTGATGAACCGTTTAGTTGAAAGGACGTGAGCCATCACCTGAGGCAGCAGGGCCGTGTTCCCGATCACGTCGTTGACAGAAAGGTTACAAAAGAGAAAGTACATCGGTTGGTGCAAACTCTTCTCCATGATGATGAGGGCAAGGACGCCGATGTTGGAAAAGAGCAGAGACAAGTAAACAAGCAGAAGTAAGAAAAACAGAGGATATGTGAACTCTGGAGAAATGTCAAACCCTTGGAGCTCGAGGACGTCGGACGCAACTGATGCATTTTTCTCCATCTCGTTTCACTTGGTGGTAAATCTGGAATTAAATAAGTCAAATATTTAAAAATAGGGTTTATTATATGTAAGTTACTTAAGCAAACAAAAATTAAATACAAGATAACTAGTAGTTGCATTGTTTTCAAGTAACACTATTAAATCAAAATGTTTGTTTACCTGAACATACTGCAAGAAATTGTGCTCTGGCACGATCACAACACAACCATTTTATAAATACCTTCATGGTGGTGGGAGGAAACCCACGTTTGCAGTGTTGTTTTTTTCCACAGAGACCCACACAAAGAAGTTTTGAATTCTCAAGAACTAAAGTTGTTTCTGAGATATTTTAGTCACATGTCAAAAAGACAGCACAGTTATAACACAGAGTGGAAAACCAGAACAAAACAAGTATACACACACACACACACACACACACACACACACATATATATATATATATATATATATAGTAAAATACAGAACAGGTAGCTAGATGAAACACACACACTCACACACACACCTTTTGAAATTTAGTGTTTAGATGCAAGGTTTGATTTATTTTATTTCCTTTTAAATTAAACTTATTAACAACCTATTTTAGTTATGCACGTTAAGAATGGGTCAAATGCTAAATTTATTTTATAACATTCGTTGCAAACTGTAACAATGCATGCGGCAAATAAACCAACTGGAACTTGAACTTCTACAAAAAAGATTCAATCATGTCATCTGGCCTAGTTTCTTTAAGTGAGAAACATTTCGACCCCCATCCAGAGGACTTTGTGCAAAGCACACCCATCCAAAACAATCAGTCATCATGGACAGCAATCAAATGTTTTCGACCAGGTGGCCAACTAGCTACTCACAGAAATAGCCTGAGGCAGGCTGAGGAAGTCCTCTGGATGGGGAGGAGACATTTTTCACTTAAAGAAACCGGTCCAGATGACACAGTTTAACCTTTTTTGTTGTTGATTGAGCTTACAACCCTTTAACTTGAACTACTGTTTTGACCAGTAGAAAGAACAATATGGCAACTGACATACTGAGAGTTCATCCATCCATCCATCCATCCATCCATTTAGCCCTTCATGCAATTTCAGTCAGACAGCACAGCACCAGGTGACATGTACTGGTAATTAAGACAAACATCAAACTGTGTAACAATGACTTGAGTCCCCATGACTCAATGAGACTAATCTGTATAAATAAAAGTTGAATGAATGTAGCCATTAGGGTATCTTTGACATCTAGAAATATAAAGATATTTGAGTAAATAAAACTATTTTTTGTACAAATGCACAAAAGTTTACCACTCAGACGTACACACTCACACTCTATGCCAGAATGCAGGCCTTCAACTGTGACAGATTCAGAAAAATGTACAACAAAATGTCTAAAACTACTTCATCTTATCTGCTATATCTTAAATTCTAAACACAATAAAACACACACAGTTGGAATGGCTTTATTACTAAAACTCACTAAATTTGAATGTTTAGTTTGACAGTTTTAATTGTAAATAAAAAAATCACACAAACTCAACAGATTCATGTCATGAAATAATATTCATTCATTCATTCAACCTTTATTTATACAGGTTAGTCTCATTGACTCAATATGTATGTATGTATGTATGTTTTATTTATTCATTTCATTTCATCCAAACAACAAATATAATACAATTTAAAGAAAAGAAAAAAGATATACAATCACCGAAATAAAATGAAAGGCAGCAGAAGAAGAATTAATTCTTATAATATCTGCCCCTTGTCCCCAAAATATATTCCAAACAAAATTACTATACAAAAGCAAGATGAATATGAGTGAAAATTGCAGAAATTAGAATCAGAATTACACAAATATTAATAACTTGAGGTTTTAAAATGTCCATTTCTCTGGGGTAAATTAATAATTATTGTTTCTGATGACCCAACTGTTCTGTGTCCCCAGTGGTCTTTTGTGACCACCTCAGCGTTCAGTTTCAATTACTGTATTCTACTTTGTTTGTTTTGGTTTTTTCAGTTGGGATAAATAAAATGACCAATTTTAGAGTATTTAATGTAAATATTAAAATATTAAATTAAGTCTGAGGTGATACCTTTCAGCATCATTCTTCAAATCTAAGAATAAACTGATATTATGAAAACACAGAACTAATTGGTTCTAGAATTGCGCCGCTCAAGGTGGCTGCATGTTGGAGCAGCTCTGTTACTTTCATTCTGAGATTTTTGCTTTTGTAAACTTTAATTCCTCTTTTTCTGGACGTAAATCACATTTTTTGGATGATTGTTTCCTCTGGTATCGGATGCTGTGCAGCTGGAAGGATTTTTACAGAAACTTTTTTAGTTTTGGACATTTGTTATGATGCGTAACCATGGCAACAAGGCAGTTTCTACAACCAACAGCAGCTGATTAATATCTCAAAAGCTCAAGTAATATCTCAACTACAGCCTTAAATTTCAAATGAGTTGAAAAGGATGTTCTGTGGATGCATTTTCATCTACCTGCCAGCTGTGCTCTAGTGCCTGACCACTGAGATCCTGGAACTAGCAGGAAGCACGGCTCATGACAGCGGAAGGACAGGATCGTCCATCAGCACCTACAGTTGGCTGTCCGCAGCTATGAGGAGCTCAACAAGAGGAGTGACCATTGCCCTGGGAGGATTTCTGCCCAACATTCAGGTGATCCTGAAGCCCAGGAGGCCAACCAAGTGCAAGTAAACGGATCAACATCTGTGGCCAGTTTTTTCAGATCTGCTATAAGACGGACCATCACAAGAGATCCTTCCTGCCCACAACCATCAACATCTAGAACAACTCTTTTATGAAACAAGGAAAATGAGCTACAACAACATTTAATTTCCCTCTGGGATTAATAAAGTATTTTTGAATTGAATTGAATTGAATTGAATTAATTGAATTTATGTTTAGCTTATGCATGTGAAAAATTTGACTCAGCAGTTCAGTTTAAAAAAAGTTTTACAAGTTTTTATGGTGATTTAAACTTCACACATCCTGTAAACAATTGACACTCATGTCATTTCCCTCAAGTGTTGTCTATTAGCAAATAACATTTTTTTTTTCAGATGAGTCCAGGGATTAATTAAAATGTAAGATAGTTATTAACCATTATTTAATCATATCCCAAAGGGCCTCATTAATAAGTGTTTTGACAAAGACATCCAGTTGATGTCATTTCTTTTTAGAAGTGGATCCATTTGACAAATAGTTTTTTGCAGGTAGCTCCTGCAAATGTGTTATGTATATATATATATATATATAAGTCCTTTGTAGAGTTTTTTTTTTTTTCAGACTGATGGATTTCTCCCCTAAAATGATTATTTTATTCAAAAGGGTTATATTTACAGGACTTAAGCTCATGTAGTCATAAATTACTAATTATTTTTCATCCTTGATCATTTATTAAATTGTATTTATCATAGTTCAGTTACCACTCAGCATGATTCAAAATAGTATCAAATTTAACAGCCAAAACATCTCATAACTGGTAACACACATTTTAGAAGTTAAGTTTGCACATATTTCCAATAAGCCACAAAAACACCTGAAATTGACTCTCACAGAAAGAACTTTGTGAGTTTTAGAGGGAAAAAAATCAATTTACACAGAGGCACACATTTTTGCTATAATCTGGGGCATACAAATAGTGTTTTTTTTATTGTTAAAAATATGTAATTATAAGAACTAAAGCAGTAGACACGAACAGGCTGAGCACAATCCCACGTGATGTCTCCTTTGAAGATCAGGAGTTTGGTCACACGTGCAAATTGGACATGCCTATATGATGGTTACGATGCTCTGAACACATTAACATTTAATACAAAGTTAGATTTTGGCTATGAAAGTCCCGAGGAGGTCAGGGGTGCTGTGCAGGAGGGGTGATGGGGTATCAATTCTGGTATGTCTCCCCACTACAGTGAATGGGTTACACTTTCTGAATTCTTTCTGAATTCAGAAAGAAACTGTAATTTAATTAACTCAAATGACAACTGAATAAAAGTGGGAAAAGAGAAAACATTTACCTTATTTGGCGTTATCAAATAAAAAATGCTCCCAAACTTGAGAAAGTTTCCACTTTCTCGATGGCTCCATACTATCTTACCCAAAAATGTGAACTCAAAAACAGCAAACAGTCAAAGTCTCCTCTCCTCAGTACAGATGCAGATCTTCAGATGCTAGATGCAGATGCAAGCATCTATAACATGAAGATACGCTCCACTAACTATGACCTCTGACCCTTGGGTTGTCTACCAGACTCCACATGTACTATTTTTTTTAAAGTTACTTTGGACTTGAAAATGTCTGATGTTTTCACACATTCACTGTCCTTTGACTAAGAGGCAGCTAAAATCTGACTGATGGTTACTCTGTTCTATTATACTTGTAAGAAAAAAAAACTAAATCATTAATGAAGTTTGTTTTATTTAATTATGATAGGTGTGAACATGAATAATTGTTGATTATTGTTTTCAATCATCCATCCATCCATCATCTTCTTCTTATTCCAAAGTCGGGTCGCGGGGGCAGAAGCTTAAGCAGGGAGGCCCAGACATCTCTTTCCAAAGTCACATCTTCCAGCTCTTCTGGGGGTCCCCAAGACATAGCACTTTGAGATTTTTGTTAATGAAAAGTGCGTTACAAATTAAATTCATTATTATTATTATTATGCCCAAGCCAGCTGAGAGACATAGTCTCTCCAGCATGTCCAGGGTCTTCCCCGTGGTCTCCTATCAGTCAGACATGCCCGAAGTGCCTCCCTAGGGAGGTGCAAAGGAAGCATCCTTACCAGATGCCCAAACCACCTCAACTGGCTCCTCTCAATGTGGAGGAGCAACGGTTCTACTCCGAGTCTCTGGATGACTGAACTTCTCACCCTGTCTCTAAGGGAGAGTCCAGCTACCCTGTGGAGGAAACTCATTTCAATCGCCTGTATCTACAATCCCATTCTTTTGGTCACTAAATGAGGTTTATGGCTATAGGTGAGGGTAGGAGTGTAGAACGACTGCTTAACAGAGAGCTTTGCCTTACAGCTCAGCTCCCTCTTCATCACAACGGACCAGCACAGTTCAGAATACTGCAGACACTGCACCAACACATCTGTCAATCTCAGGCTCCATTCTTCTCTCACTCATGAACAAAACCCCAATATAGTTGAACTCTTCCATTTGAGGCAGAAACTCACCCTCTACCTAAAGAGAGCAATCCACCCTTTTCCGACTGAGGACCATGGCCTCACATTTGGATGTGCCAATTCTCATCCCAACCAATTCACACTTGGCTGTGAACCGTTCCAGTGAAATATGAAGATCATGGCCCCATGATACCAACAGGACCACATCTTCTGCAAAGATCAGAAATTGAATCCTGAGGCCACCAAACCAGAATCCCTCCAATGTCCTGGCTGCACCGACAAATTTTGTTCATAAAAGTTTTTAACAGAATCGTTAACAATGGGCAGCTCTGGTGGAGTCCAACTCCCACCCTGAAGGGGACCCACTTACTACTGGCAATGCAAATCAAACTCTTGCGCTGCTTGTATAGGGACCAAACAGCCTGTAGAATTGAGCCCCAATCCCATACTCACAGAGCACCCCCCCCCCCCCCCCACAGTGTATCTTGAGGAACATGGTCGAGAGCCTTCTCCAAGTCCACAAAACACATGTAGACTGGATGGGCAAACTCCTATGATCCCTCCAGGATGCTAGTGAGGTTAACAAGTTGATCCTGTGTTCCACGGCCAGGACCAAACCCGCATTGTTCCTCCTGGATCTGAGGTTCGACCAACGATCGGACTCACTTCTCAAGTACCTCAGAATAGACCTTAACACGGAGGCTAATAGAGTACAAACTCCGGTACCCCTTTTGGAAGAGGGGAACCACCATCTCAGTCTGCCAATCCAGTGGCACTGCCCCTAGTATCTACATGATGTTGCAAAGGTGTGCCAACCAAGACAGCCCCACAACATCTACAGTCTTAAGGAAATCAAGGTGAATCTCTTCCTACCCCAAGAGCCCTGCTGCCTCAGAACTTTTTAACTATCTTGGTGACCTCAGTCACGGTTATGGATGGATCAACCCCAAAGTTCCCCGACTCAGCTTCCTCCATGGAAAACATGATGGTGGGATTGAGAGGGTTCGAGAATAATTCCTTCCACTTCCCGACGACATCACTGGTCGAGGTCAACAGCAACCCACCTTCACTAAAAACATTGTTAGTAAAGCACTGTTTTCCCCTCCCCAGCTTCCTGATGATTTGCCAGAATCTCCTTGAAGCCACCCAAGAGTCTTTATCTAAGGCTTTACTGAACTCCTCCCATATCCGATCTTTTGTCTCAGCAACAGCCAAGGCTGCAGACTGTTTGTCTCTCCGATACTACTCAGCTGCCACTGGAGTGTCACTAGCCAAAAAGGCCTGATAGGACTTCTTCTTCAGCTTGACACCCCCCCCCCCCCCCCCGCCAACCGGAAGTGTCCACCACTGAATTCAATGACAGCCACTGTGAAAAATACTGATAAACTTGTGGCCACAGATCAAGGTAGCCACTTCAATAATTGAGGTGTGGAGCATGGCCCACTCAGACTCAATGTCCCCCACCTCAGCTGGGATGCTGTTAAATCTCTCCCAGAGGTGCAAGTTGAAATTCTTTCGGATGGGTTCTTCTGCCAGGTGTTCCCAACAAACCATCCCTACACATTTGGGTCTACCGGGTCTGTCCGGGATCTTCCCCCGCCGTCTGACCCAACTCACTACCAGGTGGTGATCAGTTGACAGCTCAGCTCATCTCTTCACCTGAGTGTCCAAACCAAATGACCACAAATCAGATGACATGACAACAAAGTCAACCATTGACCTCCAGAGAATAAAGAAGCCCCCAGCTGACACAACTTCCAGCACCCTTGCCAAGGACTCCAAGAAGGCCAGATACTCTGAACTGCTGTTTGGTGTGTAGGCACAAACAACAGTCAGGGTGCATCCCCCCACCTGAAGGCACAGAGAAGCCACCCTCTCATCTACCAGGGAAAACTCCAGCACACAGACACCAAGTCAGGGGGGCAAAAGTAGACCCCCCCCCCACCACCAACACCACCCAGCGCCTCTTACCATAGGCAGCTCCAGAGTAGAATAAAGTCAAGCCCCTGTCAAGGAGATTGCTTCCAGAGTCCATGCTCTGCATCGAGGTGAGCTCAACTATATCTAGTCTCTACCTCTCAATCTCACGCACAAGCTCAGGCTCTTTCCCTACCATAAATGTTACATTTCACGTTCCAAGAGGCAGCTTCGGTAAGCCAGAGTCAGAGCGCCAAGGTCCCCGCCTTCGGCCACTGCCCATGGCATAATGTACCCAAGTTGTATGGCCCCTCCTGCAGGTGGTGGGCCCACAGGAAGGTTTTATTTTCCTCCAACTTGATAATTGTTTTACTCTTATTTTTTTGTTTTGTTTTGTCTTTTTTTACACACTGAACTCCATTGAATAGTTTTGACTACACCACACTATTATCACAGAATATCTTCTGCAGCATATGACCATGTGTAGTAACACATCAGGCTACCCTGAGAAACACCAACTGGTAGGTAAAATAGAACAATTACACAAACAAATGAAAACTACAATCGTCCCTTACGAACACCACATCTATGTCTGCAAATCATGAGTCCACTATTTGTCCACTATTGATGGCCACTGCACCTAAAGATTAGATTTTTTATATTTAATGAAACTTTTTGACATTCAAATTACCCACCAATACCCTCCCCCCCCCACACACACACACACACAATCCCTCAAACAACATTTAATTAAAAAATTTAAAAGTAAAATGCAAAAAATGTCAACCTAATATATGATGGTTGATTTATGAATCAATAAAAATATACCTGAACTTTAACAACAAAATGTTTATACCTTTTATTCCGTGTGTGTTGCCAATTACTTTTTTTTACAAGCTCACTTTGCGTTACTGTAACTTTGCAATAGTTGTGATAATTAATGTGGAATGATAATTCCAACAGTTTCTGAAAGGCTTTTTACAGTAGCCTCCATCTTGCCCCTGAAACTGCTCCTCTGTTTTCCTCCTCCCACACATACACAGGTGAGTCCAGTCAGCTCTTGTCAAATGCGGGACATTTGGGTGTCCCTTATACCTCCTTATGCAGCATGTGGGACGGGGGCAAAATTTGGAACGTCTGGCCCAAATCAAGATGGATGGCAGGTGTGATAATGACACAGCTGTAAGAGTATCACTGCCTGCAGCTCCTCATCCAAGATGGCTGCTATGTCAACAGCTGTCGGCCATCAACCTGATGAAGATCATCTCCTACATAAGGCTGCAGTCCAGTGTTACTCTTCGCTGGAGCATTGACCATCTAACGGTAGTGTTGTCTCTGGCCTGTAAGTTAGTATTAAGTAAATCTACTTACCAGTCTCTTTTTGTTTCCAGTGTTCCTGCCTCCTCGGTCCAGACGGTCCTGGCTCCCTGGTCCTGTCTTGGTTCTCCTTGTGCCTCATTCTGATTCTCCCAGCGCCTCGTCCTGGTTCTCCTCGTGCCTTGCCAACCACCAGTTGCCAGCCTTCCTCGCTCTGTTGGCTCGTTGGCCTTGTCCCCCTCTGGAGCTCTTCTAAGGATTTGGAGTGGACCCTAAGGAGATCTTCAAATCTGTAAGAGATAAAACATCATCACATTAATATTGCCTGACCATCTGCCGACCTCCTCTGACCATCTCCCTCCTCTTCCAGGAGCTGCAGAGAAGCTACTGTACATTTACCACTGTAAATAATAAACACTGTCACTTTTGTACTTGCCTGTGTCTGTCTCGTTCCGGGTCTCATACCACTCTGTGTTCCTCGAGTCATAACAACGGCTCATTTCTAACCCAACTCATTGCATTAAACATTTAGGTCCAATTTTTGCTCAAGTTAACCCAATTTATGATCCAAAACCTTTAACACATCATTCGTTATCACAGTACCCAGCAGTTATTAGTGTGCCTTCTCCTTTTTTGTTTGTTTGATTAGAACATGTAAAAAGTCAGTTTTGTCAAAAATAGATAAGTGAACTCCAGATATTCTGGATATGGTCCTGGTTTTTGTTTCTGTTGTATGTTGTTTTCATCATTTTAAATTTTTTTTTTACATTTTCAACATTCTTACATTTGCAAATATTGTAATTTCTTTAAATTCAGCAGTGGCTTACCACCAATGAGGACTGTAACTTTTTTGATAGCTGAATATATACTGAGAGCAAACTAAAAACAAAATTTTAAGTTATTCTGACCCATCATAAGTTCCGTCATTACTTGATTAGATGTTTTTTCATTGTTGTTAATAATCCCAGTGGCAAAAGGTGACGAAAACAAGGAGTCGGTACATGATAAAGACATATATTCAGGGCAGTTCTAAACAGTCTGTGCAAGACACATTTGAACGTGATGTGCTAGGTAGATTCAGGTCTGAAGACTTTGGCAAAGTTTCCAATAATGGATCATTTTCCCCATTAAGCTGAATGAAAATGGAAAACCAATCATTAGAATTCAGTTATCACTTAACACTGGACCCATTTGTCATTCCACCTGGAGGAAAGTATCCAATATTTGTTTTTGGTATTGTCATTTATTTGTTTGGAATGTTCTGCAACCTGACCCTGTTGTTTTTAATTATTCTAAAGAAGAACCTTCACAAACCCATGTACTTTATCTTGTTCAGTCTTCCCTTCACCGATCTAATTGGAATAACCACAACGCTCCCAAAGATCTTGTCAGATATTGTTACAGAGACACATAACATCTATTATCCATTTTGTGTTTTACAGGCATTTCTGCTCCACATGTATGGTGGAGGAATTTTGTTTATTCTTGCAGCAATGTCTTTTGATCGTTACGTTGCCATCTGCATGCCGTTACGCTACAGTTCCATAATGACCCCAAGACTGGTTGTTTACATTATTTGTCTGGTTTGGGGTCTTGACTTTATCTTGATTGTAACATTTTTTTCATTGCAGACAAGGGTTTCCAGGTGCAGATCTGTCATCATGAATGTCTTCTGTGATAACCCTTCTCTGCTGAAGCTCACATGTGGAGACACAACACTTAATAATATAATTGGACTGTTTAACACGGCGGTCATACAGGCTTTAAGTGTGTCCATTCAGGCATATTCTTACTTTAGGATTCTGATTGCATGTGTGGGTAAGAGAAAATTTAATGCAAGAGCAAAAGCTGTAAACACCTGTGTTGCACAGTTAGTCATTCTGGTTATATTTGAGATTGTTGCAACTTTCACAGTTTTATCTCATAGGTTCAAAAACGTTTCAGCTGATTTGCAAAAGATTATGGGTATGCTGATATTTATTGTACCTCCACTTCTAAATCCAATTGTATATGGCATTTATACAAGTGAAATACAAAAGACTTTTCTAAATATCCTTAAAAATAGAGTATGTGTCTGAGTGTATCAGAATATTAGAAATCCAAGTATAATTTATATTGTGTGCAGTAGCCACAAAATGAGATCAAATGGAAACAACTGTCAAATAAATATGAGATTTAGTATTTGTATAAAAAATGTTTTAGAGTCTATCACGAGAAATTTCAATTGCATTTGACTTTATTTTTTTCTGGAATTTGTGTTTTTAAAACTGAAGTTTTTGTAAAAAATGTGACAATTGTTAACAATGGTTAACATTTATGGTGGTTTTGGTTGACATTGATTATGTATGATAGGTAAACTTTAGATGGATGTACATTGTTTTTGAGTTACGATAGTATCAGAGTAGCTACACTAACACACTGCTGTGCTGTATTTTGTGTTTGTTTGGTTATGGTCTGTTTCTTTTCTTTTATTTTTTTACGTGTACATTACAACATACATCTGTGATGAGTAATGTATGGCATAGAGTAAAAAAGAAGGTTTCTTTAGGTAAAGTATATTGTGCACTGTATTTATTTATCTTTTATTTTGAGATAAAAAAATATTTACAAAATGTATTTGTTTAAAAAATATAATACAATTGTATTTGAAATGTGAACCCACATGTTTAAGAGCCCATTACAGTGCCTTTCAAGAATATTAATTTTATTATTGTGGTGGTCATGTGAGGGCCATTGAAATTTTTCGGTGGCCGACATGTGCAAACGTTCTAAAATCCTGGGGATGCAGACCAAAACTAAAAGCAAGAACAGAGTTTTAGGAAATGTGTTATGTTGGTATGTTATTTGACAAAATGCAACAATACAGGAGTTAGGGAATCAAAGTCTGTTAAAGATGTGTCTACTGTAGTTTGTTTTCTTTTTTTCATTTGATATTACTTATTGAGAAAAGCACTGTCACTACTAAACTTTTTGAAGCTTGTCCTCACCTAAATTTAAATTGATAAATGGACTGTACTTATATAGCGCCTTGCTATCTTATTGAGATACTCAAAGCGCTTTACACTACAATCTGTGCCTCATTTACCCATTCATACAGCACTCTACTAGATCTCTACAAAGCTAATGGAACAAATCATTCTAAACAGACTAATCAGAGTTTTATCACTTTCATACACCAATGGGACACACATCGGAGGCAACTAGGGGTTCAGTGTCTTGCTCAGGGACACTTCGGCATGTGACTGCTAGTGGATTCGAGCCAACTCTTGCATTGGAGGACAACTGCTCTAACCACTCAGCCACAGCTGCCCTCATACGTGCTGCTATA
>NC_056503.1:39662163-39680164 GCF_014905685.2 Nematolebias whitei
TTAGAAATGGCTTCCTCTTTGCACTGTAGAGTTTCAGCTGGCAACGGCGGATGGCACGGTGGATTGTGTTCACTGACAATGCTTTCTGGAAGTATTCCTGAGCCCATTCTGTTATTTCCTTGACAGTGGCATTCCTGTTTGAGGTGCAGTGACGTTTAAGGGCCCGGGGATCACGAGCATCCAGTAGAGTTTTACGGCCTTGACCCTTACACACAGCGATTGTTCCAGATTCTCTGAATCTTTTGATGATGTTATGCACGGTTGATGATGATAACTTAAAAGTCTTTGCTATTTTACGCTGGGTAACACCATTCTGGTATTGCTGCACTATCTTTCTGCGCAACAATGGTGGAATTGGTGATCCTCTTACCATCTTGGCTTCTGAGAGACACTAACACTCTGAGAAGCTCTTTTTATACCCAATGTTGTCATTTGACCTAATTAGTGTTAATTGGTCTTCCAGCTGTTCGTTATATGCTCAGTTTCCTTTTTCCACCCACTTATTGCTACTTGTCCCAACTTTTTTGGGATTTGTTGACACTGAAATTTTGAATCAACACTTTTTTCCTTTACAATGTTACATTTACTCAAATTAAACTTTTGTTCTTTCATCTATATTATATTTTGAATAAAATATTGACATTTGCCATCTCCACATCATTACATTCAGTTTTTATTCACAATTTGTTTAGTGTCCAAACTTTTTTGGAATCCGGTTTGTATATATACACACATATACCTGTATATACTTTGTATAACATTTTGAGACCGAGCATCTAATGTTGAAAACATTGGTTTAAGTGTCTCTTTTTAAAACAACTACACTAAAACAAACAAAAAAATAATAATCTTAAAACAACTTCTTCTTTTCTTGGCATCAAGTGTTACTATGTGTTGAATCTAACAAATTTAAGTCAGGTCTTCGGGATGGATGTAGTAAATAAATAAAAAAAATTAAAATTAAAAAACAAATGTTGAAATGTTTCATCTTTTATACCAAAAACTTTATCAGTCTGAGGAGCTATAATAAACTCAGTCTTATAAATATCACCTACTCAAATTGTATGAACAGTTTGTTGTTGGCATTCATTACGAGTTGTTGCTATTCACAGGGGGGGCTAAGTGATACTAGCAATAACAGCATTGTAAGAGGTGGACAGTCACTGGGGTGGTGCAGCTATTTTGACGGTTCCAAGCAGAGAGCAGAATGAAGGTGGGGAGGCAGTGTCCATTGAGTCATTAGAAGCTGGTGAAGATTCTCAGTCATCCAGAACATGGTAAATTCTAAAAAGTTCAAGAAAAAAAAACAATAAAACATAAAGTATTGTATAATAAATATAGTCCAGTTGTTTTTGTCTATAACTTTTTAAAATTTGTCATTATAGCCACGTTTATCTATTACATGATACAACAGCCAACAGCATCCCATACACCTATTAATACTCTAAAAAAGTTAAATCTGGTCCTATGGACATTCAAAAAAACAAAACAAAGCAAATCAACAAAAAAATGTAGAAACGTTTCGTCTCTCGTCCGAGAGACTTCCTCAGTCTGAGGTGCTGTTTTCAGCTCAGTCTCTTAAATAGCACCTTCTTAGAGTGGATCAACCAGTTTGCTGCTGACAACCAAAACCAGCTGATCACATGCTCAAGAAGGACCATCAGCCTAACAATGGATCATTAGCACACTGATGGCTGTTTACTATTCACAGAGGGCTGAGTGATACTAGCAATCACAGCATTGTAAGAGGGGGACAATTGAACACGTAGGCCTCCACCCCTGTTTAATGATGGACGGTTTCTTTTCACAAAGATGGCCTCCTTTACTCCTCTCTCAAACCATCGTTCCTCTCTATCCAGGATGTGAACATCTTCATCCCTGAAAGAGTGACCGCTGGCCTGGAGATGAGTGTAGACCGCAGAGTCCTGGCCTGATGATGTTGATCTTCTGTGCTGGGCCATCCTTTTGGCCAGTGGCTGTTTAGTTTCCCCGATGTAAAACTGATCACAGCCCTCCTGACACTGAACAGCGTACACAACATTACTCTGTTTGTGCCGGGGGACTGGATCTTTGGGATGAACCAGTCTTTGCCGTAATGTATTTTGGGGTTTAAAAACCACTGGGACGTCATTTTTAGAAAATAAATGTCTCAGTTTCTTTGAAACTCCCACAACATATGGAATGACCACTGGTCTGGGTCTGGGTTCCTCCTTTTCACATGATGGCTAGCTGGAGTCCTGTTTGGGTTTCTTCTCTGCTTTCAAGAAGGCCCAGTTAGGATATCCACATTGCTCTAGAGCCTGTCTTGTGTGTGATTTCTCCTTCTGCCTGGCTCCTGAGTTAATGGGACCACTGTCAGCTCTGTGGTACAGAGTCCTAATGACTCCGATCAGTTTGCAAATGTCCTCCTTCAGAGACCGAGTCCTCACAGCCCAGCCTGTGCCATATTTTACATCTTAACTTTATATATGTATCCACATTTATAGTTTTATATATTTATCCACAGAGTTGTGATCAGTGAAATGTTGGACTTCCTGAGATTTAATTTTAACCCAGGTGTCATCAACATACCTGAACCAATGACCCTGAAAAAGATGCCAAACCTCTCTTTTCTACCTCCTCCATGTACAACAATGGCAACAATAGGAGAAACTGGAGAAGCCATAGCACATCCATGGATCTCGCTTTGGATTAAGTTAAGGATTTCTGAAGTCTTATGTATGTCCCCTGCCTGTTCTATCAGACCTCGTTTCTGGATCTGCTCCAAAGCCTCTTGCTGCATAAATCTCCTGCTCTGCTGCATCTCACTCACTGCAGGTGTTGTCATCGGATCGCCCAGTCATAAGGATTCCTTTCTCTGCCTGACTGTGAAGATTAGTGACTGTTTGTATTTCTCTGAGAACCTTCACAGTCAATCCCACAAGATTTCTGTCTCTACATATCCGAGCCATCCACGGACCCAGATCGCCACCAGCAGCTCTGCTTTAATAAACTCTTTAAACCATTCTTGCTGTTTGGTGCCGTTACTGAATCCAAAACCAGAACCTTGTCACTAGATCCTTCCAGATTTTTTCTTTCTCCCCTCATCACATCACATGTGGAGTATAACCACCGACAACATTCAACCTCAAATCTTCTACCTTCAGACACATCATTTATGCACTTTTTTTTTCCACCTCTACTACCGGTACATTCTTTTCAAGGTCCTTCTTCATGACCACCTCTACTTCCTCTTCCAATTCACATTATCGCAAAAGAGCTTAAACCCTACCATAGTGCTATAAGCTTTGCTGCCCTTCCATTTGATCTCTTGTACACATTATATACAGTATCTACTTTCCTTTTCTGCATCATGTCAGCCAACTCTACCTTTGTATATCATTGTGCCTATAGAGTTGTTATCCTCAGTCATCTTACTCAGTCTCTCAGTCCACTCATGACTTCCCTCTTCTCCCTCTTTCTCATGACACATTTCCCTCCTCACGGTCTTTAAATACCAGTCACACAATTTTGGCCAGCAACCTGTTTGTCAACAGCACTGGTGTTGGTTATTGTTAACAAACCTTGACTAATTTGGTATAGTGTCGCTTGGAGGAACTCACATATTTGTTGTTTTACACTATATCCTCTTCCTGACACAACCCTCACCATTTACCCACATTTTCGACCAACATGACAGATACACTGATCACATTTTTTGGTACCACAATCTGGAATGAAACCAAATTGGACTGTTGCTGATGCATGCTCAGTAATTAATGCAGATATATCTGACAAGGTTGAATCAGGTCATCTGGACGGGTTCTTCTTTGTTGAAATGTTTCGTCTTTTATCCAAAATACTTACTGAGTCTGAGAAGCTGAAAGCAAACTCAAACCCACCTTATTATTTGGGGGGGGGGGGGGGGGGAGGAAATTATTAAGAGCAATGTTTAGGGGTCCCTTAATTTAAATGCAAATGTACTGTTGTAAAATGAAATGAAAATTAAACATTCATTAATGTATTTGTCAGGTAGACAACTTGCAGAAACAAACTGAATGCACTGAATGTATCTCCCCCATCTTTGTTTTTCCTAAAGTAGGGGGGTCCAGACCTCCAATATTTCCACTCAAGTTTATTGCTAATAAGACAGACACGAAGGAAAATAGAAACATTCAAACTTGTGATACACATTACTTGTTTTCTTATTGTTACAAATAAATGTTGCATTTCCAGTTCTCTCCCAACCCTTTGAGCGTATCCCTTTATCTGAGAAAAGTTGTTGGAGTTTCTTATTTAAGTTTTAAAAACCTTTTTTGACTGTGGACTGAAAACCCAAGAACTTATGAATATAAAGTTCTGAAAAGACATGACTATTAATTTAACGTTTGAATTTAACACGTTCTATTGCTTTTTATTAACAAATTACCAACGATTAATAATCTGGAACAAAAATAATAATAATAATAACCCGGAGCACTCCTGGGAAACATATGATGTTCAGAAAAAACCCTCAGGTATAAAGATGCCAGTCCCACTGAACGCCTTACCTGTCATTGTAAGATGTTTGTTGCCAAACACTTGAAAAAAATAATCATAAGACTGAAATTTCTCTGAAAAAGTTTATTTTTTAAGAATGATTTTGATAAAATCTTCTTGTTTGCTTTTCAAGTTTAATTTCAAAGCACACTGAGAAGAGCGTGTTTAAATATTGTTCGTTTAGCCTGTAAAAGTAGGACATTTTCAGTTTGCTAATAGGAACTGAAATATTAATGTTATTTTTATCTTGGTTGAACATTTTGAGTATTTCATGTACAGTATATGACTCTTTAGTGGGCTTGCTTGTTGATTGATGCTGTGTATATGAATCTGTAAATGATATTTGTATCTCTACAGATGAGAAGAGAATTATGGACCTCTCGTACAACACATCCGTTTTTTTACACTTTCAAGGCTACAACCTGTCAAATGAAAGTGTCGTCCCTGTATTTATTTTTGCAACTCTCAACTACATGATCATAATTTTCTGTAACCTTACTCTGATTCTCACCATCGTGCTGAACAAATCTTTGCACCAGCCGATGCATCTCTTCCTGGTCAGCCTTCCTATCAATGACCTGATAGGCTCCTCTGCGTTCTTTTTGCAGCTCATTAAGGAAATAATGACAAACAGCAGAACGATTTTATTCTCAACTTGTGCCACACAAGCTTTTTTCATCCATCTTTATGCAGCAACTACTGTGTTCATTCTAGCTGCTATGGCATATGATCGATACATGGCCATATGCAACCCTTTGCATTACAACACTGTTATGACTAAAGCTCACATTATAAAAATAGTCACAGCTGTGTGGACGTCTTGTCTAGCTTTAATAGCTGGGCTATTTATTCTTCTTTTACGTTTGCGCTTCTGTCGATCTGAAATAAGTCACCCTTATTGTGAAAATACAACTTTGCTGGCACTGGTTTGTGACGATACAACTATAAATAACATCTACGGGCTTTTTATAAGTGCTCTTTCACAAGTGATAGCTAATGCAACAGTTTTTTATACTTATCTCCAGATTCTACTTGCATGTTTTAGAACTAAACGATCAGACACTAAAGCAAAAGCTCTGCAGACGTGTGCTACGCATCTTTTTGTGTTTCTATTGATGGAATGTTTAGGCCTTTTTTCTATCATATCGTACAGAATTAAAAACATTCCGCCACATGTGAGAAGATTCATTGGAGTGTCTACATTAATCTTCCCCCCAACATTAAATCCAATCATCTATGGACTAAAAACAAAAGAAATTCGTGAAAAGGTTATGATCGCTTTTAAGAAAAAGTTGGTTTTGACACGATGCACTTTCTCGTAAACTGCCCTGATATTGAAAGATACTTTATCTGCACATAATACATTTATTTTATTTTATTTTGAATATTATGTTGTATATTCTTATGAACCTTGTCCTTTTTCTTTAACTTAATGTTGATATTGTTTATGCACATAAGTCCATCCATCCATTATCTTCTTCCTTTTCGGTTCTTCCTTTTCGGGTCGCGGGGGTCCCTGGTGGTCGCTGGTGCCCATATCCAGCAGTTACTGTGCTAGAGGTGGGGTACACCCTGGGCAGGTATCCAGTCCATCACAGGGCTAGGATCATTAGTTCACCTGCAAATTTAATTTAGGTCAAGGACTTAATAAAAAAAAAACTAAAAAAAAAAACTTGAGAATGGTTCGTCAATACTACCTTCTATGTAGAAACTCCAAAATGTATTTTTACCTCAATATTTTGTATATTTTCATATACTTTGACTGAAAAAATAAAATTAAGTCAATCTTCTTTTAGGAACTATAGAGAAGATCAAAGTGTAATATTTTTCAAACATACAATATTACTCAATATTACAGTACTCTTGGTTTCGAGACAAATAGGGAGAATGAACGACATACACTTAATTCAATCCAACATTTCAACAAAGTTTATTATTATAGAGTCAGTTTGGAAGCTGATCAAGCATAACTGAATGTTTAATGTGTGGCTGTATCAAAACCAAAGGTGTTTTTTTTTTTCCCAACAAACATATTTGCACAATATTGTACACTAGAGGGTGCAAGCAGTACACAAAAAAAACCTTCCTGACACCTACAAAAGCAACAGCCACACTACTAACAAAAAAAAAAAAAAGAAAAAAAAAGTGGACTGTACAGGTTCATCTTTGTTGTTTTCTGCCTTTTCGTGTTTCTTTTATGTAATCTATAAAATATATGAAAGCTCCAGTCCAAGTAAACATGTTTGTACAAGGGAGTGGCATGGAAATTAATTTTCTTTTGGAGTTACTTTTTTTTGTCACTGTAAAAATCAATGTGTGTTAAATTAACAAGGGTGTCTTTTCTGTGTTTATTACTAATTAATTAAGTTTAGTTAATCTGTAATGCTTCCTCATTACATCGTGATCTTGCACGTAAATGTTAAGTGTATAGATTTTCTATTTTAAGCTGGGTAAAATTTTATTGATTATATTTAGGTTGCATTTTGTCTGGATTTTCATGTCCTAATTATTTTCTTTTTATTTGATTGTGCTGAGGCCTAATTTGTTTTTCTTTAAATAAATGTATTCTTATTGGTTTTAAAGTTATATTTGTCAAATTATGTATAATGAAATGTGTAACACTATACCGGTTTTCCTCTTTGTGATGAAACTTGAGTGAACATTTGAATAATCAGATTTTCTTGCTTTGATGTAATAAAGTGTAGATTAAAAACATGAGAGTAGAACAAACCTGCACTTCTTGTTAATTTAGCAGAAGATGGTAAATCATGTTAAATATGTATAAGCTGTTTTAAATTAAAATAAACACAACTTACAAATAAAACTGCTCATTTGTGTCCTTGTTGGGGTGAAATTTGATGTGGCGTGTCTGATCTTCTTCAGTTCAAAAAACATGTTTACATGGTTTGATTGAATAATATATTTTTTTATGTCGTTGTTGTATTTTCGATGTCAAATCACTGTTTTTTAATGCTACTATTTAAAAGCTACTAGATATTGTTTCTGTTTTTATTTTTTAAAAATGGATAATACATATTCTTTGCAAATATGTAACACATGTTACGCAGCACATACAGTAAATCACAACCACTTAACTAAAGCAAAATGTACTGTGTACTTTCGTAAAATCAAAATAGGCTAAATATATTAGAAGATCAAAATAAACTCTGGTTCATGCCAGACTATTAAACAAAAAAATCATCCAGTGTTGATAAAAAACAGAGTTGTAGTATTTTAATGTTATGTGTGATCTCATACATTGCAAAATGTCTGTCTTAAAGTGCTGCAACACACTGTATCAAATAAGTGTTGTGTTGGTTGCCGGTTCAACTCCATGTACCAACAACATCAAAATGTGGGTGGGAAAGGTGAAGCACCTGCACCTGCCTCCACCCTCATTTGCCCCAATCTGTGCCCTTGAGCAAGGCCTTAGCCCCCACTATCTGCTCCACCGGGTGCCTTAGATAGCAGCTCTCTGCTCCACACAGAGTGCTTTGGTAGCTCCGTGGACTGTGGTGGCGTCAGGAAGGACATCTAGTGTTAAAACATTTGCCAAGTCTTTGTGTGAGTTAGTTTGCTGTGTTGACCTCTGAAGAAGGGAGCAGATGAAAACAAATATTGTGAATGGCTTATTGCAACTACAGTAGTCCCTTGCTACTTCATGGTTCGACTTTTGCGGATTCACCGTTTCGAGGGTTTTCAACGTAAGATTGTGCACGACACACGATTGGTT
Organism: Nematolebias whitei; assembly: GCF_014905685.2. Lineage (NCBI taxonomy): Eukaryota > Metazoa > Chordata > Actinopteri > Cyprinodontiformes > Rivulidae > Nematolebias > Nematolebias whitei. Next base: position 39,670,415 of record NC_056503.1, read on the forward strand.
GATTGGTGGAAGGCGAGCATCCAGAGCATTGTGCTCTGTATCCCAGGCACGGACTGACTCAATAACCGTAGCATCAGTCCGTCTGCTCTCTTTTGCTGTGCTCTTTTGTGAAAGTTTTGTAAAGTTAAAGAGTTTAGAACATTGTTAAGAACATTGCAAGAGTGTGGGATGGGTTTATAAGCCTTTAAATAGGTAACACTAAGTGTTACCCTTAAAAGAAGTGGTCTCCAGCTACAAGTACTTGGGTGTGCACCTGAATGACAACCTCATCTGGAGCAACAACACCACCAGCCTGATCAAGAAAGCTCATCAGAGACTCTACTTCCTCAGACGGCTGAGACGAGCTGGTCTGCGAAGCTCAGTCCTCACCTCCTTCTACAGGTGTGCAGTGGAGAACATCCTGTGCTCCAGCATCAACGTGTGGCATGGAGGCTGCACAGCTGCAGAAAGAAAAGCTTTGCAGAGAGTGGTGAAGGCTGCACAGAAGTCTGTCGGAGTCAGTCTCTTCACCATCACAGACATCTACACCTCCAGATGCAGGAAGAGGGACACCTGCATCATCAAGGATCCCACTCACCCAGCTCACACACACTTTTTGTCCCACTCCTCTCAGGAAGTAGGTTGAGGAGCATTAAGTGTAGAACCACTAGACTGAGGAACAGCTTCTACCCTGAGGCTGTTAGATTCATGAATCTCTAACTAGAATAATCACTGTGAAAAAAATACATCATGTTGCTGTTGATCTGTTTCATGTTGCTGCTGATCTTTTCTTAATATCTTAGATCCTATTACTGTTTTTCTTTTACATTTCATTGTTGGATGTAACTGGGACCCTGCGTACATAATCTCGTTCCACCACATGTACCACATGAGATGCGAATGACAAATAAATCTCTCTGAATCTCTGAAAATATATATAAATACTAAAATAAATATAACGTCCCAACTTCAGATTTTCACCTATTGCGTGGGTTTCTGGAAACCTAACTCCCGCGATAAGTGAGGGAACACTGTACTTCATCTAATTGTAGGTCAGTGTCTCTTAAATTGACACATTTATTGCCATTCTTTGTGTTGACCAAAGTTGCTAAGTTGTGGGGCAGCACGGTGGCACAACTGGTAGAGCTGTTGCCTCTCAGCGAGCAGGTTACGCTGGGTCAAATCCCGGTCCGGGGGCCTTTCTGGGTGGAGTTTGTGTGTTCTCTCCGTGCATGCGTGTGTTTTCTCCGCGTGCACCGGTTTCCTCCCACAGACCAAAAACATGCATGTTAGGCTGATTGGTAACTCTAAATTGTCCCTAGGTGAGCGTGAGAGAGTGAATGGTTGTTTGTCTCGTTTGTCTCTATGTGTCCCTGTGATGGACTGGAGACTGGAATAAGTGGGTAAAAATAATGGATGGATGGATGATAAGTTGTGGTAGAAATACTCAGTTGAAATGATTCCAAAATGTAACCTAAATGTAACCATTTACTTTCCATCCATCCGATTCATACATTTATTCTTCGTTCCGGTCTTCCGGGGAACTTGTGCAACTGCACTCCAGCAGTTCATGTTGCAAGGCCATCACAGGAACACGTAGAGACAAACAAGATAAACAACTATCCACACTCTCAATCACACCTAGGGGCAATTTAGAGTTAGCAATTAAACAAACATGCATGTTTTTTTTTTTTGTCTGTGAGTTGAAATTGGAGTACCTAGAGAGGACCCAAGCATGCACGGAGAGAACAAGAAAACTCCACCTAAGAAAGGCCACACATCTGCAACCTTCTTGCTGTCAGGCACTAGCTCAAATCACTGCTTCACCGTGTCACCCATTTGTAAATGTTAATTCATTGTACCACAAGTAGTCTAATGTACGTGGGATACTAAAAATAAAATAGGAATGTGTGTTTCACGTGCTACAGACCTTAATATACATCAACTCATAAAGTGTCAAATTTGAAATGTAAAGGTAAAAAATACACACAAAAAAAAAACATTTCAAATTAAAGAGCACTTGACTGGATTCAGCTGTATTATATACGTTTAAATTGTATTTTTGTTTTGTTTTTGTGTTTTGGCATTCCTAAATTCTTTGACAGTCTTTTTTTATGTGACCTTATTTAATGTGCATTATATTTTCTGTTAGAAGATGTGCTGTTATATCAACAAATTTATCTAAAATTTAGAACAAGAGGTTGTTTGAGCCCAATTTAATGTGCAAATCTCAGACAACAGAACCCATTTGGAGATATTTCTAATGCTGACCTTCATCATATTGGCTTGTTTAGGGTTTAGCATCACACAAAATGAGGCTAAACATTTCACTGAACTTTGGTACTTGGGCAAAGCATAACTACTTGTTGTGTTATGGTTACAAATAGTTGGTTACTGTTTTTAACTGAGCTTTGCTCATTAGGTTAATGACATCTCTGTGTACAAAGTGTCAACAGGAAAAATGAGCCACAGTCGTCCCTCCAGAGTGACGTATCGTTACTCTTGATAATGAACCTCAGAGGACTTTCTGTTACAACACTGTAAACACATTTGTTTTGTTAAAGGAACTGACTTTTTATGTATTTTATTTCATTTTGAACTTTGACATTTATTAAAGCAGCTATAAATTGCTAACTGTGATAAATGCCATCAATTAATATGATCAAAAGAAGTTTAAATCTTTGTTCTGCACGATTGATGCAAGCTTATTTATCTACACTGAATGAAGACAAAATCCATCAATCCATCCATCCATTATCTTTACCCGCTTCTTCCATTCTGGGTCGTGGGAGGTCACTGGTGCTCATATGCAGCCGTCACTGTGCGAGAGGCGGTGGACAGCCTGGACAGGTCTCCAGTCCATCACAGGGACACATAGAGACAAACGAGACAAACAACCATTCACTCTCTCACTCACACCTAGGGACCATTTAGAGTTATCAATCAGCCTAACATGCATGTTTTTGGTCTGTAGGAGGAAACTTTAGTACAACATTCCCAGATCTGACTGGTAAATGAAATGCAGCATATACTGTATCCACTGAAAGACACAAACTCAAAATAAAACTACAAGATAAAAAAACCCAGAAGACAACACTAAAATTCAAGGCCAAACCAAAACAGTGACAACATGAAATACAACCAACTAAATAAACCCAAGGCAGGAAAATGTGTATCAAATAAGAAAAAGTAAAAAAATCGTATTCAGTAACTGGCTACTGCAAAGTACTGAGGCATAGAAATTAATGCCACAGAACTTAGACAGCAGTTTTGCATAAAATATCCTAAAGTAACGTTGGAAAGTAACTTGAATTAAATAGATTATCTTGAATAGTACCAAAAAGGCAAGGTAATTAGAACTAGCAGAAATCAACACAGACATGTTACCTTGGCCTCACATGTAAAACATATTGATACCTTTTTTTAATAAGCTCAGTTTATAATGTATAAACTCATTATGTGATCAAGCGTAAGGCAGAAATTAAGCAAAATAGCAAATAGCATATTTACTGTAACTTTGCAAATTATTAGTTAACAAGGGATTAAAGGAGGAAAATGAATATTTGCTGATTAAAACATGTCACAAAGTATCAAAGTTCATGCTCAATAATCCAGAAAAACAATCCAACAAAGTTAAGTCAGGTCTAGATGTTTTGAACCACTTTGGCTATAGCTGCCTCAGAGGAGTCGACAGGGGAGAGGGCGAGCCCCAGAAACTATCTTATCACCAGCAAACTGGTTGGCCCAATACGTGAGTGTACTGCTTGTGGGACTGAGTTTGTTGTGGATCCTTGGACTGACGAAGTACTTTGGATGAAAGACGAAACATTTCAGCAACAACAACAACAAAAAAGGAACTGTCCAGATGACCCGACTTAACGTTGTTGGATGTCACAAAGTAGTACAACGTTACAAAATGTAAAAAGCAAGTAAATAAAATTGCAATTACCAAAGCATGCAGTGTTTTAAAATAAATAAATACAGATAAAATGAAAAAGCCATTTTATAAAATATTTTTGTTTAAATCAGGACAAAGTTGTGACTGTTAGAGAGTCAGCAAACAATAGGTGAATGACAACTAAGTACGAACAAAATCAAGTTACATAACATTTAGGAAGATTGCCTGCAGAACTGCTATCTGAAGGTGACTGATGGCAGCACGATGGCTCAGTGGTTAGCGCTGTTGCCTCACAGCAAGAAAGTCCTGGGTTCAATCCCCGGTTGGACCTGGGGTCTTTCTGTATGACATTTGCATGTTCTTCTTGTGCTTGCGTGGGTGTTCTCCAGGTACTCCAGCTTTCTCCCACAGAAAAAAATAAAACATGCATGTTAGGCTGTCTTCAGGTCCAAGCCTCCCTCGTAAAAGGGGTCTGTGATCTCTATGGGATTTGCCTGGTTAAATAAAGGTGTCAGGCAGTAGGAACCCAATCTAGAAAAGGCAGAACATGAGAACCCTTGATGGAAAAAATAAAAAAAGTATATGTGTATATATATATGACGTGTATATATATATATATATATATATATATATCAAACATTATGCATGTATGGTAAACTGATAGCTGTTTAACATTAAATTTGAAAAGATGAGTTTCACCATTATGCCAGCAGATGGCAACCCTGACATTTGTTGTGATCAAAAGCTGTGTGAGCCAACTTCATGATTGTCTGCCACTATGAATGATCATTCATACATTTAACCTTCACAGTACATTTTTTTCTTATTCACAAATTTAGGCCCCTATATAAGCTGACTGATATATTGTCCAAAGTCTCTTTGAGGCTAATTAAAAGCCTTATTTTATATCTATGTTAAACATATCCTACATCAAAGCGTTTAATTTTGCAAATGTTCTTCCATGTTCAAGCCATGTTCTTCCTGTCAGCAGCTTAAAGAGTCCCAAAACTAACCAAGCAAATGGTTGCAACTCCATACACATGCAGTGGCAATAGTAGCCAAGAGCCAGGACCTTTCAGACTTCTGTTCACTGCCACACTCAGAGCATTGGACAAGCTCTGTCAGAGGTGAAAACTGAGCTCCAAAGGAGCCTGTGAGGTGATGGCATCTAAGATGTTGATTCTACCCTGATAGATTACAATTTGCCATAGTTTTCATACAGCTACTGATTGTGCATTTAACACAGCATTAACACACATGAGTTATTTAAGAATTTATTCCAAGGCAAAAGCTAGGGCAAGACCATTGGCCCTACAAGAGCTTAGGTTCTGAACTATGAGCACGGTCTGTGAGTCAATGGCACCTCACAATAAACCTTGTAGGGCTCTCAGAGCAGGATACCTTGTGCTTTGGGACAGAGGCAGTCAGGGACACACAGTGGTAAGTTCTGTAAGTAGAAAATGTGTAGCAAGAAAACAGTCAATAGTTAGACTGGAGAGAAAACAAAACACTGCAATGAATGGTGAAAAAAACCTGCATAAAAGCCCATAGGAGAGGGTGGGCGATTGTAGACCAAAGACCACACCTCTGGACTATGGTCCACAGTCTGGAGGACTCTAAATAAATGCTTGTATGGATTCAGATATGTTGCTAAATTTAATAGAAATGATATTTTTCCTAGCACATACAGCTGGTTGATGACTGTCTTACCCTGGTTAATATGCCAAATTTTTATTGTATTTTTATTTTATTTCTGCTGCTCCCTTCTTCATGGGTCACCACAGTGAACTAACTCGCACAAAGACTTGGCAGTTATTTTTTTGCTGGATGCTCTTCCTGACACAACCACAGACCACTGAGCTACCACAGCCCTCTGTGTGGAGCAGAGAGTTGCCATCTAAGGCGCCAAGGGGAGCAGATGGTGGGGGTTAAGGGCTTTACTCAAGGGCCCAGAGTTGAGAAGGTGGAGACGTGTGGTGCTTCACCTTTCCCACCCACATTTTGATGTTGTTGGTCCAGGGAATTGAACCGGCAACCTTCCAATCACAGGCCCACCTTCTCTAATCTCTGTGCCACCACTCCCCATTTGGTTAATAAGTCAAATCTTAGCACCAAATCAAGACTCACATGTCCAAGGTCTGAACCTGGGGACTCATTTACAAAGATTTTTGTGGATTTCCTACTGAAACTATGCTTAAATTGAGAAAACAGCGTATGCACAAATAAATCCAGATGTGAAACCATGTGCACACATGAATCAAAGCACACTTCCTTTGTCCATTCCAATCAATGTGGAACAGAGCGCACATGAGGGAATACCCGACTCCTCCCTTGATACACTTGCATTTAAATATGCAAATATATTTAAATACGCCCTGCACATGAGGCATCTCCTCTCTGCACTATACAAAAGAATGTCTCCACTCAAAAAAGGCAAACTTCATGGAAGGGGCGTTAAAGATGCTTCTAAATGAGGTAGTGGCATGTAAAAACATTCTGTTTGGCACACTCTGGCATTAACGCACATTGGAAGAGGAGTGAATGTGACAAAGTAATTTTGTGGGGTCAGAGGGGGCACACCTGCTAAAAGTAAGAAAAAATGGTGACATCAAGGTGGATGAGAAGCAGAGGATGACTGCCCATCTCCACTTGCATGGACTACTCTCTTATTGTACATTAGTGCAGCCGTGTGCTGGAGAAAGAGTGAAGCCTAGACATTTCACACTTTATGCATGTGTTTATTGACATAACTACTATACATACAGAGACAAGACAGGAACAGGATATGTGGGGGCGCACTGGCTCCATGGGCATCAGGGGAATTAATATTGGGATGATTAAATGAATTTACTCACATAGAAGCCCCCCATCTTGCACTGTGACAGCTTGTGTTCTCAACCATGCTGTTCATTAGACTGAATGAATCGTGTGTTGAACCAGGCCACTTCGCAACAATCTTGATTAGTTGCTTTTACGCATCACATATAATTAGCACAATGATGGAATGAAACTGTTTCCTGTTAACATAAACATACTCATTCTGTGATGGCGCTGTATAGCGATGTATGTGCAGTTGATAGCACCAATTGTATTAGGAAAACCGGCTGTCGCTGCATATTGTGTTTTAATGTCAGCCTGTTCAACTTCATGGTAGGGAATTTGATTTACCTGGTTGACATGCAGATAATTCCATACACAGCTGGAATAGCTTGGCTCCGGGTTGACTGGTACAGTCCTGATCAGTCAGCTCCCTCTGGAATCCCCCTGTTAAGAATCCCAGTGTGGTCAGCAGCTCTCTGTGTATGGGCAGCGCACAACTCCTAAAACAGCCAGCCGTCATTGTGAACCAGAAAATCCTCTCTGTCAATAAATACATGCTCTTTGAGTATTGTGGGTATTGTGCCATCTGTTAAAGGGTAAAGCCAGTATTATTAAAGGTATTTTTTGCCCCACTATGTACATGCCTTTATATAAACTCCTCTAATAGCATATACATGTATTAATTGTACATCATGTGTGTCCAGTATGTACAATAATAATCCTCACATAATTAACAGTTTCCCAGTATCACCTCTAAGTGTCGCCAGTGGACCAATAACTATAGAAATGTGAATACACCAGCCATAAAGTTGGTGTGGGGCTCTGCATATTTCCACTGACATTTCATCACCTGAAGTTTTTGTGAAAAGGGGGCATACACCATGCTTTTGTCTATAGGCAAACTTTGAGGCCCCTAGATCCTACATGTCCTGAAAACTTCCAGGTATTCCAGGTGTTAACAGACTTTCTAGTTAAAAAAATAAAAATCTAAATCCCAGAAACACAGCAAAATCAGATGTCAGGTCATGGATTCTGGTTAAAAATTCACCAGAAAAACAACAGACTAAGACGAGTTCCACTTACATGTTTGCATTTATTTTACATACACAGCACATACAGCACAAGTTCACACTTTGGTAAATTTATATCTGATGTGCATGTTTTGTTTCTACTATTTGTTGATCCTCACAATTTACAATTTCATATTTTTTCGTTATTTCTTTTGTTTTAGGGCAGCAGGGTATGTTTGGGGGCATATTTATGTGTGTGTGTGTGTGTGTGTGTGTGTGAATGCAGCATGACCAATTCTAGTGGACTATATCACTCTATGGAGTGTCTTGATTAAATAAATATCCTTCACTGGCCATAATGAGAACCAAATTTACCACTTCTTCTTGCACATATGTGTTTTAAATGAAGGAATGCCTCCCTGATGAGTTGCGCCGGCTATTGTTAAACCTGAACCAACTACTTTGACACGTTTTGTGAATTTTTATTTCACATTTAATAGAACTTCAACATCTAAATATTCAACGAAAGATTGCTGTACAACAGAGGAATAAAAATATTGTAGATTAAATAATTCTCTGACAAAAACTGTACAAATCTAAAGTGCTACATATAAGTTTAACAAAAAATCATTTTGTTTTGCTTCATGTTGTAAGTCTTACTTGTTACATGTAATTAAACAGTAAGTGAATTGTGTACATGCTGTGTGTACCGTTTTCTTAATTACACAACAGTGGTCTGAGGTTGAGGAGATTTCACCAATGCACAAAGAAAAACAACACAAATGGAAACCAGGAGGAAGCTAATTGAGGTCTCATGTCAGTAGTGATCCCAGGCGTGCAATTAGTGTGCATGTGTGAATAACTCTGAGTGCAGCTCGGGGAATTCTCAATTCAAGGCACTCCTATGCAACAGTTTTGTTGAACTTTTGTCCAAGCTTTTATTCTTGTTCTTTTAAGAAATTTTCCACACATATACAACCATTTAAATATTAGATCCCTCACTCCCAAACTGTTTCAGGTGCAGCTTTACCACTGTATAGTTCAACTTATATATTGTAAAATGTTATATTACTATCACAGCATATATTTACATTTTTTATTTTATGTCACAAGTTAAAAAAAAGTGTAATAAAAGTGTAATAAAAATATTCAAGACCAGTTCATTATTCATCAGTAAACAATACTATTTCACTGCATGGTCCTTAAGTACAAAGTATTTTCCACTTTTAGAGGTACTTTAATTTGAAATGGTTTAAAAAAAACATAATGTTTCTCATGTTATCATTCTAATGATTTTGGTCTATCTTCATCGCTCAATTCTTGAACGACAAAGTTATTTCTGCATAGCATTACCCACCTTAAAACTGCTCTATTTCAGTAACAAACAGGGAAGACATGCTTTGTCCAGTAAGTCCTTAGGGTTTACAGTTTGTGCTGATAAAACCCCCACAGGTAAAGTGAAGCACATGCTGTGAGACTTCCATTAAACACCAGGGATATCAACACTGTTCTCACTATTAATTTGACTGATCATTGGGGTACTGTTAGTACTTGTTTACTCCACTGGGATTTTTTATTAATTAGCTTTATTAAGTCTAGGCTTGTTCATTAAAGCATAATCAACTGTGTGTTTTTTTTTTTTTTCACTTTAAGGCACAAAATAAAAAAATAATAAAAAACATACTAAAAATATAAAAGGTGTTAAAGAAGTATTATCATTTATTTATTTGTATTACCCTTTATTTAACCAGGCATGGGGCTGCAGTATCCAGTGCTGTGGTCTTATAATTCTGAGGTTGTGGGTTTGAGCCTGGGTTGCATCAGAAAGGGCATCCAGCATTTAAAAAAATTCTTAATCTTTCATGTGTTTTTCCTTGCTGTGTTAACCCCTGAAGAATGGAGCAGCTGAAAGAAACTTACCTATTTAACCAAGAAAATCCCATTGAGATCACATATCTTTTTCAAAGGAGGCCTATCTATCTATCTATCTATCTATCTATCTATCTATCTATCTATCTATCTATCTATCTATCTATCTATCTA
>NC_056503.1:39685164-39696370 GCF_014905685.2 Nematolebias whitei
AAACTGTGCCTGCAGTCAACCTACTTCACATATGGGGAGCAATATTATAGGCAGAAACATGGGTGTGCTATGGGGTCTCCAGTTTCTCCTATTGCTGTCAACCTGTACATGGAGGAGGTAGAAAAGAGATCTGTTGCATCATTTTCAAGGATACCGTCAAGTGATGTTTAAGTTTAGTGTCCACTTGTCCTCTGTTCAGGTATGCTGATGACAACTGGGTCAAAATTAAATTACAGGAAATCCAACATTTCATGGATTATATCATCTCTGTGAATAAATATATAAAGTTCACACAAGACGATATAAAAGATGGCAGGTTGGCTTTCTTGGACTGTGAGGTCTCAGTCTTTGATGGAGGACATTGGTAAAATGATGTGTACCGCAAACCCACCCACATGGAACAGTATTTGCAGTTTGACTCCCGTCATCCACTGGAGCACAGGATGAGAGTCATCAGGACTCTGTACCACAGAGCAGACAGCGTACCCACTAACTCAGGTGTCAGGGAGAAATAGAGATTCCACACAAGACAGGCCCTGGAGCAATGTGGATATCCTAACTGGGACTTCCTGAAAGCAGAGAGAAATCCCCAGCCGCACGCACTGACTCCGGTCTGTCAGGAAGTCTGTGATCCACCTGCAGTTGGAGTCAGGTACATGGAGCAGGGAGAGCTTGTCTTGGAGCAGAGCAGGGAGGATGTGTTAAATGCAGAGCTGAAGTCCACGAACAGGATCCTGGCGTAGGTTCCTGGGGAGTCCAGGTGCTGCAGGATGAAGTGAAGAGCCAGGTTTATTGCGTCATCTACAGACCTGTTGGCCCTGTAGGCAAACTGCAGGGGGTCCAGGAGGGGGCTGGTGATGGACTTGAGGTGAGATGAAACCAAGCGTTCAAAGGTTTTCATGACTACAGACGTGAGAGCTACAGGTCTGTAGTCATTTGGTCCTGTGACACGTGGCTTCTTGGGGACAGGGACGATGATGGAGGACTTGAAACAGGCTGGGACGTGGCATGACTCCAGAGAAGAGTTGAAGATCCCTGTGAAGACCGAAGCCAACTCTCCAGCACAACGTCTCAGCGTGGAGGGTGACACAAGGCCTGGGCCTGCAGCCTTATGTTTATTCAGCCTTTTAAAAAGCCTCCTTACTTCATCCTCTTGTACAGAGATAGCAGGGGGTATTTTAACTTACCTAAAGAGCAGCAAAAACAGCTAGCCAATCAGAGTTTGACCCCCACAAATGCATATTCGCCAGAAACGCCCACTTTTGGCCTGCAGAGAACCCCTTCTCAAATTGCAAGTCAGACATCCAGAGAGAATATGAAAATGAAGGACTCCACCTTTATGCATGATGGGAGTTGTTGATTTAAGCAAGCTCCTAACAGATGAGAATTCAGAGTGGACACTTTCTGTTTGTGTAAGGTACTTAGAAACTGAAAGAACTTATTTTTTGTACTTATAATTTATGGTAATTAAAACCATAATTTAAAATCACACAGGTTTATTTGTCTTTGCACAAACATAAACATGAAAATTCATGCAGAATGAGGAGAGCATTTAAAAAAACAATTAATTAATTTAATAGTATACATTGCATATGGATTAAAAACAGAAGTATTACTAAAAATATATAGACACTGTTAATATTTAACAATTTGGAATGAGGTTTCGATGTTTTATTTAACATGCTGTGTGCTTTCCAGTGTTTAAAGGACGTTCCTTCCACATCATGTTGGAGAGAAATTACAGCAGAGTGACTGAATTCAAACTGATCGGATTCCCTGGACTTCATCCAGAGTACTATGGTCTGGTTTCAGCGGTTTTATTCTTTGTGTATTTGATGACTGTGATGGAAAATGTAGTTGTTTTAGTCCTATTTGCAACTAACCGAAGCCTCCATAAGCCAGTGTATTATATATTTTTAAATGTATCAGTTTGTGACCTTCTCTTCAGCACAACAACTTTACCTAAAATCATCACCAGATACTGGTTTAAATCAGGAACTATTTCATTCACTGGTTGTTTTGTCCAAATGTTTTTTGTTCACTATCTTGGCTCAGTAAACTCTTTTATATTTTTTCTCATGGCATTTGACAGGTATTGTGCTGTCTGCCATCCTCTCAAATACACAAGTATTCTTAAAAATGTCAATGTCCACATTCTCAGTTTGACTGCATGGATAATTGCCACTGTATCTCCTATATTTTTAGTTATTAGAGCATACCCTCTTCCTTATTGTGGCTCAAATGTGATCAATCAGTGTTTTTGTGATCATATTGTTATAACAGTTCTGGCCTGCACTGACAGAACCCCATATGCTGTACCAGCTTTAATCAGTGCAATGATTATTCTCCTTGTACCTCTAGCATTCATAGTTTTCTCTTATTGCTCCATACTTATTGAGGTTAGCAAAGTAGCAGGTATCAAAAATTGTCTAAAATCATTGTCAACATGTAGTACTCAGCTGATAATAATCTCACTATATTATTTACCCAGATGTTTTGTATATTTAGCCAGTAATGCTGGGATTAGTTTTAGTACTGATGTGCGAATTGTAATTATAATGCTTTATAGCCTTGGTCCTCCGATGGTTAATCCACTAATTTACTGTCTGAGAGCTAAAGACATAAGAAATTGTTTATGGAAGCAGTTTTACAAACTTGTGCCCCCAAATGCAAAAGTTTCGGCACCGAGAACCTGTTAAATATGTGCACTGATGAAAAATTGCCCACTCATTTGTTTTAAAAGATTTATCTCCAAAGAGCAAGTAGGCATGTAAAACTAGATTGCAAAACCTCTAAAATAGTTTGCTCATTTAGAAAAGCCACTGACTGATTGTAAACTTTATTTTCAATGATTTTTTGAGAGAAAATCTACTTTTGAATTTGGCCTGTGATTTGCAAGAACTGCAACATCTAGAACAGTTTGGGTTTTTTGTTTCTTTATAGATGTTCGACAAGTGCATGTTGGGCAGCACGGTGGCGCAACTGGTAGAGCTGCTGCCTCTCAGCGAGCAGGTCCTCGGTTCAAACCCCGGTCCAGGGGCCTTTCTGGGAGGAGTTTGCATGTTCTCTCCGTGCATGCGTGGGTTTTCTCCGGGTACTCCGGTTTCCTCCCACAGACCAAAAACATGCATGTTAGGCTGATTGGTAACTCTAAATTGTCCCTAGGTGTGAGTGAGAGAGTGAATGGTTGTTTGTCTCGTTTGTCTCTATGTGGCCCTGTGATGGACTTGCGACCCGTCCAGGGTGTACCCCGCCCCTCGCACAGTGATTGCTGGACATGGACACCAGCGACCCCCGTGACCCAAAATGGAATAAACGGGTAAAGAAAATGGATGGATGGATGGACAAGTGCATGTTTGAAACTGACACTACACCAGGAAAATGACTGACAGCCTGCAGGGTTCAAAGCTTCATCAAAACCCTGCCAAGGAGACAAGGTGAAGACATCAGAGCGGGGGTGCAGGGGCTGAGGGGTCATTTATAATAGGGGATACTTGAGCCCTGGTAGGAATAACCGTCACAATAATACTTGAAGAAAGGTCTCAGATAGCAGAAAGGGCTCAATACAGTCAGTCTGATGGACATAGATAAATTATGGAACATGAGCAAATTAATCAACAGTGGCAAGAATGATAATGAAAAATTTCTAATATACTGTATTTTGTTAGATAACTAGTGTAAAATAAATTTGCAAATGTTTTCTGGCATTGACTGGGTTTTAAAACAATTATTAAAATGCCAAATTTGTTTATGTTAGGCTGCCAAAAAAGCGTGGAAAGGATACCTCAGAGTAAAATAACATACAATCTCTAGATGCCTTTCAAAAAATGTACATATACAGTTATTTATGGATTTTTTTTAAAGTCAAGCAATCTTTCATCTATGTTCATGTATAGATTTGGAAAAAAAAAGTGCGTTTACTTGGAGGTAATTTTATCAATGAGAGTGTTGTTTTGTATCTTTATTTGAGCATTAAATGTGAGAAAAATAAAGAACTGTATTTTGTGACATGACGTTATTATCATGAAGGAGCTTCCTTCAAAACCCAGCTGGGCTGTTGGAGCTGACACCATCAGAGGTGATGGGCAGGATCACAGCATCCATAATGACCACAAACATCCATCCATCCATCCATCCATCAGTCTGACTGTTTGGCTGTTCATCCATCCATCCATCCATCCATCCATCCATCCATCAGTCTGTCTGTTTGTCTGTTCATCCATCCATCCATCCATCCATCCATCCATCCATCAGTCTGTCTGTTTGGCTGTTCATCCATCCATCCACCCATCCATCCATCCATCAGTCTGTCTGTTTGGCTGTTCATCCATCCATCCATCAGTCTGTCTGTTTGGCTGTTCATCCATCCATCCACCCATCCATCCATCCATCCATCAGTCTGTCTGTTTGGCTGTTCATCCATCCATCCATCCATCCATCCATCCATCCATCCATCCATTCATTCATCCATCCATCAGTCTGTCTGTTTGTCTGTTTGTCTGTTCATCCATCCATCCATCCATCCATCAGTCTGTCTGTTTGGCTGTCCATCCATCCATCCATCCATCCATCCATCCTTCCATCCATCCATCCATCAGTCTGTCTGTTTGGCTGTTCATCCATCCATCCATCCATCCATCCATCCATCCATCAGTCTGTCTGTTTGTCTGTTCATCCATCCATCCATCAGTCTGTATGTCTGTTCATCCATCCATTTATCCACCATCTGTTTTTCTGTTCATCCATCCATCTTCTTTTTGTCTGTTCATTCATCCGTCGATCCATCCATCCATCCACCCATCCATCCATCCATCTGTCTGTTTGTCTGTTCATCCATCCATCCATCTGTCTGTTTGTCTGTTCATCCATCCCTCCATCCTTCCATCCATCTGTCTCTTTGTCTGTTCATCCATCCATCCATTTATCCACCTTTTGTGTTTCTGTTCATCCATTCTTCTATTCATCCATCCATCCATCCAACCACCCACCCATCCATCCAGCCATCTAGCTATCTAGCCATCCATCTGTCTGTTTGTCTTTTCATCCATTCATCCATCCTTCCATCCATCTGACTGTTTGTTTGTTCATCCATCCATCCATTCATCCATTTGTCTGTTCATCCATCCATCCGTCTGTTTGTTTGTCTGTTCATCCATCCATCCATCCTTCCATCCATCTGTCTGTTCATTCATCCATCAATCCATCCATCCATCCACCCAGCCATCCACCCATCCATCTGTCTGTTTGTCTGTTCATCCATCCATCCATTTATCCACCATATGTTTTTCTGTTCATCCATCCTTCTATTCATCCATCCACCCATCCAAACACCCATCCATCCAGCCATCTAGCCATCCATCTGTCAACCTGTTCATCCATCCAGCCATCCAGTCATCCATCTATGTGTCTGTCTTTCATCTATCCATCAATTTTCATTACTCACTTTTTTGATCAACGTCATGGTGCATATCCCCAGCAGTCATTAGATGAGAGGTAGGGTCACACTAAACAAATCACCAGTTCCTCATGGGGCCGCACAGAAAAAAAAACGAGACAGACAATTTTTTTATTAGTTTAATTATTCACACTCGCACACACATCAAGTAAAAGTTGGCGTTACCAAACTGCACGTTAGACATCATGAGAGAATAAAAAAAGAATGATGAGCAGTAACTCCACCTTTATCACAGTGCATGCTGGGAGAAGTAATTATAATCAGGTACCTCACAGATAAGGTCAGAGTACTCTGCTGCTCTGATTGTCAAAGGTATTTTCAATGGAAATAACTTTTTAGTGTCTATATATTGTGCTGAATTTTGACTTTAAATTAGAAATCACATTAATTTATTGTAACATATAAAAACACAAATATGTAAATTAATGCTGAGTGTTTTAATTATATTTGTTTGAAAAATGTGAATCAGTGATTTGTAAAAAGATAGAATTTAATTTAAACTTTGCTAATATATGAAAATATCTTGTTATTTAGAAATATAAAGGCACTGTTAATATTTACCCACTTTTATATTTAACAGTTTAAACCACGGTCTGAATGTTTTATCTAACATGCTGTGTGCTTTCCAATGTTTAAAGGACTTTCCTTCCACATTATGTCAGCAAGAAATTACAGCAGAGTGACTGAATTCATACTGACTGGATTCCCTGGACTTCATCCAGAGTACTATGGTCTGGTTTCAGCTGTTTTATTTTTTGTGTATTTGATGACTGTGATGGAAAATGTAGTTGTTTTAGTCCTATTTGCAACTAACCGAAGCCTCCATAAGCCAGTGTATTATATATTTTTAAATGTGTCAGTTTGTGACCTTCTCTTCAGCACAACAACTTTACCTAAAATCATATCAAGATATTGGTTTAAATCAGGAAATATTTCATTTACTGGTTGTTTTGTCCAAATGTTTTTTGTTCATTTTCTTGGCTCAGTAAACTCTTTTATATTTTTTCTCATGGCATTTGACAGGTATTGTGCCATCTGTCATCCTCTAAATTACACAATTGTTTTTAAAAATGTCAATGTCCACATTCTCAGTTTGACTGCATGGATAATTGCTGCTGCACCTCCTTTAATTTTTGCCATTGAAGCATACCCTCTTCCTTATTGTGGCTCAAATGTAATCAATCACTGTTTTTGTGATCATATTGGTATAACAGTTCTGGCCTGCACTGACAGGACCCGATATGCTTTACCAGCTTTTATCAGTGCAATGATTACTCTCCTTGTACCTCTGGCATTCATAGTTTTCTCTTATTGCTCCATACTTATTGAGGTAAGCAAGATAGCAGGTTTCAAAATTCGTCTAAAATCTTTCTCAACATGTAGTACTCAGCTGATAATAATCTCACTATATTATTTACCAAGATGTTTTGTATATTTAGCCAGCGTTGTTGGGATTAGTTTCAGTTCTAATGTGCGCGTTGTAATTATAATGCTTTATAGCCTTGGTCCTCCGATGGTCAATCCACTAATTTACTGTCTGAGAGCGAAAGACATAAAAGAATGTGCGAGGAAGCAATTTTACAGAACTGTGACCCCAAAATCACGTTTTAGCAGTCCGTAACTGATAAATCAATGCATCATTGATAATAAACCACCTTTTGATACTTTATATTTTGTATAAGCAAGTTTTGTGCTTAAAAATCAATAGTTTTTTCGAAATAAAATTGTCTTAATTAAAAAATAAAAAGAAAAAAGAATTGCATAGTGATATAATAAATAACCTTTTCACTTTTTGAATTTGAAGGCTTAAATCTTGCCCCAAGCTTTCTGCTATGGAGCTTGATTTTTTTTTCCTAGTACATGTGTAGCTTTCTTTGGGTACTTCAGTTTTCCCTACAGTTCAGAAACATGCAGTTTTATGTTAATTGGAGATTCAAAATGATCCCATAAATAAGTGTATTGTTACTATACGATACTAGCTTTATTAATAAGACACTTTAAATAACCACAATACCAAAGTGCTGTACAGTACAGTAAATGAAACACAACTGTCACAGGACATACTGAAAACCTAAAAAGCAAAGTAAAAATAATTCTGTAATAAAAACATCTAATCAATTAAAATAAACTAAAACATCTATACACATCAGATTGTGTCAAAAGAGGAGATGGGTTTTGACAAATGGTTTTCAAAAGACAGGAAAGAAGCCTGATTGTAATCTAAATCATTCCACATTTTAAGAGCAGCAACAGCAAAACCACAATCCCCTTGAAGCTTACGTTTGTGAGAATCTGTGTTTATGTCTCAAGACTATAGTGTTTTCTTGTGTCATCTGTTCAGCCTTTATGGTGTTTTTTTTTTTTTCTCCATGTAGTCAGCTCCAGCTCTTGCCACTCACAATTGTGCATACTTCACAGTCACCAAGGTGCTTCCATTTTCCCAATCAGCTCTGCACTTTATAAACAGTCTCTGGTCTACTACTTGTCAGTTCTGCATTGTCTTGGCTACCTGCCAGAGGTCCCGATCCTCCTCGTCGTGATCTCTCCTGTTCCATGTGTTTTTGTGATTCAGACGATTTTTGTAAGTTGTTCGCTGCTACGTCAGCATTTTTTATTTCATTTATTTAATAAATATGCTTTTTTAAGTTCATTGAGTCTGCCTGCATTTGAGTCCAAACCTTACAAACTGTGAAAGAATACAGAACTCAAACAAAGGACACTTTGAACATTTTTAAGTTTCTGGCCCGTGAAGCGGACAAGACTAACCAGCAGGAGAAGGAGGAAAGAGAGAGAGACGAGGTGAAGCCCGTCATCCAGTGGGGTGGGTTTCAGACAGGAGGATCCAGACCTGCCCTAAGACAGAGACGCCACAGCCCGGTGGTAGAGATCCTCCCCTCATATCTTTAGGTGGAGGAAGAGGAGAGGAGGAAGTCTCAGTTCAGGGGAACCTGCCTGACTTTTAAGCCTATTTCCTCCTCTCTACTGCCTCGCTCACCTCTGGTGACCTGCATGTCTCCACCACTTTGCAGCTCTCCAGCACCTCGCTACCCACTTCCATCCCGCTTACCTCCTGAGTTCCCTGAGTGGCCATCTGTGGAGGATCCAGGGCCCTATAATGAGCTCTGGTTTGCTCCTGTTCCTGGCTCATTCCGCAGCCGTGTGTGTGTGTGTGTGTGTGTGTGGGGGGGGGGGGGGGGTTAAACTTCAAACCCAAGCCTAGTCACCTTCTCCAGTTAGTCATCTCCATGTTCAGACTCAGCTGTACCACTCTCCAGCGTTGTCAGGGTATTGCTCTCCAGAGCCCCAGTCACAGGAGTGGCCAATGCGGTTCCAGCCAACAAAGCAGCTGAGTCCACCGCAGCTGAAGAAACAGCTGAACCTACCTCACCCAAAGAAGTAGTCGGAACCATCTCAGCCAACGAAGCAGCTAAACGCACCCTTCTGTGTTTCTATGGGTTTTGGGAATAACAACCTACTTCTTCCGTGCCTCTCTGTGGGTGTCGGGGACAACAACCCACCTTCTTTGTGTCTCTCTGTGGGTGTCAGGGATAATGACCCCAGCTCTGCATTTGGTCCTGCAGCTGTTGCCACTATGGTGGAGCCCAGGCTCCTGGTGGATCCCTAGTCGCTTGTAACTTCCTTATCAGTGGTCTCATTGTCAGCTACAATTCCCCTCATTACTTGTCCCTTGTCATCTGTTGCAGCTCCCTCCATCATTGGTTCATCGCTTGCCACTGCAGCCTCTGCAAGGGCATCTCCAGGTGCAGCCTCCATGGGTGCATCACCAGCCACAGCCTTCATTACTGGTCCATTGTCTGTCGCAGCCCTCATCAACAATCCATCACTGTGCGCAGTCTATCTGGTCCCCTCACCTGCTGCAGCCTCTCTTGTCCCATTGCTCTCTGCAGCCTCTCTGGCCTCAACACCCACTGCAACCTTGCTGGGCTCTATGCCTGCTGCAATCTTGCTGGGCTCTACACCTGTCTGCCACTGCATCCATCATCATTGATGATTGGGGGTTTACTGGTTGGAGCACATTGATAGTGTACTGTAAGAATCTATGTTCATGTCTTGAGACCTTTGTGTTTTCTTGTATCATTTATTCTGCCTTCCTAGTGTTTTTCCACTGTGTGGTCAGCTCCAACTCCTACCACTCACCTGTTCATTGTCTTTCCCCAGGTGTTCATAATTGTATCTCTTTAGTGTCCCTTTTAAGTTCAGCATATCTGTGTTTCCATGTTGTCCATGGATTGTGCTTCCCATAGCCCTCGTGCTTTGTTTCCCCCATGTTTCCCTAGTCTCAATTTATTTGTAAGTTCTTGCCGCAACGTCAGCTTTTTGATTTTGAGTTTTGTTAAATAAATTTATTTAATATTTGAGTTCCTCTTTGTCTGTCTACACTCTAGGTCCAACACTACACTGATCATGGCATGTGATGATGATAATTAGTAGATGTGTGGACATTTTGGGTAAAACCAATTGACTCCATTAAATTATTAAAGTCTATGCTTAAGTTATCACTTTCAACATCTATATGAATATTAAAATCCCCCATTTTTATGTCTTTAGCAGTAGTTAATAATAAGTCAAACACAAAATCTGAGAATACGGACAAAAACTGATATTAACTGGATGATATAAAACAAATAAAAGTGTCTTTTCTGATTTCCATTTTGGATGAGAGAAATTGGGGGGCAATGACTCAAAAGTCACAAATGATATTCTCATGGCCTCAGACAAAGGACTTGTGTCTATATTGGTCTTGTTAGACCTTAGTGCTGCATTTTAAACAGTTGACAATATTTTACTATAAAGACTTGGATGTGTTGGGATTACAGGAACAGCTCTAAAATGGTTTAAATCATATTTATCTTAGGAGTAAATTTTTCAGTTTTTCGCCATCCTTGGATGGCATTAATCTGGCCTCCAGTTCTCATGTTAAAAATCTTGGTGTTATTTTTGACCAGGAAATGTCTTTTATCCCCTACATTAAAAACATTACTAGAACTGCCTTCTTCCACCTGCTTAATATCGCTAAAATTAGAAACATCTTATCTAAAAATGATGCAGAAAAACTGGTTCATGCATTTTTCACATTTAGACTGGACTATTGCAATGGTTTACTATCTGAGTGTCCAAATACTTCTTTAAAATATCTCCATTTAATCCAAAATGTTTCTGCCAAAGTCTTAACAGGAGTTAGTAGGAGAGATCATATCTGTCCAGTTTTAACTTCTCTCCACTGGCTCCCTGTCAAGTACAGAATTGAATTCAAGATCTAAAAAAGTTAAATCTGGTCCTCTGGACATTCAAAAAAACTAAACAAAGCAAAACAACAAAAAAATGTAGATACGTTTCGTCTTTCATCCAAAAGACTTCCTCAGTCTGAGGTGCTGTATTCAGCTCAGTCTTATATATTTATGAATTGATCCACTCTGACCTTCTCAGAGTGGATCAACCAGTTTTGCTGCTGACAACCAAAACCAGCTGCTCACATGATCAAGAAGGACTATCAGCCTAACGATGGATCATTAGCACACTGATGGATGTTTACTATTCACAGAGGGCTGAGTGATACTAGCAATAACAGCATTGTAAGAGGGGGACAGTTGAACACAGAGGCCTCCACCCCTGTTTAATGATGGAAAAGGTTCTCTAAACAAGCTATTAACCTAACCATCTGAATCAACAACGTAACTCTAAGCACCTGCAAAAGATTCCTGAGGCTTTTAAAAACTCCCAGCCTTGTTC
>NC_056503.1:39696770-39799885 GCF_014905685.2 Nematolebias whitei
TGCCATGTCAGCTGCTGGTGTTGGTCCACTGTGTTTTATCAAGGGCAAGGTCAATGCAGCTAACTATCAGGAGATTTTGGAGCACTTCATGCTTCCATCTGCTGAAAAGCTTTATGGAGTTGAAGATTTCATTTTTCAGCACGACCTGACACCTGCTCACAGTGCCAAAACCACTGGTAAATGGTTTACTGACCATGGTATTACTGTGCTCAATTGGCCTGCCAACTCTCCTGACCTGAACCCCATACAGAACCTGTGGGATATTGTGAAGAGAAAGTTGAGAGACGCAAGACCCAACACTCTGGATGAGCTTAAGGCCCCTATCGAAGCATCCTGGGCCTCCATAACACCTCAGCAGTGCCACAGGCTGATTGCCTCCATGCCACGCCGCATTGAAGCAATCATTCATGCAAAAGGATTCCCAACCAAGTATTGAGTGCATAACTGAACATGATTATTTGAAGGTTGGCATTTTTTGTATTAAAAACACTTGTCTTTCATTGGTGGGATGAAATATGCTAATTTTTTGGGACAGGCATTTTGGGTTTTCATGAGCTGTATGCCATAATCATCAGTATTAAAACAATTAACGACCTGAAATATTTCAGTTGGTGTGCAATGAATCTGAAATATATGAAAGTTTCATTTTTATCATTACATTATGGAAAACAATGACCTTTATCACAATATGCTAATTTTTTTAGAAGGACCTGTATATGAATGTTCCTGTAAAGTGTACTGAGACAACTTTGTTGTGATATGGTGCTATAAAAATAAACTGAATTGAAATGAAAAAAGAATTAAAACAAAAAAAATGTTTTAGCATTAATAAATAACCCTGCAGATAGCAGCTTCTCCTCCACCTCGATCTGTTATTCTAGGGACAAATCAATTAATAAAACAATGTAAATTATCTTTTTATAAAATCATTATAAAAAAGTCCAAGGTTACAATTTAAGTTACAACTAATTTCATGAAATCGGAAATTTTATCATCCATCCATCCAAATATATTTTTTACCCACTTTTTTAGTTCAGGGTCATGGGGCATTAGTACCTATCCCCAGCATTCATTTCGTGAAATGCAGGGTACACACATAGGTCATCAATCCATCGTGGGGACCTAGAAGAAGAAGCTGAGACAGATAAACACTCAAATCAAGTAAAAGTTTGGAGTTACCAAACAGCATGCAAGATATCCTGAGAGAATAGAAAAGTGATGGCCAATAACTCCACCTTTATCACAGTGCATGCTGGGAGAAGTCGTTTTAAGCAGGTACCTAACAGATAAGAAGTCAGAGTATTCTGCTGCTTTGTTAGTGAAATGTATTTTCAGACTGAAAGAAGTTAATGCTTTGTGCTTATGTTTCATCTTAAAATATGACTTGAAAAAAGTTAGACTTTAACATGAAATATCAGTTTCACATTTATATGAAAATACAGTCTAAATGTTTTTTTTAAACAGCATAGAAAAGATGAAAATCAATGATTAATACAGTATATATATAGATATATAGATACATCTATATATACACCCTATATTTATATCACCAGATACAAGTATCTTAGCTGTTAATTAAAATATACAAATAGAAACTGTTTGGCAACTTTAAAATTTAACAGTTTAAACCACGGTCTGAATGTTTTATCTAACATGCTGTGTGCTTTCCAATGTTTAAAGGACTTTCCTTCCACACCATGTCAGACAGAAATTACAGCAGAGTGACTGAATTCATACTGACTGGATTCCCTGGACTTCATCCAGAGTACTATGGTCTGGTTTCAGCTGTTTTATTTTTTGTGTATTTGATGACTGTGTTGGAAAATATTGTTGTTTTATTCCTGTTTGCAACTAACCGAAGTCTCCATAAGCCAGTGTATTATATATTTTTAAATGTATCAGTTTGTGACCTTCTTTTCAGCACAACAACTTTACCTAAAATCATATCAAGATATTGGTTTAAATCAGGAACTATTTCATTTACTGGTTGTTTTGTCCAAATGTTTTTTGTTCATTTTCTTGGCAGCGCGAACTCCTTCATGTTTTTTCTCATGGCATTTGACAGATATTGTGCCATTTGTCATCCTCTCAAATATACTATTATTTTAAAAAATGTCAATGTCCACATTCTCAGTATGACTGCATGGATAACTGCCACTGTACCACCTATAATTTTTGTCATTAGAGCATACCCTCTTCCTTATTGTGGTTCAAATGTAATTAATCATGGTTTCTGTGATCATGTTGGTATAACAGTTCTGGCCTGCACTGACAGAACCCCATATGCTGTACCAGCTTTTATCAGTGCAATGATTATTCTCCTTGTACCTCTAGCATTCATAGTTTTCTCTTATTGCTCTATACTTATTGAGGTTAGCAAAGTAGCAGGTATCAAAAATCGTCTAAAATCTTTCTCAACATGTAGTACTCAGCTGATAATAATCTCACTATATTATTTACCTAGATGTTTTGTATATTTAGCCAGCGTTGTTGGGATTAGTTTCAGTGTTGCTGTGCGAGTTGTAATTATTATGCTTTATAGCCTTGGTCCTCCAATGGTCAATCCACTAATTTACTGTCTGAGAGCTAAAGACATAAGAGAATGTTTGTGGAAGCAGTTTCATATAACTGTACCACCGAAAGCACAAGTTTCAGCCATCAGTACTCGATAAAACATATTTGTTTAACAATGATTAGTTTTAATTTTAAAAAATGTGTTTCTTTTAATGCAAATATTCAACATGGGAAATAAAATATAAAAATGTCTACATGAGAAAACAACGTGCTGCACAGTGATGTTGTGAATAACACTGTCACTGTCAATGTTAGAAGCCCTCAGGCTTAAATCAGTGTATGTATGTGTCATTGTCATGTCAAGAAGACAGTGGAATTACAAAACATTTGTTTGACAGCAGAGACGTATTTACTTTATGAATGTGCATATAGATTGAATAGATTTTGTTTAACACACCTAAAATCCCAAAATAAATTTGAAAATGCATTCTGGCTTTGTTTGGATTATTTTCCTCTTCTTCTTCCTCTTCTTCTTCTTCTTATTATTTTTTTTTTCCTAACCTTTAAAGAATTGTAATGGTTTTATTTGGAAGGCTCCTAAAAAATGCTTGGAATGGATAACTTAGAGAAATAAATGCATACAAATTCCAGTAGTTTCTCCCAAACAGTCAATTTGCTCCTCCAGTCAAAATAAAATGCTTATTAGAAAAGTAGAGTGTGTTAACTTTAGTCACTTGTGTGTGCATGCATGATTGTTTGTCACACATTTCTCTGTGCTGGCCCCCATCACCCAGTGTTTCCAGTCCCCCACATTGAGAAACCGAACAACATAAAGTGGGTACAGAAAATGAATGAAATGGGATGTTTGTTTTTTGCCTATTGAAATAAAGTTGTATGTACTTCATAAAACAAACAAAAAACTATCACTACAAACTGAAGTAATTTATATATACTGTAAATGTTCTTTTTCCAGATCTTTTTATTTTTTGTTGAAAATGTCTGGTTTTTCTTAAAAAATATTGAAATATTATATAAATGAAGAAAAAAGATGAAGACCATGAGGAGGGAAATTTGACAGGAGACAGAGGGTGAAGAGGAAAGTCAAGAATGTTGAACTGAAGGTTGCAACTCTGAATAGACGTAGGGATGAAAGGCAAAGGTAGAGAGCTGGTTGACATGATGCAGAGAAGGAAGGTAATTGTATCATGTGTGCAAGAGATATCCAGAAGGGCATCAAGGCTCACAACATTGGGGTAGGGTTTAAGCTATTTTACCGTGGTGTGGATAGAAAAAAAAATGTATAAAAACAGGTCTTAAGGAAGGAATTGCAAAGGATGCAGTAAACGTGAAAAGAGTATCAGATTGTGTAATGTGTCTGAAGGCAGAAATAGAAGGTCTGATGCTAAATGTTGTCAGTAGTTGCTCCACAGTTGGATTTGAGGTTGAGGAAAAAGAGAAATTCTGGAAAGATCTAAACAAAGTGATAAACAATATTCCCAGGGAGGAGAGAGAGGTGATCGGAACAGACCTGAATGGCATGTTGGGGACAAGGAAGTGATGGGTACGTTTGGTGTCAAAGAATGGAATCAAGATGGATGGTAGATTTTGCCAAGAGAATGGAAATGGCTGTAGTCAACATCTATTTCCAAAAGATTGAGGAACAAAGGGTGACCAATAAGGGTGGAGGCAGAAGTACCTAGGTAGACTACATTCTGCTTAGAAGAGGAAACCTGAGGTAAATAAGGGATGTTTGGTGTACTGTAGGTACGGTTGTGGCAGTGGAGTGTGGCCAGACATCACTGAATAGTGATGAGTATGCTGTCTGTTGTGGTGAAGAAGAGGAAAGGAGCGAAACCAGACCAGAAACCAAACTGTGGAGTTTGAAAAAGGAAGAATATTGTGAGGAGTTCAGAGAGGAGCTGGAAAGGAATGAAGAGAACAGACAGGAATATAAGGAGGTTCAACATAGTCCAAAGAGAGAGGTAGCAAAGAATAAACAGAAGACATATGATAAGTTAGACAAGAGGCAGGACATAAAGGAAGGAGACAAAATATTTGTATCCTATGGCAAGATGAATCAGGCTGGAAAGGATATGCAGAAGCTTAGGCTTTTCAAAGATTGAAATGGTAATCTTCTAACAAATGAAGAAAGCATGATGGTAAGATGGAAGAAGTATTTTGAGGAGTGATTGAATTAGAATGGAAGGGACAGAAGAATAGAGGTTATAGCTGTGGACCAGACAGTGGAGAGATTTGTGAGGATGAATGCATGGAGCTGTAGCAACGACATGGGAATAAGGTCGATAGGTCACACAAATAAGGTCTAGGAGAGAGTCATGGAAGATAGACTTAAACAAGAGGTGGGCAACATGGTGGTTCAGTTGGTAGAGCTGTTGCTTCTTGGTCATAAGGTCAATGGATCAAATCCCGTCCAAAGTTATTTCTGGGTGGTGTTTGCATGTTCTCTACGTGCATGTGTGTTTTCTCCGGGTACTGCGGTTTCCTCCCTTAGACTATAAACATGTATGTTTGACTAACTGGCAACTCTAAATTGTCCCTAGGTGTCAGTGAGAGAATGAATGGTTGTTTGCCTCTATGTGGGCTTGCGACCTGTGCAGGGTGCACCCCACCTCTCACACAGAGACTGCTGGAAATGGGCACTGGTGACTCTCGCAGCCCAAAAAGGAAGAAGTGGGTAAAGATAGTGGATGGATGGATGGATGGATGGATGGATGATGGACTATTTGTTATCAGCATTATGGTTTCATGCCAAGAAAAAGCATGAAGATAGAGTCTTCAAAAGAAAGGAAGCTGTAAATCACATAAGTAATCTAAAAAAAAACACCCACTATTAACTGTAAATATTTAGAGCAAAGTAGAAATGACTGCTGACCTTTATGTTATTTGTAATTTTGCAAGTGAATAGTGATAGTGATATGGGGTTAACGTGTGTATATTGCTCTGCATATTTTAAGTGTTTCCAGACCTTTGGAGAACTTGATGGCAAGCTGTTCAGGTGAGTCAGGTGTGTTGGCATGGTGACAAATCTCAAGCACCCAAAATAATAAAACGCATGGACTAAGGTTGTTAATCATTGATTTAATAAATGTAAAGGTTGCTCATAAATGTTAAAGTTTTCAGTTTCTTTTGAATTTCTTAAGAAAGAAAGAACGAAAGAAAGACATCTCGAACTTTTGCAACAGGAGAGGTGGCACAACAAATCTAGCAAAGTGAAATATATATGCCCCAGTCTTTATTCTTTGCAAACATTTTGCTAACAGTAAATTTAAATAAATGTATGTTTCAGAAACAACATTAAGGTATTGAACTTCAGCATCCAATCTTTTGTAGAAACTTACTTGTGAATTAACAAGAGTTAAGATTATTTCAATATCAAAAGCTTTCAATAAAGATTGCACATGAAAAAATTGTGATGGCGAATCATGAATGACAAGAAGGTAACAAGCAGGTGACAAGAAGATAACATCATTTGATGATTTTAAAATTCTTTTGAGAATACCACCCTCTGAGGATGTGTCTGTTTGGACACAACAACAAGCTGATATTAATTGTCACCCAGTGATTGCTCTCAGGTTTTAGCTTCTGATCAGCATCAGAGGTAAGGCTCATGGAACTGACTGGGAAACCTTAACAGCACAATGTAGGCTTTACTTTGTTATAACTTTGTTCAAAAAAAAATAATACATTATGCAGTTTATATAATGTTGGACAAAGAAATGTGTGTATTACTGTCAGATCATGGGATAAAAAATATTTCATGATATTTAATTTTACTGTTGAAGAGTTTGGGTTTTGATTAATGATTAGCCTCATGCAAACCGAAGTGAAATGTCTTAGTAGTTATCTATACACTCCCATCAGTCCTATGGATTTATTATTCATCAATGTTATCAATATTTTTGATTCATTTAATCTATTTACTTTGTTATGAATTAGTAGAACAAATGTGTATTTTTAATTCTATAAACATTTGTATAGGCTGGATTTATTGTGTTAGATGAGATTCTAGTCAAAAGGAGACCACACAGGAATAACTATATTATTACGGATGTGTAGCTGATATTGTTAATGAATTTTAAAAACAACCATGGCTTATCATCTTCATTGTGATTTCATTTTATAGGGGGTTTTCATAATGGTGATCACGTTTAACGTGAGTGTCACAAAGGTGGAAAACTTTGTCATCCTCGGATTCCCTGGACTTTCTCCACAGTATCATGGACTTGTGTCAGCTGTCCTATTTTTCATCTACCTCACCATTGTAGTGGGAAATATTTCAATTTTAGCAATTGTGATTACTGAAGAGTCACTCCAGAAACCCACATATCTCATCTTTTGTCATCTGGCACTGAATGACTTAACATTTGGCACTGTTACACTCCCTAAGATCATATCAAAATATTGGTTTGGAGATAGCTTTATTTCATTTTCTGGATGTTTTACACAAATGTTCTTAATTCATTATTTGGGAGCAGTGATATCTTTTGTGCTATCAGTAATGGCTTTTGATAGATTTGTTGCAATATGTTTCCCACTTCGTTACCGTGTGCTGATCACAAACAACATCATATCTGTGCTCTGTGGATTGGCTTGGTTAATACCTGTGACTTTTCTGTTGGCAGTTTTATTACAAACCCTTAATTTACCTTTCTGCAGATCCAATGTCATTGAACAGTGCTTTTGTGACCACATATCTATAACAAGCCAAGCATGTGGAAATGATGTTAAAAATGTTCAAGTCACTACTCTTTGTCTGGCCATGTTCTCTCTGTTAGTGCCTCTTGCATTTATTTTATTTTCCTATATTTTTGTTATTGTGGTCATTATGAAACAGTCCAATGCTGCAGGTCGCAAAAGAGCCTTTTCAACTTGCTCTTCTCAAATATTCATAACATGTCTTTTCTATCTGCCCAGATGTTTTGTTTATGTGGCTAACACAGTTGGCTTTTCATTCAGTTCAGATCTTCGCATTTTTTTAATTATTTTGTACAGTCTACTTCCTGCTGCAACTAATCCAATCATATACTGTTTCAAGACTCAGGACATCAAGAAAACTTTAGTCAGGAAACTAAAAACTGCTAAAGTTGGAATAAAGTTGGAACTATGGACCTTGTAACTAAGAAGATATGTGTGCAGGAAGTCTAAATGTACTGAAGAAAATGTTCCTGCCAGAAAGAAATCATGAACACTAAAATTTAAATGACAAGAATAAATAGTAATTGTGCGTCACTTCAGCTTTAAGTTATTTTCTTCATTTATTACTCTTGTGTGTTGCAATAGAAATACTGTAATGTTTAACAATTATTAAAGTGGTCTCCAGCTGCAAGTACTTGGGTGTGCACCTGATCAAAAACCTCAGCTGGGGCAACAGCAATACCAGCCTGTTCAAGAAAGCTCATCAGAGACTCTACTTCCTCAGGCGGCTGAGGCAAACTGGTCTGGGAAGCTCAGTCCTCACCTCCCTCTACAGGTGTGCAGTGGAGATCCTGTGCTCCAGCATCAACGTGTGGCATGGAGGCTGCACAGCTGCAGAAAGAAAAGCTTTGCAGAGAGTGGTGAAGGCTGCACAGAAGTCTGTTGGAGACAGCCTCGCTACATTCTACACCTCCAGATGCAGGAAGGGGGCCACCTGCATCATGAAGGACCACACTCATCCAGCATGTATACTTTTTGCCCTGCTCCCCTTAGGCAGGAGGTTGAGGAGCATTAAGTACATAACCACTAGACTGAGGAACAGCTTCTGCCCTGAGGCAGACTCATGAATCTCTATCCAGGATAATCACTGTGAAAAATTGGAACAGGCTGCTGATTTATTTCATGCTGCTGTGTTCATTCATACTCATCTGCTCACACAGACTCATGTTCGTGCTGCTGTTCGGCATCTTGTTTTTATACTACTAATGCTTAATGTATTTTTAGTTAACATTTTTCTTAGTTCATATCTTAGATCTTATTACTGTTTTCCTTTTACATTTTATGCTTTTGTTGGATGTAACTGGGACCCCGTGTACACAATTTCATTCCACCACATGTACCACATGTGGTGTGTATGACAAATGAAGAACCTTGAATCCTTGAATCCATAAAAGTGAGGAAAAAAAACTAAAAAAAAAAAAAAACTAATATAACCTTACTTCAATAATCCATAGTGAAATTATTTGCTCCTTCATTTTCTATTTTTGCGTACTATGTATCACCCAAGTTTTTTTATGGCCCATGCAGAGCTTTAGAATTCAGTGCAGCTAGTGCTGATAATAATATAAAATTGTTGTCTAACAAACTATATCCATCCATCCATCCATCCATTATCTTATACTTGTTAGGAATTCAGGTTGCGAGACCAGCAGCTTCAACAGGGAGGCCAAGACATTTCTTTCCACAACCACCTCTTCCAGATCTTCTGGGAGGATTCCAATGTATTCCCAGACCAACCAAGAAACATAGTCTGGCATGCGTGTCCTGGGTCTTCCCCAAGGTCTCTTCCCAGCCGGACATACCCGAAGCACCTCCCTAGGGAGGTGCCATGGGAGCATACTTACTAGATGCCTGAACCACCTCAACTGGCTCCTCTGATGTGGAGGAGTAATGGTTCTACTTCAAGTCTCTTGCGGATAACTGAACTTTTCACCCTATCTTGAAGGGAGAGTCCAGCTACCCTGCGGAGGAAACTTGTTTCATCCGCCTTTATCCGAGATCTCATTCTTTCAGTCACTATCCAGAGTTCATTACCATAGGTGAGGGTAGGAACATAGACCGACCAGTAAACAGAGAGCTTTGCCTTACAACTCAGCCCCCTCTTCACCACAATGGACCGGTACAGAGTCTGCAATACTGAGGATACTGCACCAATCTGTTTGCAAATCTCATGTTCCATTCTCCCCTCACTCATGAACAAAACCCCAAGATACTTGAACTCCTCCACTTGAGGAAGAACCTCGCTCTCTAGCTCAAGAAAGCAATCCACCCTTTTCCGGTTGAGAACCATGGCCTCAGATTTGGAGGTGCTGATTCTCATCCCAGCTGCTTCACATTCGGCTGCAAACTGCTCCAGTGAGAGCTGAAGATGAAGGCATGATTATGCCAACAGGACCACATCATCTGCAAAAAGCAGAGATGGAATCCTGAGATCACAGAACTGGAATCCCTCCTCCCCATGGCTGCACCGAGAAATTCTGCACATAAAAGTTATGAACAGAAGTGGTGACAATGGGCAGCCCTGGCGGAGTCCAACTCCCACCCTGAAGGAGTCAGACTCAGTGAACCAAACTCTTGCACCGCTTGTATAAGGACCAAACAGCCCGTAACAACAGGCCCTCAATCCCATACTCTTGGAGCACCCCCTATAGTGTACCCCAAGGATCACGGTCAAATGCCTTCTCCAATTCTCCAAGTCCACAAAACACATGGACTGGATGGGCAAACTCCCATGACCCCTTGAGGACCCTAGTTAGGATAAAGAGCTGATCCAACGTTTCATGGCCAGGATGGATCCCACATTGTTCCTCCTGGATCTGAGGTTCAACGAACGATCGGACTCGTTTCTTCAGTACCCTTGAATTAACCTTATCAGGAAGGTTAAGGAGAGTGATGCCCCTATAATTGGAACACATCCTCCGTCTCCCTTTTAGAAAAGGGGAACCACCACCCCGGTCTGCCAATCGAATGGCACTGCCCCCGATGTCCATGTGACGTTGCAAAGACGTGTCAACCAAGACAGTCCCACAACATCCAGAGCCTTAAGGAAATCATTGTGAATTTCTTCCACTCCCGGAGCCCTGACACCTCAGAGCTTTTAAACTACCTTGGCGACCTCAGCCACAGTTATGGACAGATCAACTCCAAAATCCCCCGACTCAGCTTCCTTCATGGAAGACGTGCCGGTGGGATTGAGAAGGTCCGAGAAGTATTCCTTCCACCTCCCTATGACATCACTGGTTGAGATCAATATCACCCACCTTCACTGAAGACAGTGTTAGTAAAGCGCTGCTTTCCCCTCCTCAGCTACCTGATGGTTTGCCAGAATCTCCTAGGAGCCGACCGAGAGCCTCTATCCAAGGTCTCACAGAATTCATCCCACATCTGAGCTTTTGCCTCAGTAACAGCCAAGGCTGCGGACCGCTTGGCCTTCCGGTAGTCCTAAGCTACCTCCGGAGTCCCACTGGTCAACAAGGCCCAATAGGACTCCTCCTTCAGCTTGACAGACTCAGCTGGAGGAGTCCTCAGCTGGTGCACCTTCCAGCATTCCTGCCAAGGACTTCAAGAAGGCCAGATACCCTGAACTGCTGTTTGTTGCATAGGCACAAACAACAGTCAGAGCCCGTCCCCCACGTCCGAAGGAGAAAGGAAGCCACCCTCTCATCTACTGGGGAAAACTCCAACACACAGGCACCAAGTTGTGGGGCTACAAGTAGACCCACACCAGCTTAACACCTCTCACCATGGGAAACTCCAGAGTGGAATAAAGTCCAGCCCCACTCAAGGAAATTGGTTCCAGAGCCCATGCTGTGCATCGAGGTGAGCCCAACTATGTCTAGTCGGGACTTCTCAACCTCACGCACAAACTCAGGCTCATTCACCACCAGAGAGGTCACATTCCATGTCCCAAGAGCCAGCTTTGGTATGCCAGGGTCAGAGCACCAATGTCCCTGCTTTTGTCCACTGCCCATGGCATCATGCACCCGATTTTTGCAGCCCTTCCTGCAGGTGGTGGGTCCACAGGAAGGCAAACCCATGCTGCTCCTTCCGGCTGAGCCTGACCAGAACCCATGTTTACAGACCCGGTCACAAGGCACTCGCCCATGAGCCCCTCGCCTAGACCTGGCTCCAGGGTGGGGCCCTGGTAACCCAGGTGCGGGCAAGGGACACGGAGTTCCTTGTTTTTTTCCTGTCCATAAAAGTCTTCTTTGTTTCACATTGTTGAGTGTATCTTTCTGTTAAAAAGATAAGAAATGAATGAATGAATTAGTCTCATCTGTGAAAATGTGGCAGAGGTAAATGAGGAAAAAAAGATATACATCATTGTCAAACATATATTTAAAAATCAGTAACAGTTGTTTGCAATCAAATGTGCTTTTGGTGATTTTATTTTGTGTATTTTTTAAGACATGTTTTTTATTTGGGTGTTTAAGAATTGTTCTTTGAATTTAACAACTCAAAGCTACTTACTTATTACCTTGGTGGCTGCCATTTTCTACCTACAACTATCAACATAGTCGCAAATCAGTTTCAGTTGTTTGCTGTTAATTATGCTAACATGTGCCAGAATGTAATGTGGTGGATGGACTAATACAGCAATCAAATTTTACAAAACAGGTGCATCAAAATGGCCTAAAATTACAAAATTATGTGCCTTTGTAGGTTGGAATGGAAGAAATCCTGGTTTCAGTGGCAGGATCATCCTGCTTTGACAACCAGCTGCTGTAGCTGATGTTTAGTTTTAAATTTGCCTTCATGTAGTTTATAATGACAGACTAATGAAGGTCCAACAGCTTCATCACCATCGTAACAATTTGTAAACATTTGTAAATATAGGTATTATTTTATCAATCATAACACTTTGCCC
This sequence comes from Nematolebias whitei, assembly GCF_014905685.2. Lineage (NCBI taxonomy): Eukaryota > Metazoa > Chordata > Actinopteri > Cyprinodontiformes > Rivulidae > Nematolebias > Nematolebias whitei. Next base: position 39,708,868 of record NC_056503.1, read on the forward strand.
CTGATAATATTAGGTGCTGTTCATAGAATGAGGGCTGACGATAATTCTGGTGTTGACGCCATGAGTCATGGCAACGCAGGTTCTTAGGACAATTGAAATTCATTTGGGAAGGACGCATGTAGTGGATCTATCTGCATACACAGAATGTAATAAATAAAATGTGAACCACAACATGAGACGGTACAGTGAGGTGTTGCAGTGCGTTTAGAGAAGCTGATGTTAGTTTCAAAGATGTAAAGAAACTCTTGCAATACTCTGCTGTGTCTCATGCTGTTAATTAGATTTTCTTTACACCCTAATAAGAGTGAGAAAGAGACATTTTGTCATAATTTTAATATCGTGTTAATACGTCTAATAATCAATCTACATTTGTTTCTTTAACAGTTGTCGTTTTGGGGATCCACATGTAATCATGTTGTACACTAATGTAACAAGGATAAAAGATTTCTTCATCCTTGGATTTCCTGGACTGCTACCACAGTATTATGGACCTGTCTCAGCTCTTCTTTTTGTGCTTTACTTGGTTATAGCTGCAGGAAACATTTTCATTTTAGTGTTTGTTAAAATTGAACATTCTCTTCACAAACCCTCATACCTTATTTTCTGCCACTTGGCATTAAGTGATTTATTGTTTGGGACTGTAACTTTGCCAAAAACAATATCCAAATACTGGTTTAATGACAGCATTATTTCATTTTACAGCTGTTTTGTACAAATGTACTTTGTTCACTTTTTAGGTGCAGCTCATTCTTTCATTCTGATGGTGATGGCTCTTGATCGGTTTATTGCAATTTGTGTTCCACTGCGTTACACGTCACTTTTCACAAATATCACAGTTAATGTGCTTTGTGGAATATCGTGGCTGCTACCAATGTCATGGATGATCGGTGTAATTTTTGATGTTTTAAGAGTACCATTTTGTAACTCAAACATAATTGCTCAGTGCTACTGTGACCATTTGTCAATAATAAACCTTGGATGTGAGAATGTGAGAGAGGTTACAATTGTGGCATTCAGTCTTGCTATGTTTAGTTTGCTCTTACCTCTAAGTTTCATTATTTTATCTTATTTTGTCATCATTGTTGCTGTTTTGAGAATTTCCTCCTCTGACAGTCGCATTAGGACTCTGTCCACCTGCTCACCACAGCTTATTATCACTTGTCTTTATTTTATGCCACGATGCTTTGTGTATTTGGCAAACTATGTGGGATACACTTTCAATATTTCAGTTCGAACTGTTGTGGTAATGCTGTACAGTCTTTTACCTGCTGCTGTCAACCCACTGATATACTGTTTAAAAACAAAAGACATCAAGGAAAATTTGAAATTGAAGCTATTGCAAAGAAAAAAAAATGTTAATCCTAAAACAAGCTAAAATTATTTAACTGTTTAAAAAAGAAAGACACCTAATCCCCAACTGCTCTCTTGACACTTAAATAGCTGCCTGCTGCTCCACTTAGGTGTACCTAACATGTGAGGGGTTGTGAAGAAAATTAGCTTTTATGCTCATTCTGTTTGTGATGTATAACTATGTCGTGATGAATTATAATGAGCTGTGCGTAAGACAGTTTGTGTGTGCAGATAGATATGCCAGCATCTCCAAATGAAACCATTAGTAGAGAACTGCACGTGCTTATATTTTCACTTCCACCTGAAAATACTGAGAAACCTGCCTTGTGATCTTTGAAAATATAAATGTGAGCTGTTGAAGGCGTTATTCAGACAACTCTGTGAGCAGCCTGTGTGCATTCTGTTGTTGACTTGTTTGCTCGCTGTGAGAATTAAAACTTATCTACTCAAATGAAGTCTCTGATCCTTAGATTTATGTGAAAAATTTCCGCATTATGTGCCAATTGCAGATCATAACTTTCTTCATTGAATGGGAACATATATTGATGACAATACATATCACATTTACATTAAGACTATAAAACGGGGAGGTTAATAACAGTCTGCAGCCTTGGCTGTTGCTGAGGCAAAGCTCAGATTTGGGAGGAGTTTGGTGAGACCTTGGAAAAAGACTCAGTCAGCTCCGAGGAGAATCTGGCATACCATCAGGCTGCTGAGGAGGGGAAAGCAGTGCTTTACTAACACTGTGTTCAGTGAAAGTGGCATGCTGTTGACCTCAACTAGTGAAGTCATCGGGAGGTTGAAGGAAAACTTCTTGGAACTTCTCACTCACACTGGCACATCTTCCATGAAGGAAGTGAAGTTGGGGGACTTTGGGGTTGATCTGTCCATAACTGTGGCTGAGGTCGCTGAGCTAGTTAAAAAGTTCCATGGCGACAAAGTTCCGGGGGTGCATGAGATTTTCCCTGATTTTCTTAAAGCTCTGGATGTTGTGGGGCTGTTTTGGTTGGCACACCTTTGCAACATTGTGTGGACATCAGGGGTAATGCCACTGGATTGGCAGATTGGGGTGGTTGTTCCCCTCTTCAAAAAGGGGGACCAGAGTGTGTACTCCAATTACAGGGGCATCACTCTCCTTAGCCTCCCTGATAAGGTCTATTCAGGGGTACTGGAGAAGTGAGTCCGATTGTTAGTCGAACCTCAGATCCAGGAGGAACAATGCTGGTTCTGTCCTGTCCGTGGAACACTGAACAAAATCTTTACCCTCAGTTGGGTCCTCAAGGGGTTGTGGGAGTTTGTCCATCCAGTCTACATGCATTTTCTGGACTTGGAGAAGGCATTTGACCATGTTCCTTGGGGCACAATATGGGGGTGCTCTGTTAGTATGGGATTGAGGGCCCATTGTTATGGGCTGTTCGGTCCCTATATAAGCAGTGCAAGAGTTGGTTCACATTGCTGGTAGTAAGTCTGACCCTACAGTGTGGGAGTTGGACTCCACCTATTGTCACCGATTCTATTCATAACTTTTAGGGACAGAATTTCTCGGTGCAGCCAGGGGGAGGGATTATGGTTTGGTTGCCTCTGGATTCAACGTCTGCTCTTTGCAGATGATGTGGTCCTGTTGGCATTATCATGCTGTGTTCTTCAGCTCTTACTGGAGCAGTTTGCAGTCGAATGTGAAGCAGCTGGGATGAGAATCAGCATCTTCAAATCTGAGGCCATGGTCCTCAACTGGAAAAGGGTGGATTGCTCTCTTCTTTTTCATTCACCCTTTATTTATATAGGTAGTCTCAATGAGCCACGAGAACTCAATTTCAAGAGAGACTTCTTTAGGGAGCAGATGGGGGTTAAGGGCCTTGCTCAAGGGCCCAGAGTGAGGCGAATGAGGGTGGGAGCAGGTGTGGGTGCTTCACCTACCCCACCCACATTTTATTGATGTTGTTGGTACTGGGGCTTGAACCGGTGAACTTCCGATCACAGGCCCACCTTCTCCAACCTCTGTGCCACCTCTCCCCAACCCTTCAGGTTGAGAGTGAGGTTCTGCCTCAAGTGGAGGAGTTCAAGTATCTCAAGGTTGGATAGGAGGGGTAAACTAAGTGTGATCTCACTGGATATTGTGTGGTCTAATGTGTCAGGAAAAAAATATACAGTGCAGAAAAAGCCTCTTGTATGATGTGGTGAGCCAATAAAGAAATAACAAATAAATAAAAACTGTATTCCTTTAATGACATTGAATCCCTGGGAGACTTTTTTTAGATTTGCTAGCCCTGTTTAAACGGGTCAGAACCGGGTTATAATCTCATTACAATCTGTATCTGAGCAGATCAAAAAGCCAGGGTCAGTCTAGACAAAATATCTCTATCAACAGACTTTGTAACGGTAAAATTGTGGTGAAGAGGGAGCTGAGCTGTAAGGCAAAGCTCTCTGTTTATCAGTCAGTCTACGTTCCTACCCTCACCTATGGTCATGTGCTCTGGGTAGTGACTAAAAGAATGAGATTGCAGATACAGGCTGTTGAAATGAGTTTCCTTCGCAGGGTAGCTGGACTCTCCCTTAGCGATAGGGTGAGAAGTTCAATTATCTGGGAGAGACTCAGAGTAGAACCGCTGCTCCTCCACATCGAGAGGAGCCAGTTGAGGTGGTTCGGGCATCTGGTAAGGATAACCCTGGGTGCCTCCTTAGGGAGGTGCTTCAGTCATGTCTGACTGGGAGGAGATCCAAGGGAAGACCCAGGCCCTGCTGGAGAGACTATGTCTCTCGGTTGGCCTGGGAACACCTCGGGCTCCCCCAAGAAGAGCTAGAAGAGGTGGCTGTGGAAAGAGATGTCTGGACCTCCCAGTTCGGATTGATGATGTAACTGACCTCAAGACCATCACTGTTCAGGCAAATCAGAAGCCATGGCTGACAGCAGAAGTCTACAGACTCCTGAGAGCCAGAAACACCACCTTCACAGCAGGAGATCAGGTGGGCCTGAGGGCAGCCAGAAACAACCTGTCCCGAGGCATCAGAAAGGCCAAGAAGCAGTATTCCAGGAAGATAGCTCATCGCTTCAGTGACAGCAAGGATACACGGAGTCTGTGGCGGGGAATACAGACCATCATGAACTACAAGCCAGCCCCACAAACCTGTGACAGCACAACCTCTACACTGAATGAGCTGAATGACTTCTTTGCTTGGTTTGAAGCATGTAACAGCACACCTGAACAGAAACTCTCCCCCTCTCCCAATGACAAGGTGCTGACGCTGTCCACCGACAGTGTAAGGCGATCATTCATCAAGATCAACGCCCGAAAAGCTTCTGGTCCTGACAACATACCTGGTCGTGTGCTGAAGGACTGTGCAGCAGAACTTGCAGCGGTCTTCACGGATATCTTTAACATCTCGCTGACCCTCCTGCTCCTGCCTCAATGACTATCGTCCGGTGGCACTCACCCCCATCCTGATGAAGTGCTTCGAACAGCTAGTCATGAAACACATAAACTCTGTCCCTCCTGCCTCCCTGGATCCCTTCCAGTTTGCATATCGGCCAAATCGTTCGACCGACGATGCCATCTCTGCCCTCCACACAGCCCTCACACATCTGGACACTAAGGACTTTTATGTTAGGATGCTGTTCATTGACTTCAGCTCAGCATTCAACACCATCATCCCCCAACAGCTCATCCTTAAACTGGACAGTCTGGGGCTGAACACCTCATTGTGTAACTGGCTGCTAGACTTCCCGACCGGGAGACCACAGGCAGTACGGGTCGGCAGTAACGCATCCAGCACCATCACAGTGAATACAGGGGTCCCCCAAGGTTGCGTGCTGAGCCCACTTCTATTCACCCTTCTGACACACGACTGCAAACCATCATACAGCTCCAACTACTTTGTCAAGTTTGCGGACGATACAACTGTGGTGGGTCTCATCAGCAACAATGACGAGACAGACTACAGGAACGAGGTGAGCTGCCTGGCCTTGTGGTGCGGACACAACAATCTCTCTCTGAACGTGGATAAGACAAAGGAGATTGTTGTGGACTTCAGGAAGATGCACGCCCAGCATGCTCCTCTGACCATAAATGGCATTACTGTGGAGAGAGTGAGCAGCGCCAAGTTTCTGGGAGCGCACGTCTCAGAGGACCTGTCCTGGAGCAGGAACACTGCATCACTGACCAAGAAGGCTCACCAGTGCCTCTACTTTCTCCACAAGCTGAAAAGAGCTGGAGCTCCAACCCCCATCATGTGCACCTTCTACAGGGGTGCCATAGAGAGTGTCCTGACCAGCTGCATCACAGTGTGGTTTGGTGCATGTACTGCATCTTGCCGCAAGACACTCCAACGCATCGTGAGAGCAGCCGAGAAGATCGGCACCTCCTTCCCCTCACTACATGACTTACACAGTACCCGCCTCACTCGGAAAGCCCTCTGCATGGCAGGTGATCCCACACACCCACTACACAGCTTCTTCAGCCTGCTGCCATCAGGGAGGAGACTGCAGTCTCCAGGCTCGAACTAGCAGACTGAGAGACAGCTCTGTTCATCAATTCAATTCAGTTTATTTAAATAGCACCAAATCACAACAAAGTTGTCTCAGGGCACTTTACAGAAACATTCACATACATAAAAGCCAATTAGTAGTTCTCTATCTAAGGAATCCAGCAGACAAGATGAATCTTGGCTTCGATGCAGTCTCCCATCCTGAGCAAGCACAGTGGCAACAGTGGAAAGGAAAAACTCCCTTTTAAAAGGAAGAAACCTCCAGCAGAACCAGGCTCAGGACAAGCGGCCATCTGCTTTGACCAGCTGGTTGAGAGGACAGGAAGGAGAGACAGATGAACACAGAGTGGTAGGTCCAGGTATAAGTCCAGATGTATCTGAAAGACAAAAAAAACACATGTTAAGGATAGAAAAAAATAATTACAAATACAAAACAGGTTGAGCAGAGTAAGTAAAGACAGAAGTAGAGTGAAAATTGTGGTCAGCTTGTCCTCCAGCAGTCTAAGCCTATAGCAGCATAACTAAGGGACAGCTCAGGAAACCCAAGCCGTCCCTAACTATAGGATTTAGCAAAAAGGAAAGTCTTAAGCCTAGTTTTAAAACTGGATAATGTGTCAGCCTCACGGACAGAGATTGGCAGTTGGTTCCACAAGAGAGGAGCCTGATAACTAAAAGATCTGCCTCCCATTCTGTTTTTGTAAATTCTAGGAACCACAAGTAAACCTGCAGTCTGAGAGCGAAGCGCTCAGTTAGGAAAATATGGAACAATCAGATCTGTAATATAAGATGGAGCCAGGTTGTTGAGAGCTTTGTAGGTTAGAAGTAAGATTTTGAAATCTATACTGGATTTGAAAGGGAGCCAATGGAGAGAAACTAAAACTGGAGAAATGGGAATTGGATCAACTGAAGACGTTTTAAAGAAGTATTTGGACATCCAGATAATAAACCATTGCAATAGTCCAGTCTAGACGGGACAAATGCATGGACCAGTTTTTCCTGCATAATTTTTAGATAAGATGTTTCTAATTTTAGTGATATTACGCATATGGAAGAAGGCAGTTCTAGTAACGTTTTTAATGTGGGGGATAAAAGACATGTCCTGATCAAAAATAACACCAAGATTTTTAACATTAGAGCTGGAGGACAGATTAATGCCATCTAAGGATGGAGAAAGACTGAAAAATCCATTCCTAAGGTGCTCAGGTCCAAAAACCAAAACCTCAGTTTTGTCTGTGTTCAACAGGAGAAAATTAAGAGTCATCCAGGTTTTTATGTCTTTAAGACATGCTTGTAGTCTAAGTAGCTTATATGATTCATTGGGTTTAATGGACAAATATAATTGTGTGTCATCAGCATAACAATGGAAATTTATCCCATGCTGTTTAATAACTTTACCTAATGGAAGCATATATAAAGTAAAGAGTATTGCCCCAAGCACTGAGCCCTGAGGAACCCCATGACTAACTTTGGTGTATGAAGAGGATTTATTATTTACACTTACAAACTGGAATCTATCAGATAGATATGATTTAAACCGTTTTAGAGCCGTTCATGATATCCCAATATCATATTCAAGCCTCTGTAGTAAAATATTGTGATCAACTGTATCAAATGCAGCACTGAGGGAAGTCAGGATGCTGAACTCTCTGCCTGTTCTGCCTCCCCTCCCTCTTGTACCACCTTAACACACAAAACTCTCACACATTTCCACACAACACAAAAACATTAAACACTGAACTCTGCATCATTAAAAAACAGGTTATACACTCAACACATGCTCATGTGCTCATTCAGTTTGCAGTACTGTTTACATTTGTATTACTGTTAATATTCAAACTACTGTTCATATTCATACTACTGTTTATATTCAAACTACTGTTCATATTCATACTACTGTTCATATTCATACCACTGTTCATATTCATACTACTGTTTACATTCACACTGCTGTTTACATTTGCACTACTGATTATATTCACACTGCTGCTTATATTACACAACCGCTGATATATAAATATATTTTTTTACTAGTCTTATTGCATATGTCACTTTACCTACACCAATATTAAGGACTTCATACATACACTGTGTACATTCACTTCATATGCTGCTTTGCCACTCATTACAAATATCAATGTCAGGACCTTCATTTCATTTCATTTTATTTTATAGATATACTTTTTTAAAATATTTTTATACCGCTATAGTACAATTTAAGACAGTATCATGCTTGTATTACTTCATTTTATGCTTATGTTAAATAAATGTTTTTAATGTTAAATGGTTATTGTTGCACCGGGGTCTGAGGGAAATGTAATTTCAATCCTGTGTATGTCCTGTACATATTGCAGCTTTTGACAATAAAGTGACTTTGACTTTGACTAATGTGCAGTATTTTTACAAATTACTTAAACTGTGTAGCACACTCCAGGAAAATCATGAGCTTCAGTAACAGCAGGAGAGACTAATACAAAGTAGCAAAAACAACATAATGATTATTTGATGCTTGACTACTTCTCTCTACCCAGTCTTCCCCTGAACTCATGCAGTTTTAATTTATTTATTTTTTTATATTAGCAAAGTAAATCTAAAAGCATGACATGAACTTGTAGACCTCTGGGAAAGCTACTCTTTTGGGATGCTTCTGTTTACATAAACTGAAAAAACACACGATTCTAAACACATATAAAGTGACAGCACAGTGAGGTGTTGTATGCTTGTGAATGCTGATTAAAATCCCACAGCACCAAGATAGAAAGCAACAATTTGTGTTTCATGTTTTGATGCTTTTATGTGTGCATTAAATGCATCATTAGTGGTAGGTATAAAGTTTACATGCTTTAAAATGTGTATATTTTGATGAGTTGTTACATCAACTTTTATAATTTTCCATTTATTCTTGTAATTAGGATTTCCAGTGATAATGTTGTACACTAATGTTACATGGATAAAAGATTTCTTCATCCTTGGATTTCCTGGACTTTTGCCAGAGTATTATGGACCTGTCTCAGCTCTTCTTTTTGTGCTTTACTTGGCTATAGCTGCAGGAAATATTTTCATTTTAGTGTTTGTTAGATCTGAACGGTCTCTTCACAAACCAACGTATGATATTTTCTGCCACTTGGCGTTAAGTGATTTATTGTTTGGGACTGTAACTTTACCAAAAACAATATCCAAATACTGGTTTAATGACAGCATTATTTCATTTTACAGCTGTTTTGCACAGATGTTCTTTGTTCACTTTTTAGGTGCAGCTCATTCTTTCATTCTGATGGTGATGGCTCTTGATCGGTTTATTGCAATTTGTGCTCCACTGCGTTACATGTCACTTTTCACAAGTAACACGGTTTCTGTGCTCTGTGGAATATCGTGGTGTATGCCAGTATCATTTATGTTTGCTATAGTTTTTGATGCTTTAAAACTTCCATATTGTAACTCAAATATAATTGTTCATTGCTACTGTGACCATTTGTCAATAATAAACCTCGGATGTGAAAATGTAAGGAATTCTACACTTCTAGGATTGGGGCTTTCCATGTTTAGTTTGTTGTTGCCTCTGGGTTTTATCATTATATCTTATTGTTTTATTATTGTTGCTGTTTTGCGAATTTCCTCCTCTGACAGTCGCATTAGGACACTGTCCACCTGCACACCGCAGCTTATTGTCACAGGTATTTACTATTTGCCCCGATGTTTTGTGTACCTGGCGAACTTTGTAGGTTTTACTTTCAGTGTTTCAGTTCGAATTGTTGTTGTAATGTTATACAGTCTTTTACCTGCTGCTGTTAATCCTCTAATATATTGTTTAAAAACCAAAGATATTAAAGAACACTTGAGGCTAAGGCTATACACAAAAATTGATAATACCACACATTCTGGTTAAAAATATTATGTCGATGTAGAAACATATTAGTGGCACAATGTGTCAAATTTGAGAACATTAAATAGACTTGTATGCATCATCCCAGTTATATGTGGTGTGTTTGAGCACAGTTGTAATTTTTCTTAATGGGCCTTTGCTCTTGACAGTGAACAAATTAATATTCACACCTTGGAATTGTCCTCAGATTGTATTTTTCTATTTTGTTTTACCAGTTTTTCTGGTTTTGTGTTAGAGCAAACTATTATATTGTTTTATTAAAAAATTTAAAAAAAGTTCCGGCAGGACTTTTTTATATCTATCATGTCATTTGTTTTAAAATCAAAACATTTATTTTATTTCTTGACTTTTTTATTATTATTTATTTTACTCTTTTCTTATGTGACTATTTAAAAATGTGCACACAATGAAGTAATAAAACTATTAATTTAAAATCAAGATGAATAGATTAGTTTGAATTGTTCACGCATTGTTCTTTGTGACATCAACATTTCATGAAAATTTCATAAAAACCTGTTCAGGATGTTTTGAGTAATCTTGTTTACAAACAGATAGACAGACCGACCAACACTACCAAAATCATAGCCTCCTTGACGGAGGTAAAAATATTAAAATGACACACTTGTAAAGGGTTCAATGTCAGTGAGAACAAATGTGTTTTAAAAGAGATTTAAAAACATGATTTGAAGGGGAGCTGTCTAATTTTGAGGGGAAGATTGTTCTAAAGTTTAGGAGCCATGACAGAAAAAGCCCAATCTCCTCAGAGCTTCAACCTAGATTTTGGGACATTAAAAAGCAGGCTATCACAGCAGAAGCAAAACAACATATGGCTGAAGTCTGAAATATGAAGGTGCAAGGCCATTTAGGAATTTATAGGTTAGGAGGAGAGTTTTATAATGTTTTCTGTGATGCACTGGGAGTCAGATTGAGGACAGGAATAGTAAAATGTGTTCATGCCTATGAGTTTATGTTAAGAGATGTGCAGCAACATTTTGGACAAGATGAAAATGTGAAAGGGAGACCTGACTAATCCCAGCATAAGTGTGTTACCATAGTCTAGTCAGGTTGTGTTGAAGGCTCTAATTATTTTCTCTAGGTCAGGTCTAGTTAACACCGACTTCAGTTTTGCAATATGTCTTAACTGGAAGAAGCTTTCTTGCAGAACAGAGTTAATATGCGTATGTAACTTAAACTCAGAGTAAATGATTCCCCAATTTGTAACAGACTGTGTCAGATATGGCTCAAAAGAACTCAACTCATTCTTCACCACAAATGACCAAAGCAACGCCCTCACTAATAAGGACAAGGTTCCGCTCTGTTGAGCCATCTCCCACACCATTGTATCATCATCCGTGAACAAATTGTCCAGAAAATTAAACACCTACACCTAAGACAAAGTCTCCGCCAGCTCCTGCTTTGGTTATACTGGGACTGGACAGTCCTTTATAGCATTACAGTCACCTAAAACTAATGCAGACTGAAGAGTCAAACTCCCATGATACCCTTATCAATTCTGCAAAGGTGAAGATCTGGTCCACTGTTCCACAACCAGGATAGAAACCACATTGCTCCTCCTGAAATAAGGTTTGACAAATGATTGGCACCTCCTTCTCGGGCTTTGAAATCAACAGAACAGCTGCTTTTGGTGGTACCAAAAACCAGGTTGAAGCTCAGAGGAGGTCGGGCCGCTGAGCTTCAACCTAGTTTTTGGACTTCATCAAGCACTGCTGAAGTCTTTCAGATGAAAGATGAAACATTTCTTCCAAAAAGAATGTGTCCAGATGACATGATTTAACTTTTTTGTTATTTATTTACCTGTATGATTGGGCATACTTACTTTATTTTTTTTACTACAAACAATAAAACATGAGTTAATGTGTCACAGAAAGGTCTTACATAAAGGTAACGCCTCACTGGACTCAAAGTTGGGGATTAGTTGGCAACTCCAAACTTCAGAAAAAATAGTAACTAAACTCTTAGTGTATGCAAACAATGACTAATGATCTGTGTAAATACATTTTGAATGACCAATTTTTGAAAACCACTGCCTAATAATATATTTTTGGCCTTGCGCATTAATTAGTTTCCCTCCTCTGCCCACATTATGATCATCGTAATTCACTTTGTGCCCACCTTACCAGCTGCCCACTCATTTATAAGTTAAGCTGATGGAAAACACTTAAAATGAAGATGGGTAAATTTGGTCAAATTATTAAAAATTATAATTTATCATCTGTGCAGTTTTCAAATCAGATTATTTGCCTTGGACATTTTCTGCCACAGGAAAGGAGAACTTGTGTCAAAATACAACTCTAGTGCTATATACAGGTTGAAGATGCAAGAAAAGAAAAAGAAGAAATGTATACTGAAACTCCACTCATACACATTGCTAATGTGTTTTGTGTTTTACTTTTACTGCACTGTCAAACCATCGAGCTGTGACAGTCAGATCCATCTACCTATGCCATCTGCCATGTCTTCGTTCCAACCAACAGGAGTCAGTCAAACTCACCACTGGAGATATCAATTCAACGGTCTGCTTGCGTGTGGATTTGCATTTTTGTATTAAATGCTTGTGCACTTAGCAAATGTGTTTTTGCTGTTTACAATTGAACTAAAATTGTTTATTTGGATGAAAGACAGAACTCTACAACGTCTCGCTGTGAAGGAGGGACTGCTTCTGGGTAAGTTGCAGCAAAAATAAAAGCACTAACAAAAATACATGTAGGGCTGATTCTTTTTTTTTTTTTACATGAGAGTTTTCAAAATATAAAGAAGATAATTATTTGTACAAACGGAAATGTGATCAAATGCATGAACGACCAAAAGAATCATTAAGCGCCCAGGCAGAGTGATGGAACTGTATGAAAATACACAAGACGTGTTGAACCATTAACCGTTACATTATCGTATCAAATAGACAATGGAGGATGGCACGGTGGCTCAGTTGGTAGGGCTGTTTCCTCTCAGTGAGAAGGTTGCTGGATCAAATCCCAGCCCAGGGCTTTGCAGAGTGGAGTTTGCATGTTTTCTCTGTCCATGCATCGTGCATCTGTTTCAGGAGGTGTATGACGTGCATTACACAGTCAGTGAAGTAGTATTGTGTCAACAGGGTCTGCTGAAAAACGACCTGAACTCCCTTACAATGATACTGTAACTGTGGTGTACTTCTTCATAATCTGGGCAAAATTGGACCTCTCCTCTTGCCCTTACGTTAGACCAGCGGTCCCTAAACTGTTTTTTTTGTTGGGTTCCCTTCCTTTGGAGAAACACAACTGTCTATGGATATCCTGAAGCATGCTCAACAATCCAGGTCGAAAAATCTAAAAAAGTTAAGTCAGGGCCTCTGTCTATGGATCTTTTTAAAAAAAACAAAATGAGCTACTGTACCTCAGTTTAGTAATCCTCAATTAAAATCCTTGATTTTTAATATAACAGACCTCCCCGTGTTCCAGACTTACACTCTGGTAAAGAGGAATTCAGTTCAGTTTATTTCTATAGCACCGTCACAAGAGAAGTCATCTCAGGGCACTGAACAGAAACATTCATATAAAAATAACAATTTGACATTATTTATCTGAGGAGCAGACTGCTTTGAGTTTAACTCCATCACAGAACTCTCATCTTGCATGAAGGCGACAGTGGAAAGGAAAAACTCCCTCATGAGGAGGAAACCTTTAGCAGAACCAGGCTCAGGACAAGCGGCCGTCTGCTTCGACCGGCTGGATTTGGGAGGAACAGGAAACAATGACAGGTCAAGAATCACATGTTAAGATAGAAATAGTATTAAATGAAAACTATTCTATTTTAGCAATTAATTTAAGGAAATGAACAAGTATAAAATGAACATTCAGCCATGTTGAGCCCCAACTGGCGTGGCACCCCCTAAAAATCACAACATTCACAGACAAACAGATGGAGGTATTTCCATGCCCCACTTTTCACATCGCAATGGAGGACTAAAACCCAGAGTAATGCTTGGCCTACTTTTACTATACTTGGTCCCCATCTTAACTCATGCTTTTTTTTTTTGTTCCTTAAGTATTAGCCAAGTAGTTATTGAACTGAACAGAAAATGTAAACCAGCAAAACTCTTTAGGGAAAGTTGTCCATATGGGATCCTTCTGTTTATATGAACTGAAATAACACACGAGATGCTAAGCACATATAAAGTGACAGAACAGTGAGGTGATGCAGTATGCTTGTGAAAGTTGATGTCATTTTTAGAGCTCCTGCAGAGATTACACTGTTACTTATTTGTGTTTCATAATTTATTTGATTTTGTACAAGCAGTTGATGCATCAGTAGCAATCGGTGCAGTTTACATTTATATAGTTTTTAAAAATCCCAGTTGTCACTTAAACTCAAATTATAATTTGCTGTAAAACTGTATAATTCTGTTTAATTGTTTTTCTATTTGAGATTTTGGGTGATAATGTACACTAATGTAACAAGGATAAAAGATTTCTTCATCCTTGGATTTCCTGGACTGTTACCACAGTATTATGGACCTGTCTCAGCTCTTCTTTTTGTGCTTTACTTGGCTATAGCTGCAGGAAATATTTTCATTTTAGTGTTTGTTAGATCTGAACCGTCTCTTCACAAACCAACGTATGATATTTTCTGCCACTTGGCGTTAAGTGATTTATTGTTTGGGACTTTAACTTTACCAAAGATTATATCTAAATACTGGTTTTATGACAGCATTATTTCATTTTACAGCTGTTTTGCACAGATGTTCTTTGTTCACTTTTTAGGTGCAGCTCATTCTTTCATTCTGATGGTGATGGCTCTTGATCGGTTTATTGCAATTTGTGTTCCACTGCGTTACATGTCACTTTTCACAAGTAACACGGTTTCTGTGCTCTGTGGAATATCGTGGTGTATGCCAGTATCATTTATGTTTGCTATAGTTTTTGATGCTTTAAAACTTCCATATTGTAACTCAAATATTATTGTTCAGTGCTTCTGTGACCATATGTCAATAATAAGCCTCGGATGTGTGGATATAAGGAATTCTATACTTCTGGGATTGGTGTTGGGCATGATTAGTTTGTTGTTGCCTCTGGGTTTCATCATTTTATCTTATTGTATTATAATTGTTACGGTTTTGAGAATTTCCTCCTCTGACGGTCGCATTAGGACACTGTCCACCTGCACACCGCAGCTTATTGTCACAGGTATTTACTATTTGCCCCGATGTTTTGTGTACTTTGCAAGTTTTGTAGGTTACACTTTCAGCACTTCAGCACGAATCGTTATTATATTGTTGTACAGTCTAATACCTCCTGCTGTTAATCCTCTAATATACTGTTTAAAAACCAAAGATATTAAAGAACACTTGAAATTGAGGCTATTCAGTAAGAAAACTGATATTACAGTAAAACCTGGGTAAAATATTTATGTCAGTTTAAATTATTTTTAACCATTTTGAAAGAATTAAGTTGACTTTTATGCATTACAGTATCCTGCTTACATGTGGTGTGCTTGAACAAAGTTGTGGTTTTCCTTATGCGTTCATCAGCTTTTGACAGAAAACAGATTGGTTTTCACATCTTGGAAATGTTATGTTGATTCTTTTATCTTTTCTGTTTAGCCTGTTTTTCATTTCAATGTATGCACATACTGAATGACAGTAATTATGAATCACTGTAATGCCACTTTAATTGGTGATATGTGACTTATCTGTGCATGCTGCTGATTTCTTGCCTTTAAGCTGCTGTATTCATTCCCATCTGCTCACTATGTTCAAGCTTCTATTTAATATACTGTATTATTTTACATTATTATTGTTTTGTGTACATCTTAGAGCCTTGTATGCAGTTTCTTTTTATACTTTATATATTTTTTTGCTTTTTTTGGGGTGTAACTGGGACCTTGGGTACACAATTTCGTTCCACCTCATGTACCACATGTGATGCGAATGACAATAAAGGTCCTGAACCTTGAACCTTGTGTGTGGTCTAAATTAAAATTTCTTGTTAAAATTTTTCTTGTACAAAGTATTTGTTTTATTCAAAACTTTTGAAATCTACACAACAAAAACATTAGTGAAACTAAATTTTAATCCACAAAAAGAACTGATCCCAGTCTATGTAGGTAAAACACTCATCCATCCAAACTCCACCGAGTCCCATCTTCTTGCGAAGAGGCAACAGCTCCAACCACTTTGCCACAGCGTTGACTTGTAGATGAACGTACTGTATATGGCATAATCAGACACGCATTGAATTAAGGACACATTTATTTTGAAATATGAGAGGAAATATGCTGCATAACACACACAAAAAGAACAAGCAAGACAGCTGTCAGGAACACAAAAGGGGGTCAAGCAGGGTGGTGAAGAGCTATAAAGACAATTCTATGCATTCAAACACACTCAAGTTTTACAAAACTTGTGTAAATTTGCTATTCAAAAGTTGTTGTTTTTTATTCTAGTTCAAGTATATTTAAAAAAAACTATTTGCAAATATTACTAAACAAATAGTTTCACTACATACAATTGCATCAAAATTGTTGGACTTCTCAATCCCAAATGGCTTTCACAGGTAAACAAACTCTAGATAAAAACTCACAATAATAAATTGTAGGACTTTAGATTGTTTTGAAAAACAACTGTGCTTTTTGCTGCCCTCAGATTTCCCAAAACATAATAATACATGGTACAAGCAGCCTAATTATTACATTAAATTGGTTCAATATCATTTTATCTCTGCCTTTCACAGATGAACTGTTATGTTTCTGTTGTTTATTAGAACACAAAATGCAGACAGAGGCGAAAAACTCAGAGATAAAATATGTAAATAATTTATTAAACAAAATTAAAAGACTGACATTGCAGCAAAACTTACAAGCAGACACGGAGGGTAACAGATCATGAGCCTTAACAAAATAATGCACGGACAAGGAAGAACACAGACAGAATATAAAGAGACGCTAACAAGGAAATAGTTTCAAACACCTAGGAGAGGACAATGAGGGACAGGTACAGCAGGAGTTGGTAACACGAGGGAGAGCAGGAAAACAAAAGGGTCACAAGACACAACACACACACAGATCCTCACAGTATCCCTCTCTAAGGATGGCCCTTGATACCCACAAAATTATTCTAACTTGGGTAGGAGGAGGGGGCAAAACAGGATGGAGGGCACAAGAAAGCAAAAGGGGAAAAGAAAAACTGACCGGAAATTACCTGGGAAACTCAAAACACACACAAAAAGGCAGAGAGATCAGGCATATGGTCAGGAGACCATTCGGCATGGGACACAAGTTCAAGCATACGGCCAGGAGACCATCGAGTACAGGACAAGAGTTCAGGCGGACGGCCAGGCGGACGGCCAGGCGGACGGCCAGGCGGACGGCCAGGCGGACGGCCAGGCGGACGGCCAGGCGGACGGCCAGGAGACCATCCGGATCAAGGAAAGTGTTCAGGAAGACAGCCCAGAGACCATCCAGAGTGAGGCAGAAGGCCAGGAGACCATCCATCACAAGGCAGGAGTTGCATCCACCTGGACCCTCATCCCACTTAGGCCGAAGAGAGGTGAAGAGACCACTGGAGGTGCTATTGCGGCAGATGTAGAGACCAATGGGAATGCTATGATGGCAGACGGACCAGGCATGAGAGCCGCAGATGGTGAGACAGGAATGAGAGTTGCAGATGGCGAACCAGGAAGAAGAGCTGCAGACAACTATGAGTCAGACAAGGGGATTGCAGGTGATGATGGAACCAAAAGAGCTGCAGAAGAGACCAGCAGATCTACAGCAGGCAAAGGGACCAGCAGCTCTAAAGCAGATGAAGGGGCCAGGGGATCTGCAGCAGGCAAAAAGACCGGGGGATCTGCAGCAGGTTAAGAGACCAGGGGATCTGCAGCAGGTAAAAAGACCAGGGGATTTGTGGCAGGTGAAGAGACCAGGAGATCTGCAGCAGGAATTTAAACCAGAGAATCTGCAGCAGGTGAAGAGACCAGGAGATCTGCAGCAGGTGAAGAGACCAGGGGATCAGCAGCAGATGTAGAGACCAGGGGATCTTCAGCAGACGTAGAGACCGGCAGATCTGCAGCAGACGTAGAGACCGGCAGATCTGCAGCAGACGTAGAGACCAGCAGGTCTTCAGCAGGCATAGAGACCAGCAAGTCTGCAGCAGGTGAAGGGCCAGAACATCTGCATTAAGTGTAGAGACCACAGGGGCTGCAGTAGGCATAGCTACCACAGGGGCTGCAGTAGGTGTACTATCACAGAGACTGTTGTGGGCATAGCTACCACAGGGATTACAGAGTGTGTATCTACCACAGGGACTGCAAAGAGCATAGAGAACTCAGGAGACATGGGACCCTCAGGAGACATGGGACCCACAAGAGACATGGGACCCACTCTAGACGTGGGAACCATAGGAGACACGGGAGCCACAGGAAGCTTAGAACCCAGAAACTTGAGAACCACAGGAGATTCAGGAACCACAGGAGACTCAGGAACCACAGGACATCAAGAGGAAGAGTGAGAGGCATCTTCTAGGGCCCTCTGGAAGGAAGAGTGAGAGGCATCTTCCAGGAGCCTCTTAGAGGAAGAAGGAAAATATGTCCTCCTGGACCCTCTTGGAAAAAGAGTAAGAGGAATCCTCCTGGATCCTCTCAGAGGAACAGAGAGAGGCATCCTCCTAGGAAGAGTGAGAGACCCTCTCAGAAGAAGAGTGAGAGACATTGCCCCGGATCCTCTTGAAAGAAGAGTGAGAAGCGTCCACCAGAACCCTCTTAGAGACACAGGAAGTCAGTGGGCCACTGCAACTGACACCCACAAAGACACGGGAAGCAGGTGGGTCATCATCCCCAAACCCCACAGAGACACAGGAAACTGATGACGGTAAAGAAAACACTGGCAGCACAGGAGACACTGGTGGCACAGGATAGTTAGAGATGGATGTGATGATATATTCTTCCAAAGAAGTTCTTATCTTGATGAGTAACTGGTTGGAGTCCAGGATAAGAATGAGACCAGGCTGAGAAATTAAAATTATTTCAGCAAAGGAGATAGTGGTCCTCTGGTAATAAGGGTCTGGATTGAATTAAGCAAATGAAAACATTATTGAGCATGGACTTTTTTGGTTTTTGCAAATGAAAACAGTTTTTCAAGTTGTCTGTTTATTATGGCGAGGTCAATGGGAGAATTTTCTGCAGAATTTAGGTAGTCAAGAAAAGAGATGTTGGCTGGGTCTGTTTGGTTTTGTAGCTGTTTCATCAGCTAAGGGGGACATGGCTGAGCAGGACTGGGCTGCTTCTTCGGCTTGGCAGGACTCAGCTGCTTCAGTGGCTGGGTAGGACTCGGCTGCTTCAGCGGCTGAGGAGGACTCTCTGGAGGCTCATCCTTATCGGTCTGCTCGGAAAACGCAGGAGATATTGCGGCAGTGCAGAACACTCTGTTTGTGGCACAGGAGGCTCAGTGGACCGGACCTGGATTCATCATTGGCCCCTCCTGTGGCAGCTTTGTGAGCTATGACCAGGGGCAAACCGGAACTCATCATCAGGCTCTGGATCCTCCTCCAATGGACACTCAGAAACTTGAGAGGTAAGCGGGACGGAGTGTAGCAGGCAGCTGCTGAACCACGTGGCACCGGGGGTGAGCAAGGAGGTGGAGAAAAGGAGAAAACGGGCTTGAAAGCGTAGAAAATTTTAAAGTAGTTGCCATTTACTGCGTTCTGGTGTATTTTAATGGGTTGTTAAACATCTAGTTTCACCTACACAAATAAACACTTGATGTAATAACTATTTTAGAGTTAATGACACAACAAGAAGTAGCCTGACCAACAGTTCTCCTTGTGTGTGAAGAACACGCTCCGCTTCTCTCACGTGTCCTAGCCACAGTCTAAGAAACATAGTGTAGCCTAAGCTAACTATTTTTTTTTGTTTTGTTTTGTTTTGGGTTTTTTTGGGGGGGGGATCACTAGCCAATATGAAAATATAATAATAATCACTCCTTCTTACCAATGGCCTAGCATAAAGCAATACATCAAAGTTCATAAATCAAGAATCGAGGCAGCCTTGACAGACCCTCACCGTGAAGGAGTCTGACTCACTGCCAGCAATGCAAACCAGACTCTCACACCGTTTGTATAGTGACTGAATGGCAATGGACCCCCATTCCCTACTCACAGAATATTAAACATAAGCACATATTTATCTGTAAAAGTAAAATGGGCACTTTGTCAAATGGGATTTTAATACCAGCAGTCACAAAAACTAAATTTTGTTACTTATTGTTAGAACATGATCTTTGCTTTTATGAGGGAAATTAAATATGACTTTTCCCCCATTTATTTTATATCATTTTACACTCAACCCTCAGACCTTAAACTCTTCAACATGTTTCACAGTGTAAGCCGTGAAAGACAAATCCTCAAGCTGATGAGTGGATGAGTGAGTTGGTTCCCTTGAGTTTTCTCTCCACACACATCATTACACATGATTTTCTAGGAAAGCTTTAAATAAAGTAACATGATTCAGAAGTACCACATTGTCCTTATGTCACTTGAAGGAACTCATACTTTGTCAGAGGTGTGAGGTGATACATACAGATGGTATGTGGAGCAAAAATACGCATTATTTGTATAATAATTTTAAAGGTACAATACTGTTAATAGTAAAGTGTTGTTTTTTATTGAGCTAGCCATTTTTGTAGTTACAAATTAATGTTGTTTTTTTCTTTCTGTGTTGTTGTTGTTTTTTTCAGAACATATAATTATGAAATACACAAATATTACAACCATAACAGACTTTAAAATCATTGGATTCCCAGGACTGCCACCAGAGTACACTGGACTAGTGTCCTTTTTTCTATTCCTGGTTTTTCTTGTTATAGTGTTTGGAAATATTTTTATTTTAGTTGTCATCATATGTGAAAGGACTCTCCACAAACCAACATATTTGATCTTTTTTCACCTTGCAATGACGGACATTCTTTTTGGCACTGTAACTCTTCCAAAAATCATTGCCAGATATTGGTGGAATGACATATTGTTTTCATTTGGAGCATGTTTTGCACAGATGTATTTTGTCCATTCTTTGGGGGCTATTCATTCTTTGATTTTGCTAATGATGGCATTGGATCGCTTTGTTGCCATATGGCTTCCATTCAAATATCCCATTTTATTTACAAACAAAGCCGTTTCTATTGCTTGTAGCCTGTGCTGGGTTTTAACATGTATACGAATGATGGGGATAGTGCTACATGCCTTATTTCTACCTTACTGTGACCTTAACACTGTCATGCAGTGTTACTGTGATCATGTTTCCGTCACTGCTCTGGCATGTGGGGATAATGTTGCTTATGTTAAATGGGTTGCAGCTGCAAATGCTATGGTCACTCTTTTGGTTCCTTTAACTTGTATTATTTTTTCTTATTTTTCCATCATCGTAGCTGTCTTGAAGATGTCTCTCAAAGGAAAGCATAACAAAGTGCTGTCCACCTGTGCCCCTCAGATCTTTGTAACCTGCCTTTATTATGTGCCCAGATGTTTTATTTATCTTACAAACAATTTGGGATTTAAATTTAGTCTTAATGCCAGTGTAATCATAATGATGATTTACAGCCTCGCTCCTGCTACTGTCAATCCAGTGATATATTGTTTTAAGACCATGGAAATAAAAAAGGCATTAATACAGAGATTTATGAATAAAAAAATTAAATTCACACTCACAAGTGACTGTAAGCAAAATATCACATAGTACAGTATTTTGTCACACAGATTGGATTGTTCACATGATTGTACACATTGTATTTTACTTTTAAATATAAATTTGGCTGATAACCATTTTTAAATTATTGTTTTTAGTATGATTTCATACAGAATAGAACAAGATAATATGATACAAACTGACATTTTTAAAGGTTGTACAGTTTCTACATAGAAATACCAAATTAAACAAATAAGTATACTTAAAATGTAATATTTAATATTTTCTTTCAGTTTGTTTAGGTTTGGCCTTCTGTAAATGATGTTTAGTAGTTTATTGGTAATGGTCTTGAAATATTTTTGCTTTTGTTGTTATTGTCCTTTTAACAAAAACTTTAATAATTTGATTTTGAATCAAAGCAGCTCCTTTCGGATGGAAAACTGTCCTAAAAACATAAAAAATTCAGTTACACATAAAATGCTAAATAAAAACTTTCATAGAATGAAAATAACATTTTTTTAATGTTATAATAAAAATAACAATACTGAAAACTTTTTCTTAAGTTACTGGTATTGAAACTTTCTTCTGATAACTTTTTGATTTCACATTAAATTTTCATAAAATAACTTATGGAAATGATGGATGCTGTCTCACCAGACCTTTAGAGGTCAAATGGATAGAAAATACATTTTATAATTCAAATTATTGTCTTTTTCCCCTCTATGTTTCTCTAAATCTGACCACAGGTTGGAGTTAAACCATCAGGCTATAGTGACCTGAATAAACCGCTTCAAAGTACAGAAGATGAAGGTATTTGATGCTTGAAGTTTAAAAAAAAAAAAACATTTGTAATGTTTCTGCTGAATTAAAAAATAACTAAATAAATAAAAACAAATTGAACATCGTATTCTTTATTAACACAAAATAATCTGAGACTTACGTTTAAGCACACTATTTAAAAAAAAAAAAACTTTTTCAGAGTAATCATTCAGAATCAGACCATAAGACCAGATGGGCAATTCCTTTCCTCATTTTTTTCCATTACTATTATATATTTTTGCACTGTCTTAAAAATAAATTTAAGCTTTAAATTATTATAAATTATTGTGTTCTATGTTGCTGTTGTTTTTATTTATTTTTTTGCCACATTCTAACACTTTGGAAAACAAGGTTGTAATCTCCTGATGCATGCTCAATAAGGTTGTAATCTGTTCACAGTTTTTATTTCCTTCATCACTTCTAGATTTGTCGACTGCAACTCTATATTTTGGTCTTGAAAAATGTCCTCCTCATTTAGTCCAGAATGCTGCTGTGCAAAGAATAACCACATCTTTTCAGCTTTAAACTGCATGTTTTGTACAGATTTATTTGACCTGCTTTTAAGGTTTTAAATGGTTTGAGACAATTATTTCATTGACTTTAAAAGAGCACAGTCACAGTCAGCCAGATGTTTTAGTGCTGCTGAGTTCAGGGGAGAAGGGCATTTGCATTGGCAGGTCCCAAACTCTAAAACAATCTGCCTCTTCTTAATCTCATAAAAATCTTCTTTTTTTTTTTCATGCTAGTTTTCAACCCAAGTTCAGTTCGAGTCCAATCCCATTTTTATGTTGTGATGTTTCTTTGCTTTTGGTTGTTTTTAACCTATTTTATTGTATTTGTATGTTTTATATTTTTATTTTATAGTATTCAGTTTATTGGTGGATTTTTTTTTGTTTTTGTTTTATTTTGTTTTTTTTATTTTAACTAACTTGTAAAATGCTACTTTATCTTTTAAACATGTTATAGTAAAACTATTGGCATTGATAAGGTAATTATTTACTGAAATGTTGCATCAATGTTCCTAAGTACAGGAAAGTGTTTTGTTCATCCAACATTCAAAAAATGTAATCACTGAAACATAATATTTTATTATAGTAGTCAGCTTGATGCTTAGCAAGAACAAATTTGACTGAAAATCATAGTTAAAAGTAAAATTACATTCAAATGTTTGTAAGTGAAGCAGTTGGAGGCTATCAGCAGCCAACTTACAGTGTACAGTAACTTACATGGTACTTAATACATACATTTGTTTTCTAAGAACATATTCAACACTTAAACAAAATAAAAATGAAAAAAAGATTTCAGACTAAATCATGTTTCTTACAAAGTTTTCTTACAGTCTTGGAAATAAAATAAAAATCCTGTCTGCTGCTCAGTGAACTGATATTTATGTTTCTAACTGAGCGGCTACAAATAAATGAACAGAAATGCAACACAGAATAGCTTAGTGCACAAAGTAAACTACATAGACTAAGTCAGTTTATCCACCTAAATACTCAAGAGACAAATCAAATAATTTCCTCAATATCGCTTTGCATCTCACAGCTGTGACTGGAGTCGACGGGCAAACGTGCAATATCTTCAAATACAGGTGCATAGCTGCTGAAAGGCAGCTGTGTATAAAATATATTTTCAAAATGCTCAAACAAGCTGGAGGAAATATTCTCAGTTTCATCCTGACCTACAGTGGAGGAGGTTAGTTTAAAAAATGTGTTGACAGCCAGGAAGTCTTCCTGCCCAAAGCTGCGCCCTGACTGGCCGTGCACATGTTTCTTACCAGTGATGATAGAAAACTGTCCATAATCTGAATCAGAGCAGGTAAGCGTGCTGTCTGTTTCACACTCAGATGAAGTCTCAGTAGTCATAGTGGACTTGGTGGGCCCAGATTTCAGAAGGGATTGCTGTGAAAGTCCAGTGGGAGAATTTAGTTTATGTATTTCTTCCAAACTGAGGCACTGTGTTGGCTCTAGGAGTTCTGGTTGTGGAAATATTTTAAAACGACAAGGCGGTGTCTGCTGGGGCTGCTCAGAGTCAATCCTGTACAACCGCTGTTTGTTTAGTGAGGCCACCTTTTTTGGTATTGGAGGGGGGGTTTCTTCACTTGAGCCATCTTTCCTCAATTTTGCTAGCAGCATTCTCAGATCTCCCCACTGTTTAGAAGCACTTTTCACATGTTTCGTCTTGTATAAATGCTTGTGCCAGCTGAGATTCGGCGAGTTTTTCTCAGAATGAAATTCACTACAGATGCTGCTGATCTCATAATACTCCAGCTCACTTGGTGTCATCGGCTGAGCACACGGCACACCAGCATCCAAATAAAACTCGCTTGAGCTCTGCTGACTTGCACTGGTAGGGTCAGGATGTTTCTGTTTTGCAGTCGATGCAACATCTGCAAGAACTTTGTTGTCATCAAAACAAAAAGTCATGTTTGCTGTTCCTTGCTCTGTTTTCTGAAGGAAGGTCTCATTTTTAAACCTCATATCTCGCTGTCTGACTCTATACAAGCCTATACACATCCCCATTATAACAAGAATGGAGATGAGAGGGAGAACCACGGCTATGAGCCACAAAGGCTTGCTGTGATGCACTCCATAGCATTCCTCATGGGTCGTAAAGATGCAGATATCACAGAGATGATCCGAGTTATTCTGCATACAGATGCAGGATGTGTTTTGCACAGCTGGTCCACACGTCCACCGGTTTGAACAATGTGAGAGACACGTTCTCCCACCAGCATTCTCCTCAGAGCAAGGCAAGGAGTGGCACACATCTGGAGAGTTGCAGCTGGACTGGGTGAAACTCAAGCTTGGCCGTACCTCTACCATCAAACTGTGTCCGCTGACAGGCAGAGTGTGACCATTCACGTTAAAGTACTGCACACACCCACTGAACCCTGGCATAAGAAGAATGTTGACATTTCAACACATCACTTGAAATCTTTGCTCATTTCAATACAAATCTAAAAATACTTAATTATCCTTATAAGGCTCACCTGACTGTTGGAACGTTGTTTCTGGTTTTGGAGCTGCACCAAGAATGAACCTTTCCACACTAACAGGAGAGAGATCCATGCTTTGCACAGAGCTGTTCAAGACTTTTTCATCGTCCACTGACAAAAAAATATCATGTCCATTGCTGGACAAGGACAGGACGTGCCAGAGCCCATCAGCCACCAGAAACTCCACGGTGAACTCTGACAGGTGTCCTGACAAGATGTCTTTGAAAATAAACACAGGCTTTCCATCTCTTATCTGAAGAAAAGTTTAAGAAAAAAAGCTGTTATATGCTAAATACAGTGAAGTTCATCATCTATGCAAAATAAACACATATTGTACTAACCATCAGTATAATGTGTTTTGTGTGTCCAAGAACAGACAGTAAAACTCCTTCTTCTTTGGTTTTGAACTTGATGTTCAACACAGTTTGCTCTCCAATATTACTCTCTTTTTCTTTATCCACCAGATTTTTAAGCCAGTAATCCCTCTTGAATCTCTCCTTGATGACATATTCAATGTAGTCATTCTCATTAAATCTTAGTACAATATCTTCTGACATTTCTGTTTCAATAAAAGAGGAAAAATGTGGTTTTAGTTGCAACTCTACTCAAAACAAAACTTTATGGACTTTACACCTCTCTCCAACAGGCTTTTAGTAAGTTTTAAGTTTTGCAGTCTATGTCTATCCATACAATTTATGTTTCAACAAATAGTACAATTCTTGACATATTGGGGATATTCACATGGGGAATTCATGACATAGTATTGTGAATGAGGAACTCTATAAGCTGAAAATTAAATTGTTAGGACAAATTAAAAAGTCTTTTTGTATTTGTTTTTTATCTTTACCTGTGGCACAGTTACTCCCAGTAAAAGGACTTTTGCATTCACAAAAATAATCAGACCAAAGGTCTTGACACACACCACCGTTCTGGCATGTGGCACTGCTGCATCCTGACACTGCTGTTCGAGGACACCTTAATGTAAAACACATACTGCTTAAGGAAAACAGATGCAGTGTACTTTCTCTACTGAACCAAAATACACTTGAATCATAAAACACATTTATGTGTTAACAAGGAACATCTACATACGGTATTGTAAAATAACCAAACAATCCTACCTGTCAAAGACGTTGTACGTGGTAAGACCAGCTGAAGGTCTCAGCAGCAGTCCATTTACTTGAATATTTCGAAAACACCCAACAAAGTCATGAGTTTTTATCTGGTTAGGATGCTGGGAAATTAATTCATGACTCCTCAGCCCTCCAAATGTCATATTAGTGTTGCCAACATCAAGTGTCCTAATAGATGTAAGGATAGAGCAAGAACAATTGACTTAAGTCCGAGCTTTTTCTTCAAGGCTACAAAAATAGATGAAATATTGTCCTTAATATTGTTTATTTTGGCACCTTTCTGAGAGACTGCCATCAGTCTTTGAAAAGCAAAACCCATTGCTCTCAACATCTGTGCAGTTGTCCACAAGCAAAGACCCCATCTGTTAAATAAACATGAACTTTTTTTTATTGTTTCTTCCTCATCTGGAAACAGTTGCCTGGGCAACTTCGAGAATGAACATAGTTAAAACTCACATTGCCAATCCTCTTGACAGTGATGCTATGAAACTGCCCATCTGCAACCTGCTGGTATGTCTTCAGCCTCACAGGCCCTGAGCCAAGGTCAAAAGAAAAATGTACGGTCCCGTCAAGAATCTCCAATGCAAAGAATTCCCTGCTGGATGGTGGTCCAGGATTGTACAGGAGGAGTGAGTTCTTCTGCACTGTCGCAAACTTGAATGAGATTAAATTGGTCCTGCGGTCAAGAGGTGGAAACTCCACAAAGGACATCTCTTCAAAGCCATAACTGTGTTCTTCACAATGAACTCCACTGATTCCTAAAAATGAAGTGGGGAGAGGGGAAATTTTAAAGCATACAGGTTTGGGTTATAAGTTGAAAATGTTGCCTTTACAATTGAGAAATGGGGCAAGTAGAAAATAGGGAATATAAAACAGGAACAAATTGCTGAGATGACAAACTATTTGAACATCTGCTGCTCATAAGATAATAAATTAACTTGATAGAAATACTTTATTTAGCCAGAACTTACTCTGTATTTATCCAGTAAGTACAAGGTAGCAAGTCACAACTTACATAAAACAGTCTGTCTCTACATAACAGGTATCCAACCAGTATGTACCAGGTAAGGACCAGGTAAGTATCAGGTATACCAACACCACCCTGCATGTAGCGTTTATACCAAGTAAGTACCAGCTACAGTGCATCAGCCAGTGTGTTGCTGTACCTGTATGGGTACTGGTTATGCAAAGGACAGAATCTCCAGGTGATATAGAGCAGCCAG
The DNA here is from genome assembly GCF_014905685.2 of Nematolebias whitei. Lineage (NCBI taxonomy): Eukaryota > Metazoa > Chordata > Actinopteri > Cyprinodontiformes > Rivulidae > Nematolebias > Nematolebias whitei. The sequence continues at coordinate 39,736,416 of NC_056503.1, forward strand.
TACTTATCTGGTACCTACTGGGTAATGTTTAGGTACATATCCAGTCAGGACCAGGCTGTAACAAATTATTAATAAGTTGTAAGTTATTTTTGCACTTGTTTTTATATAACAAAACACATTTGTTAGTTAAATTTTCATGGCTAATCTGTGACCTTTGAGCTCCACTTGGCTTGTTATTTTGCCTCATAATAAAATGCAAACTATCTTCTACTGACTGCAGTCACCGTGTTTTCTAGAAACCTGAGCTTTTGATGTAAGCATTCATTTATGTACAAAGTATGTATTTGGGTGATCCTTCTGTATCTGTATTAGTCTCACCAAAAGGACAATCACAAACAAATCCTTTCTGTAGGTTGACGCAGCTGCCCTGAACACAGGGTGTTGATGTGCAGTGATCTATAAGCTCTTGACACTTTTCCCCTGAAAAAAAAAAGATAAACCACAAAATTTAAAGTGATTCTGGTTTCTGTTCCAAAAATGATTTTGTCTTTTTTACTGGGTGACATAGCCTACCTTTAAATCCAGGCACACACTGACAATAATATCCATCCTGTGACTGAATACACGTTCCACCGTTTTGGCACTTCACCTTCAGGCATTCATCGGCATCAGCAGAGCAGGTAGATCCAGAGAAGCTACTCTGACAGTGACAGTAGAAACTTCCTGCTGTATTCTCACATGTGCTGTTATTCTCACAGGGATTTCTCCCACATTCATCAATGTCATCTTCACACAGCGACCCAGTGAATCCAACTGGACAGGTACAATTAAAAATGTCTTTCTGTGGTGACACAAATATGACAGCCATGCTTTCCAGGACAGCAACTCCCTGGCTGATGTGAATGTTTTTGTTGCATGATGCCCTGTTTTGGCAGGGGATGGTGAGACATGGGTCACTGGTGATGTGAGAAATTGTCACATTGCTCTGGGCTTCTAGCAATTTCTTATGTCCAGCAGATATACTGCTCGCTACCTCTCTGCTAAGATACTGTCCATTGTAGTTTTTTACAGCAGCCAACAGAAGGATTTCATTTCCAATACGTTTAATTCCAAAAACGTGAGTCTTTGAGGCCTGCAGGTTAAAGAGACTGTCCAGAGCTTTTGTAAACCTTAAGTACTTATTAGATAAGAACTCTTCCATTGAAGATGATGACATGTAAAATAGTATACAACTTTCTACAGATGCATTTGTAAAACCTTTGTAGTTTATGTATATACTGTTGTTTACTGGGAAGTGAAGTTGATCAGTAGCTTCAATAGTGATGTTAAATGTAGCCTCACCTTGAAAAGGCAACGACCACAGCTCACATGTGCCATTGAGAATTGAAAACATGTTTGTCGGCCCACTTTTAATGGCACAAGTAAATGTATCAGATTCATCAAGATCCTCGGGGTGCACATTTCCAATCATGCCTCCCTTAAAAGAACTTCCAAAATATTTCACTTCAATGAAGATATTTCTTGGCAATGGAGGGTTATCATTTTCATCCACTACCTTAATGTGGAGCATAGTCGTTGAAGACAGGGGTAAGGGAAGCCCTGCATCGCTAACCTCCACCAGGACTTGATATTCAGAAGTGTCTTCCCGATCGATACTTTGTGTGGTGAATAAAATTCCATCTGGAGTAAGTGAAAAAGCACTAGAGTCTGGCAAATTTAATAATCTGTAAGTAAAAGGACCTTGATTTGGAGCTGAATCAGAATCCGATGCATTTAATCTGATGATTACAGTGCCTTCAGGTTGATTTTCCTTCACTTGAACCTCTGTTGATATGAGTCTGGGCGCATTATCATTAATATCTTCAATGGTCACAATGACATTTGTAGTCCCAGTGGCTGGTGGAGAGCCATTATCAGTAGCTGTAACAGTGAGGTTATAAACTGGCCAGAGTTCTCTGTCAAGTGAAGAGTTTACTGAAATGACACCTGTAAGTGGATCGATAGAGAAAGAGAAGTGTGTGTTTCCAGTTTCAATGGTGAAAAAGAATCGATTCCAGTCTGGTATGTAGTCCTGATCCAGAGCACTTACAGTTAGCACAGATTTCCCAATTGGGCTGTCTTCCGTAACATTTGCAACATACCATGTAGAGGTGAACGAAGGTGCATCATTGATGTAATTTATATTGATGTGGACTAATGCCTCATCTACATTTGCCCCAGTTATAACACCAGAGTTCTTGGCAAGAACTTTAAAAATGACATGGCTGTTGCCCTGATTCTTCAAACTTCCACGTGTATGTATTTCTCCAGAAAGCTCGTTAATGTCAAAGTCTGTATTTTTGCCATGGTCAAACATCAAATAAAGCACCAGGCCTTCAGGGCCTCGGTCGTTATCAGAGGCTGTCACTTTCCCTATTGCCGTTCCAACAGGCACATTTTTAAACACAGAGAAGTTAAAGGTTTTTTTCATAAATGTCGGAGTAAATTCATTGGCATCTACAACGTGGATAACGATGTATGCCAAGCCAAATAAACTGTTCCTGCCAGTGTTTGAAGCTTTGATTGTTAAATCAAAGAACTGCTCTTGCTCATAATCAAAAACATCCAAAGTAGTTACAATCCCATTTATTGGATCTATTGCAAATTTATCCACATACCCAGCTATAAGAGAGTAGGATATTTGTGCATTTTCCCCTGAATCCATATCAGTGGCCTTGGCATCTAGAACAATTGTTCCAATTTTTGAGTTTTCAAAAACTAAAATTGTGTACTCAGATGATGGAAACACTGGAGGATTGTCATTTACATCCATTATTATTATTGTAATGTTTAGCCAAGCAGTTTTAGAGAACCATCCACCATCTGTGGCTTTGATTTGTAGATTATAAATTCTTTCCTTTTCAAAGTCGAGTTCTTTGGTGAGAGTTAGCAGCCCAGAGACTTCTCCGACAGAGAGCGGTAAGTGCTGATTTTGAGTAGAAATCCTGTACATAATTGCCCCATTGGGACCATAATCCCCATCTTCTGCTTGAATTTTCCCAGCCACAGATCCAACAGGTAAGTCTTCGGGAATAGAGAATGTAACATCTGTTTCAATAAAGCTTGGAGAAAACTTGTTCCTTCCAGTGATTTCAAAAGTTATTTCAGTTTGTGAAGTTAACGGAGGAACACCTTTATCTCTGGCTTCAACTAATAAAGTTAAAAACTGATTTTCACTCTCTGCTAATGTTTGATTTAAGAATATTTTTCCACTGTCAGCTTTAATCCAAAAGAAATGAGTGGCATTACCTCCGCTCACATTATACTCAACGTTTGTGCTGTTATTAACATCTGGATCTACTGCGGTAAACTTTATCACCTCAGATCCCATAGGCAAGTCAAATGGAATAGCAATCAGGGGTTGTAAAGGCAAAAATATCGGAGGGTGGTTGTTATATTGTTCTAATCTCACAGTGATAGTAACATTACTTTGCAGAGGGTCAGTGCCACCATCAAAAGCAAGAACTGTAAAGTCATAGATTTCAAAAGCAAAATCATGTAAAATTAGTGGCTGCTTTGTATAGATCACCCCAGAAGAAGCATTTATCCAAAACATCTCATTTGGAGGGTCAACAACATAGAAAATATCACCGTTTTGCCCAATGTCTCCATCTGAAGCAAGGACTTGCAAAACAAGAACTTCTTTTTCACTCGTTTCAGGAATGACAGTTGTATAAAAATCATTCAGAAACACCGGTCTATTATCATTAACATCTGAAATTATAATGCTGACATCAGTGCTTGTACTCCACATTGAATCATTCACATTTACTTTTAAGATATAATGATCCAGCGCTTCCCTGTCCAGAGGCCCTTTGACAGTTATGCATCCAGTGGTGGCATCAATTTCAAAAGGCACATTCTCAGTTTGGTCATGTATGTAATATTTAGTCGCTGCATTGGCATCAGTATCATCATCAGCTGAGGTTACTTGTAAAACTGTGTGTCCCACAGAAGCGTCTTCGGGCACCTCTGCAAAAAAAATCTGTGTGAAATAAGGTGCGTTGTCATTCCTGTCTAAAACATTTATGTTGACTGTTGCTCTGGCTTTGTGCAGAGGGTTATCGAGCTCTGCAGCCTCAACTATTAAAGTGAATACAGGAAAAGTTTCTCTATCCAAATTTACAGTGGTTTTCAGTAGACCACTTTCAGGATCAAGGGAGAAAAACTCATTATTTCCCTCTAATATACTGTAGCGTATTGTGCTGTAATTGGGGGAATCTGCATCGATGGCAAGAACATCACACACCACCGTCGGTGGGGAATTCTCAAAAACCTCACACCTGTATTCGTCTTGAGTGAACTGTGGGAAGTTGTCATTTACGTCAGTGATGTTTATGTGAATTTCTGAAAAGAATGAGTATGGAGGCAAGCCAGAGTCTCTGGCTTCTATTAACAAAGAAAACTCCTTTTTGTTTTCAAAATCCAGAGGGTTTTCCACCGTCAGTGCGCCATCTATTTGGTCTATAGAGAATACATCTTCAAAGTTTCCAGAAGCAATGTAAAAAGAAACTGGTTCACCTCTGATGCTTACTGCAGAGATCAGAGCCACCAGTGTTCCTACTGGCAGATCCTCAGAGAGGGAATAACTCAGAACATCCACATTCATCTCGGGAAATTTGGAAATGTTCTGAAACTTGATACTGATAGTAGTTATGTCAAATTTGGTGTTTTCTCCAGCATCTTCTACATATACGTTGATAGTAATATCATCTGAGTTCCACAGTAAACTTGAAGTGAATACAGTGCCACTGTTTGGGTCAATGGAAAATAGGTCTGAACTTTGTCCGTACAATGAATAATGCAGTTCTGCATTCATGTCAATGTCTCCATCCGTTGCTCTCACTGCACAAACAACCGAGCCTGTAAAAAAAGAAAAGCAAGAATGTAAAATCTGTACAGCACTTTGGTTGGCCGTGTTGCTGTTTTAAGTGCTCTATAAATAAAGTGGTATGGTATGGTATGGTATGGTATGGTATGGTATGGTATGGTATGGTATGGTAAAATCTGCTTATAGACTCAATGTGTAGCTGTCACAAGGAGATAAAATCTCACCTGGAGGCAACTCAGTGGGCACATAGGCTTCAAAGGGGCTGTTCATAAACTGAGGCCAGTGGTCATTTATGTCACCAACAAGCACAGTAACGAGCACAGAGCTTGACAGAGGATCAGTGGGATGCATATCACTACCTATCACCGTCAAGTTGTAAATGGCTACAGTCTCTCTGTCCAGGAAATCCATTGTAAACAGCTCTCCAGATATTTCCTCAATGGCAAAAGGTGCATCAAGGTTTTCCATAAAATACCTAGTTGAGAAAAAATATACGTTTGACAACATAAAATAACTTGATAAAAATATATTGAGACCCCTGTGCTGCATATTGTTCAAGTAATGTACATGAGTAAGGGGATAAATGCTGCTTCTTATTTTTTCATTGATGTGTCTTCCTTGTGACATTTTACCTTACTTCCCCACTCATGCCTTCATCAGCATCTGATGCGGTTATCATGGCAAACACTGTGCCAATCGGACTGTCCTCTGACACAATGGTGTTGTAGACTTCCTCTGAAAACTCTGGATAGTTATCATTGACATCATCCACAATGACATGTACAGTCAGAGAGCCAGTTAAAGATGGAAAACCTACAAATAAAAAGGCATTTATTACAAAGCTGAAGTTATTGTTTGAAAAGGTAGTTTATGAAACTAGTGTGTAATTTTTACACTAGGTATATTGTAGTTGGAGCTAAATTACCTGAATCAACAGCTGCGATGGTAACAATATATAATGATTCCTTTTCCTTGTCTAGGCTATGTAAAATCTGGAAAGTGCCATCAGGAGTGATGGAAAACAAGCTATCATGATTTCCTGCTTGTATAAAGTAGGTCAACTGGCTGTTGATCCCCAAGTCTTCATCCAAGGCAAAAATCTGGTCCAAAAATAAATTAATGAAATAAACACAGCTGGTAGTAATGACCTAAAATGTGAACTATGAGATCTAGCGGCACCTGATGTGTTAGCTGAGATAGTTCCTCCTCATTCTCCTTGACATGAATGATGAGTCTTTCTGGCAAAAACTGGGGTGTGAAGTCATTCGTGTCCAACACTGTGATGCTGATAGTGGCAGTAGCAGATCTGGGTGTGCTCCCCCGATCCACAGCTGTTGTAATTAATGTGTAGTCTGAGGCTTTTTCTCTGTCAAGTCGATCCATGACTGTGACAACACCTCGAACAGTGTCCATTACAAAGGGACCATCTGGGCTCAACATGTATCGCACCAGTCCATTTGGTCCTATGTCTTGATCACGAGCCTGAACCTGTAACAAGCTCGTCCCCCTGGTGATATCCTCTCTGACTGACAGGCTGTAGTTTCTCTGTAAGAACTCGGGGTCATTATCATTTACATCTTCCACAAACACAGTGAAATTCATTGTGGTTTTCAATTGAGGTGAGCCCATATCAGTAGCTGTGACGGTAATAGTCAGAGTCTCTACCTTTTCTCTGTCTAATATCTCTTCCAGGTATAAGTTCCCACTTGTGTGGTCGATGCTGAATGCTCCACTAGAAGAGTTGCCTAAGAAGTACAACACTTTAGCATTGGAACCTGCATCTTCATCATCTGCATGTATAGCCATTATAACAGAATGTAAAGCAGTATCCTCTGGTATGCTAACACTTGTGGCGGACACAAACAGTGGTGCAATGTCATTGACATCTTCAACAAGCACCAAAACATGTGCTGTACTGGTGAGCTGTAGAGACACTGGCTGGGCACAGTCATTGGCTGTCACAGTCAAATTAAAGGATGGTTGACTCTCCCTGTCCAGCTCTTTGTTCAGGCATAAACTACCTGTTGAGAGTATAAAGAACATTCCCAGCTCATCACCACTGGACACTCTCAGTTCCACTTCACCATTGTCACCTAGAGGAGATAAGACATAATAATATGATTTGATTAAATGTAAAATGTAGATTCAGTTAAAGGTTTAGAGGACAATTATCACCTATTCCATGTCTGATCATTCTTGTAGAGAGACAGGAAAAACACATCTTGTTAATCTTCATCAATTTTTTTTTTTACTTAACAAAATTTAAAAAAAATCCAATGGATGCCACAACCAAGCAACAAAATATGTCTAACTAAATGCCTTTTAAACAAAGCTTATCAACAAAAAGAACAAAAGGAAAAAAAGCAAATGCTTTCAGTAGAATTTAGTAGAGTATTGATGTATCCCATTATCCTCTTACCATGATCGTTATCTGATACATTTAATGACAGGAAGCAAGTGCCGACTTGTGTGTCCTCCAGCAGCGACACAGAGAAGTGGCTCTGACTAAAAGCAGGTTGGTTGTCGTTCACGTCCAGCACATTGAAGTACACCCTGTCACTGGATACCTGAGTCTCCCCCTGCTTTGCCTCCACTGTGAGAATGTAGAACCGTTGGGTTTCAAAGTCCAGGCTGCGGGATAATAGGAACTCCCCAGAGGTGGGGCTGAGGAGGAATAAATTCTCTCCATCATCCTCCTGAACTGAGTATGTGATAGGCGTGAGACCCCCGAACTGTGTTTCCACCTTTCCCACAACTGTTCCTGTCAACACAGGGAACCATGTATAATTACTGGGTGATCTAATAACTGCAGAATGGAAAAGAAAGTGTCTGGCAATCGATCAAAAACAAAAAAAATTATTGTAAGATAAATTTAGATAAAACAAGTATGTAATATAGTTGTCAACAAACATCCTGTGCAAATGTGCTTACAAGCAGGAAAATGACAAACCTGGCACTGTGTCTTCTTTTACTTGAAACGAATAAACAGTTTTGGACAAAGCCATCTGTCTTTGCCGTCTGTTTTGTGAACGTGTGTCGACTGTGCCATGATTCAGCTCAGCATCAACAGATGTATTTAACCAGAAGGGAGGCACATGATGACTTTCAACTGTATCTGCAAATTTACTCTCAGTACTTTGATTCCCCAACGTTCCAAACAAAGGTTCATCACAGGAGACGAGAATAAAGAGCTGAGGAAAGAAAACATTCCCTCATTCAACTATTTGTATTTTTTATATAAACAGGATTTAAATGACTTACAGACAGATGTCATCTTTAAACGTCTGATTAGTCATATATTTAAGTAAATATAAAAGACCAACTTACCGTAACAGGAAACAATAAAACGAAGTAATTCCTCCGTTGTCCGTCAGAGTCCATTATAAAGTTTAAATCCAGAAACTCGTATTTCTTGGTCATGATTGTACTATCAGGTCAGAGTACGATCCTAGGTAAAACAAAAAAACAGGTCATGTTTGTAAATGAGGTCATTCTCAAACATTTCACCTGCTAAATAAAGGTAAAATAAAAATAAATGAATAAGCGTGTGGCATTAAAAATCGAAGTCCTGGAGAGTGCACAGATTCCCTCCAACCAAAACTAACAAAGTGAAAGCTGTTTTTATAGTGATCAGCTAATCTTGTAATCCAGAATGTCATGTCTGATATCACGCTACGCAAAGCCTTCGTTCAGTGAAAACATACAAAAAATAAAAGTTTTTCTCTGAGAAGGAAAAGAATTACTAATAAATCCAACTTGACTCCACCTGTTTTGTATTCTCTCTGTAGAAGTGATGTTGTGATTGCTCTGTATCCTGCATGCTGTTAGTTTTCTGCAGCATGTGAAAAAAGGGTATTCATTCAAAGAGTAAAATGTGAGGTGTGTGGGGGGAAGAGGGGGGGACACACTGAACTACAGGTCCCAAATGACAGCTGTTATTAAACTGAGTGTACAGCAAAAAGCAGCCGTCTTGGAGAAAATGTAAACCAACAAAAAACTTTGATTAAAGACAATCCTAATAATAATAATAAATAAAAATAAATAAATAATAATAATAATAATCCTAATAATAATAATTAAAGACAATTTGTTCTAGAACTGTGCCGCTCAAGGTGGCTGCATGTTGGAGCAGCTCTGTTACTTTCATTTTGAGATTTTGCATTTGGAAACTTTAGGTCCTATGTTTCTGGATGTAGATCACAATTTTTTGGTTGATTGTTTCCTCTGGTATCGGATGCTGTGCAGCTGGAAGGATTCTTACTGAAACTTTTTTAGTTTGGGACATTTGTTATGATGCGTAACCATGGCAACAAGGCCGTTTTTCTACAACCAACAGCAGCTGATTAACATCTCAAAAGCTCAAATAATCTCTCAACTACAGCCCCAAATTTCAAGTGAGTTGAAAGGATGTTCTGTGGATGCATTCTCATCTACCTGCCAACTGTGCTGGAGTGCCTGACCACTGAGATCCTGGAACTAGAAGGAAACACGGCTCATGACAGCTGAAGGACAGGATCGTCCCTCAGCACCTACAGTTGGCTGTCCGCAGTGACGAGGAGCTCGGCAGACTGCTGGGAGGAGTGGCCATCGCTCTGGGAGGAGTTCTGCCCAGCATTCGGGCAATCCTACAGCCCGGGGGAACTGAGAGGCCAGCCGAGTCTGGGTGGACGGATTGGACGGCATCTGCAGCCAGTTTCTTGGAATCCACTGTAGGATGGACCTTTACAAGAGATCCTTCCTGCCTATAGCCATCAGTATCCATAACATCTCTTAATGAAATGAGGATAACGAGTTACAACAAATCATTTCCCTCTGGGATTAATAAAGTATTTTTGAATTTGAATCCTGTTAGAAATATATGCAGGACTTTCTGTTTCTGCCTGAAATCACTGAAAGGAAACATTTTTTTTTTATCCACTGTCTTTTGAGAAAAGGCGGAGCTGAAAAACGTCCAATAAAAAGACGTGTGAACCCACTTAAAGTGACTGTGAGACCAGTGTGACTTTTAATGGTCTCCAGTTACACCAAGTGGGAACTCAAAACCAGAAAGAAATCACAAAAGGTCATTTGTATAATGCCAAAGAGAAGAGTACACACAAAACACAAAACGTACTATTCTTCTGAACATTTAAAAATGCCATGGCATTACCAGTACAAACTGTGAAATGCTGCTCCGTACAGAAGCTGCTTAGCTCGTGTTTTATGGCAGAACAACCAGTAAAGGCTTTCCCTTTTTGTAAAATGTCATGGAATCTCTAAGGACGCTTTCATGAGAAATGTATTATGTGAAGTTTGTGGAATTGGTTTGCAGTAGTGGCACCCAACACTACAACTGTTTCTGACATGTTAAAGGTAAAGCAGTATGAGCAGGAGTACCGGGGCGGGGGTGGAGTGGGGTCTTGAACTTTAGGATTTAGTGTTAGTTGATCAACCTGATCCTGAACACTAGCAAGACCAAGGTTCTTCATCTCAACAACAAACTGGACCGGACAGAAAGTACACCATTGACCTAAACCAGGGGTCTGCAACCTGCGGCTCTGGGGCCACATGTGGCTCTTTGGTACCTGCAGTGGTTCTTTGACCAGAACTAAAATAATGTTATTTAAATTATTGCCAACAATAAAAATGGCTGGTTTCAGAAGATTTTCTGTCATTTTCAAGTAAGGATAGTGCAAATCCAAGGTGTAAAACGTGGACTGCACAGTTGTTTGTTAGCCACTTTAAGTCGACTTCCAGTCTCAAGTGTGATCTTTCTCTCAAAACCACCAGCATGTTTTAGAATATCTTTAAAAGACAAGTTGCTGAGAAGGAATATGGTGAGTAACTTTGATGACACTAAAAATACAACACAAAAAGCAAAGTCAAAGTGAACAAAAGTATTTATTTTTCTTTAAAAATGTAATTAGATATCCAATAAACTGGCCTAAATTTACATCGTCCTTAACTTTATGCTTTAATTCTTCAGCACTTAAGATAACTCACATCAGCCTGTAGATTTCAGTGTTTTGATTTTTATAAAATTGTTAACAATTATATATTTTCTCTACACAAATCTGACATTTTCTTTTGTATTAAAATGTAAATATATCAATAAATGTTGTTTTTTTTTTTTTTTCATTTTATAATCACCCCCACTAACAGGAAAAGCCATCTCCAACAAACTCTGCAGTCCTTAGTCAGTGCTGGGGAGGGATGCAGCACGAATGAAGACTGGATGAGGCTTAACAAATTGATTAGGAGCGCCTGCTCTGCCCACTGGAAGCTAATCAGGAAGATACAGTAGTAGGATGCTCACATAGATATCATCCATGGTGGCCATTTCCACCCCCTCCTGCGCAGCACTGTAGGGGTCTCAGAGCAGCCCCTTCAGCACCAGATCACATCCCTGGTGCAGGAAGGTCTAACGCAGGTCGTTCTTCCTCACAGCACGAGACTGTAGAACTGCCATCAATATCTGCATCACTTTGCACTTCTCCGCTTTTCTTTTCACGGACAAGTCATGTATGGGAAAATACTGCTTTATGTGTACAGTATATATGTAAACACTTTATATATCTGTATAGTGTTGTTGCTGCTGTGACATCTGAATATTGACACTGGGAAAAGTATTTTAAGTCAACTTTCACACTGAATATGTACTTCATTACAGCTCCATCTTCTGGATGTACTTTGGTACAACTGCATTTCTACAATCAAATTATTCAAGACATTTTGAATCAATGAGGTTCATGGCATATTTTTAAGCATTTAACAATTTAAAAACAACAAATACCTCAATACAACACAGTAACACGACATTTTTCTAACTGAATGAAAGACCAGATCATTTTCCCATGAATGCAAATATTCTTAGCCGCCCTCTTAATGAGCATCTTCCAAAATATCACATCTTGATGAGTTTACCATCTTGCAAGTTTAAACTTGCATTTATAATCTTTCACAGTAAATAAAAAATCGTTTGTGCTCATTTTTGAGTTGTATGCCATATACTGCGTTATTGTAAAATACAAAACTAAACATAAAAAAAAAAAGAGACAAACTCGTAAAAAAAAAAACTTTTATTTAAGACATTCTTGAATGTCAACAGCTGCATTTGACATCAGCGTGGTATTCAAACAACAATAAAGACATTGGGACGGCACATAAAAAAATAATTTTCAAAACAAATAATACACTAGCAACTGATAAACCTCATTTTTGACACTTAACACAAAAAGACTAGCTACTTCCATACTGATATGTAGTCTTTCTAAATAGTTATATAATTTGGCAGGAATAAAGGACTAGCACTAGAAAAAGTTCAAACTGAGGATATGTAGTGTTACCTTTACAAAAAAGGGAGATTAACACTGTACATCATAAAAACATTAAATATACAACTGGGTTTTAGATTCAAGATAGTGAACCGAGTACATTAAGATTATATGGCATAAACAAAACTTCAGGTCCCATCTTGACGAATTCTACTCATCATCATCTTCCTCTTCTTCCTCATCCTCTTCTCCCTCCTCTTCTTCCTCGCCATCATCGTCAGCTGCAGCAGCAGATCCTGAATCCACCTTACCCTTTGTGCGGTATGCCACAATATCCTACAGAGATACGTTTAATCAAACACTTATTATTCCACTGATTCTTACAAATGATGAAATCTGGTAAACACGTTTGAGAAAATAAAACTTTTGACTGCATCGTTCGTATCCACTCACTTTGTCGTATTTCTCCTTCAACTTGGCGGCCTTCTTTTCATACGGCTGCTTTTCTTCTGCAGAGGAGCTGTTCCACATCTCTCCGAGCTTCTTCGCCGTGTCCCCGATGGAAAGGCCGGGATGCTCGCCCTTCACTTTGGGGCGAAAGTCGGCGCAGAAAAGAAAGAATGCGGACCTGTGGGACAAAACGATGCCGTTTGGTGTAAAATACAATAAATAACCCAGGAGGAGTGTGAAGTTTTGATACATACGGTGGTCTCTTGGGAGCATTAGGGTCCTTAAATCGCTTCTTCTTCTGACCCTTGGGGGGTATGTAATTCTTCATCTCCCTCTCGTAACGCACCTTGTCTTGTTTGGCCATATCTTCAAACTTGCCCTTCTCTTTTGGTGACATTGTCTATGAAAAGAAAATTAAAAAAAAGAGAGAAGATTTTTAGAATAAACTTAAAACAAAATGATGACTTTCAAGGAGGGGGGAAAAAAAAAGGTATTGAAAAAATAAATAGCCATTTTCTTCCTACCTTCCATCGCTCAGAGCATTTTTTAGAGAACTCTGAAAAGTTGACGGAGGCATCAGGATGTTTCTTCTTGTGCTCCTCCCGGCATGTTTGCACAAAATAGGCATACGAGGACATTTTACCCCTCGGCTTCTTTGGATCCTTCCCCATTTTGGCTTACTAGAGGCAAAACAAACCAAAAAAATGCTTATCGAACGTGTGTCCAGGTCGAGTCCAGCACTTAGCATTGCCAATATGCAAATTTCCCTGTGCTCAACTGTCTGCCTCCTGCTTTGTTAGTCCCATCTATTGTTTAAACATGGAGGAGGAGGAGGGAGTCTGGGGTGACAGATGATCCATTGTATGAGGATGCTAACATGAGGCTCCTTAAAAACAGTTAACCACATTAATTTACTGTTTTGGCTCCAGCTGTTATCCAAAATGTTCAAGCAGTGACCTGATAAAAACAATGAGCTGTGTAATTGTATGAAGCATCCGGAGGAGAGTGAACTGGCTAGAGGTTGTGAATGAATTCATTAGCAGCAGAGTCCGCCTCCTTTTGATGTCAGCTAGCTGTTAGCCATTATGGCTCCTGCTTTGTGTCCTTTTAGCATTAAGCTAATGCTAATCGCGTATCACGAGACGATCATTAAAATGGCTGATTAAACCTTCAAACAATAGCGAGATTTTTTTTTTTTTTCCTTCAATGAGTTCCCTCCAGTCATATAAACATTTTAAAGAGTCGCTTTCTTTAATTCTGAATAATTACACTCAGGTTCGTTTGATTTTTTTTTTTTTTTTCACCCGCAATGTCAGAGAAAGATGTTCTCCTCAGCACCAGTCAGCGAGAACACTCAACCACTAGCTAGCGTTAGCATTGAGCAGGGCTGCATGGCAGTTCACATGCTAACGCAGCGGGCTAGCCCACAGGGTTGAACTCCTCTCTGTGAGCTGGTCACACAGAACATGGCGTTGCTAACCCAACAGAAGCAGCTAGTAAACCCGTCGGTGGATAAACGCTCTCTTTGAGTTGGTAATTGTTCGTAGCGGCAGCTAACGCAACCGCTAGGCATCTACGTAGTTAACTCAGCGGGTTGTGATAAACAATTAGCATCCCACCCAACTCAGTTCAGGGCTAAACATGCACATGTGATACAGGCTAAAGCCTCCGCTAGCCCAGCGTTACAGCCATAAGAGATGATAGGTAACGTTGAGGATGCTCACCCCTCCGGCTGGATGGACGTCTCAAACAATGGGGCGAGGAGAAGCGTCGGTGCGCGCTCTTTTGGCTGTGGGGATTCGTCTGTGTTTATCCGGTGTGTCGGACATTGGCTGCCGCCAACTTCTTGGAGCCTCTTATTGGACACGGTCCTGCTCGGAGTGCGCTTGGTTGGTTGTTCCAAACACAACGGAGCGATGGCGCTAAGCTTGAAACGAAGATGGCTGCCAGCCAGTCTGCGGAGAAGGAGCAGACCTGAAAACAAAGTGTGTTGAAATAACGGAGCTGTGTTAGGAAAGTGCTAAATGTCTGCTTTGGTCGAAAACTCACACGGTTAAGCAATTCAACATTTGTTGGCGTGAAGTATTACATGAAAAGCGTTTGTAAGAAATAAGAAATTGTAAATGAGTAGGAGCTATTCAACTGGTGACCCGCGGGCCACTTCCGGCCCGTGGGTGACTTCAGTCCGGCCCACCAGTGAGTTCATTAGAAAAATAATATTAATTAATTTTTTTTTATTTTTTTTTGAGTGGGGCGCCTGTTTATTGCTTTTATGACTCATTGCTTTAAAACACACAATTTAAAAAGGGAACAGATGATTATAAAACTTGATTTATTTACATCATTCATTCATTCAACTTCCCATACTGAGCCTCGGGGACTCACTGACAAGAGAGACGTGATTTCTTAACAAAGAGTGATGACAACAGTGAGTAACGACAACAATGAACAGTCTCAAAAGAGGCATACACAATTTAAATGTCTTTTTTTTTTTTAACAAATCAAAACAAAATAGCAACCAAAAAGGACAGTCAAAAGGAAAAGTAGCAAAAAGAAAAACCAGCTAGATTATAAGGCGGTGTAGAAAACTAAAAACAGGAACATGCCTGCTTCGGTTTTAGCCACTTAGAGAGGTCAACGTTGAGAGCTTCAGATCTTTTTGCAAGATACTCCAGGAAACAGGAGCGGAGTAGAAGAAGGCCCTTTTACCTAGTTCAGTCCACACTGAGGGAACACTGCAGGTAATAATGTCCTGAGAGCGCACGCTGTAGCTGCGCTCACGCAGAGACATGTAGGAGGAGATGTATGAAGGCAGCAGACCAAGAAGTGATTTAAAGATGAAAATGTACCAGTGAGAGAGTCTGCGTGAAGTTAGTGATGACCAGTTAACCAGTGAATACAGGGTGCAGTGTTGGGTACGGTAGTTACAGCCAGTTATGAATCTTAATGCACCGTGATAGACAGCATCCAACATCCACTCGAGGAGAGAATGGTGAAACCTCTTAATTTGAACTCAGCAAATGGGGTTTGTTAAGGCAGACTTACTGGAGGAATTGTAACTGACAATTGTAGAAATTGGTAAAACATTAATATTCCAGTGGAAAATGTGAGAAATACTTCAAGGGGTATAAACAATGGAAAATAATGATATAATGGTGGTGTCATTGAATGTTAACAGACTAAATAATGTAAAAAAAAAAAAAGAAATAAAGCCTGAATTAAGTTTAGAAAACAGAGGATGCAGATTATATTTTTTACAGGAGACACATCATATATCTGCTCACCACAGACTCGTGTTCGGGCTGCTCTTTACGCCATATTATTTTACATTATTAACTTTAGCATATAGATCTTTTATTGTACAAAGTATCATTTGGCATTTGTTTAGCTTATAGTGTTATTAGATACTTATTTACCGTTTCATTTTATACTTTATATTTTGCTATTTTTGGATGTAACTGGGACCCTGTGGATATAATTCTGTTCCACCTCATGTACCACCTGTGATGTTAATGACAATAAAACTGGTTTGAACTTGATTTATCCAGAGAAGAACATGACAAATTGATAAAGGTTAGAGTGATGATACTAATTGCAAATACGTTGAAGTTTGATACGATCAAGGAAATTGGAGATGAGGGGAGATTCATAATGGAAAAAGTCAAATTATAGAACCAGCTAGTAACCATTTTTAATGTAAACAGAAAAAAAAATATGTGCCACTTTGATTTTAGGATGTTTTTCTCAGTTTCCCGCTAGAAGTTTATTTTAATTTTCAAATACTATCTAAAAATGTTCTAAAGTGTAAAAAATAATTTGCTTAGCGTCTTGTAGTTTTCAAAAAAACATCCTAAATATTAAAGTCACAAAAACATATCAAATACCATAAGTTTGAAACCCCGTGCAACAAAATAAAAGCTCATTCTTGCTCTGCACTGGGCCATGCTTTGAATGTTGTTGTCCCTCGTGGTTTCTTAGAAACCGCTGCAGCACCTGATCTGCTCGGGTGTAATGTTAGAGCAAGTGTCAGGTAAACGCACTCGTGCAGGATCTGTTGGACTAACGGACGGAAGAATCGTTCAGCCCTTAGGTCTTTTTTCTACTTGCATCACAACAATCGTAACAAAAAGAGCAGATCAAGAATGCCACTTGGAAAAAGCGTTCGCTCTTCTTCAGCTCCAGGGAGATTAGAAACCAAACGTGTGACAAGGTATTCCTCTGTTTTCTGCTCACACTATTCAAGATCTCACATGAGAACGACAGCACCGTACTTTCTGATTTTACTGTAAATGTTTATTGAGTTTATGTTTAAGTAAGAGTTACTGTAAATCTGAGGCATCGCCTTGCCTTTTTTTTCCTTTTTTATTTTAGCAGTAGTCGTGGTGTTTAAGCAGCAGGAAGTCTCATAACCTGGTCGATATAATTATGTCTCTAAGATTAAAGGCCTAGCATTTCTTTAAGAAATGTGTCCGGTTGCATTTTAAGCCAGAATGACAAATTTAAGTTAATCGTTTAATGAGAATTTATGGAGTTTTAGCCATTTTGGTCCAAATTTGTAAATAATGTCAAGCTCCTGAGATATTGCAAAAAACATTAGCTCCTAAACCAGGGGTCTGCAACCTGCGGCTCTGGAGCCACACGCGGCCCTTTGGTTCCTCCGCTACGGCTAGTTCAAGCTTTGACCAAAACCAACATAAAACAGAATTTTATTGATTGTTGTACAAACAACAAATAAAAGAACTACCGTAATTTTAGCAGTTTTCCTGACATTTATTTTGCAAATATGTGAATACTGGAAAAAGTACAAGGAGTAAAACATATTCTCTTTAACTTTATGCTTTATTTCTATAATTAATTTTTTCACCAAAAAAAAAACAGGTCTGCATTGTTCATAGTTTCTATTAATAAATAATAATAATAATGAAAAAAAAAAACTATCCCCAACCCTTACAAGATTCTGGTCTTTTCATTAGTCTTAAATTGTAAAAATATAAATTATTAGATATTTTTAGCTTTCTTACGTCACCCTTAGTCGCCACAAAAGCCCCTCCAACGAACCTATAGTGGTCCACGGGTCACCAGTTGATAATCACAGTTGTATAATGTTGTTGCACCTCTGAACACTTTTAATTTAGTGAACGAAGGCGTAAAATGGCTCTTTTGATTGTAAAGGTTGCAGACCCCTGTCCTAGACTGTGTGTTATTGACTCAGCTGCTACCACATCCAGCGTAATACTATAAAAGTGACTGAGTTATAACCATTTTTGTCCTTTCTAAAGTCATATGGTTGTGGCAGCTATCTTAAATTGGATTAACTCGAAAAGTGAATCACGTGTTCGTACACTTTCTAAAAGTTTCATTAATTCTGCTGAGCTGTTTATAAGATAATTGGCTAACAGTCTGACAGTTCACTTTAATAGTTGGAGGAAACGCTTTTAAAGCAGATCTTGCACAATCAGTGCTCAGATTATAAATTGGGGATGACTCAACAACTACCACATCAAATTTTAGCTAAGTTGCTAAACTGACTGAGTTGTTTTTAGGGTTTCAAAGGCTGCAGTTACATTGACTGAAAATGTTTAATTGTAGAAGTACATTTTTTGAAAGTTGCTTTAAAATCCATCCAGTGGTTCACACGTTATTTTGCTAACATGACAACACCTGCAAGCGTTTGCTACAGTGCTGACTGCTCTGTGAAGTGTTCGAATGTCAAATCCTGCAGCATCCTCTCTGAACTGGGAGGTGCAGGGCAGAGGATCAGGAACAAGCCTGGACCAGGGGGCCGAGCTGTGAAAACAGAAGACCTCTCAGACCCTCGACCTTCACGTGTCGAGGACGGAGAGGAGCAGCCGGACTGGTTGGTACGAGAGCAGCTGAAACACAAGCGAAGACATTCAGTCACACCAGGAGAGAAAGTTCAACTTGACCTTCAAGTTCATTCAAGCTCGACCCTTAAGGTACAATTTTTTAAACGCCTATCCAAAATTGAAGAAAACACCAAATAATTGATGAATCTAACAAAAGCATTTTACTGATTTAGTATCATTTAAGCTATTCGTTCAATAAAACTGTCTTTCTGGAGTTTCAGTTTTTATCCTGAAGGTGTCACTGGTATGCTTCACATGCCTCAGCAGCAAAATGAATGGATTAATGTGATGCAAAAATGCCAAATTGAATAAGTTCTGATGAACAGCTTCCACACAGCCTGACAGTATGTTAGGCAAGACAATCTTTCCCAGAGCCAAAAAGCTTCAAGCCAAAGTAAAACAAACAGCTCCTGAGCCAAATACTTAAAAGGTCTCCAGCAGATTCAAATTTGAGCTTTCAAGCTGACAGGAATGATAGAATGATGTAGGAGGCTGTGCTGCAAATGCACTATAGCTCAGGTTTCTGGGCTTTGCATGCAGATGTCAGTCACCCCCCCCCCCCCCCCGCTTAATGCAAGGAGCAATGCACCATAACAGATTAACAAGAGGGAGCTCAGGAGTTCAAAGTTGTGCATCCTTTCCAAAAGGGATTTGGAAAGCAGCTGAGGTTAGATACACTTTCACTCACTTTCTCCACGACTTGGACTGATTAAACAGTTATCTTACCAATTCAGAAAGTACCGTGAGGAAACTTCCAACTCCAGTTACATCCTTGAGGAATTAAGCTGTTTATCCCTGTTATTTATTAATGGTAGATCAAAGAGCTTCATAGATGAAGGACCGACCAGTTGCTAAGAAACCACGGAAAAAAATAAAAGTTAAGACGAATAATACGGTTTTCCGAGTGGTGCTTCTGATGTGGGTATTCCAGAGTCTCGAATAAGTACAAGTTAAGTACAAAATATGCGTTTTTATTTATTTAGTGTAAATTATTTCAAAATAAAATGTTTCATCTCATTTCCAACCCAAATCTATTGTTTTAGTGCTTCATATTTTATGCACGGTCTGGTTTTGAGTGGGCCTAAAAATAGGAAGAAATACATCTGTTTTAATTATTTTATGTGCACTTTGGGTCCTAAATGCAACTCATCATAACCAGTTATCTTCTCCTTCTGTAAGATTGATGAGCAACTTTCTCTGGACAACCTTCAGAAAATGAAATTAGCTTTTGAGGTACTGGAAAACATTAACACATACATACTCTGGTAAGTTATCGCTGACATTTGATTATACTTCTTGTTGGTTTAAAGGAATTTGAAAAGAATGATACGAGAGGCATTGATGTGAAGGATTTTGGACGTATACTGAAAAGGTGTTTGGATTTGCCTAACACGGTAAGATAGTTTGTCTCTATAACTTTCCTCGCACATTCTCAGCTCTCTTCTTGGTTTCACACATTTCTGGCTATTAAGAACAAGTTTTTATAAAGTCAAGTCAAATTAATGTATAACGCACATTTAAAACAGCAGCTGTTACCAAAGTGCTTAAAAACAAAATCAAGGCAGTAATTAAATAAAAAAACTGGAGTGGCCTGTCTGATGCCGAGGGGCAGATTGTTCCAGAGTTTAGGGCCATGACTGAAAAAGACTGATCTCCTCTGAGCTTCAGTCTGGTTTTCGGAACAGCCAAAGCAGCTGGTCAGATGATCTCAGCACCTGAGAAGGAACATATGGTGAAGTAGGTCAGAGAGGTATGAGCAGGGGTCTGCAACCTTTACGATCAAAAGAGCCCTTTCTGCCCCTTTGTTCACTAAATTAAAAGTTTCCGGAGCCACAATACCTGCTAGGACTGGGATTCTCAACTGGTGGCCCACGCACCACTTTAATTTTGTTGGAGAGCGCTTTTCTGGACAGTAGGGGTGATTTTATAAAGCTAAAAATATCTAAAGATTTTTAACATTTATTGATATTTTTATACTCTAAGACAAAGTAAAAGACAACATTCTTGTAAAGAAGGAAAAGATAATATAGTTTTTGCCCAGTTTCTAAAAACTAAAGCTTTAAACTTGTAATGTTGGTTGGTGAGGGGTAAACCCAGAGGTGCAGGCAGACAATCCAGGACTCAGGAGATGAATAAAATAATTTATTAATAATAACAAAACAACAGCTGACGGGGCAGCAAACTTACATAAACTGTGGGAAACGCAGAGGACCAAGGTGACTAGAGACAATGCCAGGACAAAGGGCTAATACAGAGACACAGACTTATATCCAGTGACAAACGAGACAAAACACCTGTGAGGACACACAGCTGAACCACATCAGGGAAAATGACAAACCAGGAAGCCAGGGAGTGCAGGAACATACACACAACACTAGATGGAAGCATACACTAGGAAAACACAAACTCTATAGAAGAACAGAAACTGATAAGAAGGACATAAGACAAAAAAACACAACACAAGATGGGGCTAAATCCATGAAACAGACCAATCCCTACAAAACTATGTAACTTTTTTAAATGTAGAAAAATTACGTATCCTACTTTGAAGAAATAAAGCCTAAAGTGAAAGTGAGTATGTTTTACTCCTTGTAATGTTTCTAGTATTCATATATTTGTACAATAAATTACAGGAAAACTGCTAAAATTAACCCTTTTAGTTGTTACAACAACCAATGACTTTCAGTTTCATTTTAGTTTTGGTCAAAGATTGAAAAAGTCACTCCAGAGGGACCAAAGAGCTGCATGTGGCTCCAGAGCCGCAGGTTGCAGACCCTTAAGGCACTTAAAGGTCAACAGGAGAATCTTAAAATCAATTCTGACACGCACAGGGAGCCAGTGAAGGGAGGACAAAACTAGTGAAATATGATCAAACCTACGAGCTCCTGTTAAGAGCCGAGCTGCAACATTTTGGACGAGCTGAAGACAAGAAAGGGAGACCTGGCTGACCCCAACATAAAGTGAGTTACAGTAGTCTAGCCGGGTTGTAACAAATGTGTGGACTATTTTTTCAAGGTCAGATCTGGACAACACTGACTTAAGCTTAACTATCTGCTTTAACTGGAAGAAGCTTTTTTTTGTAGAACAGAGTTAATCTGTTTATTAAACTTAAAGTCAGGGTCTAAAACCATCCAGAGATTTGTACCAGACTGCTTAAGATACGACTGAAGAGAGTCCAGGTTTACAGGATCAGAGGCAGCAGTAGAGCTAAAGGGCCAAACATTTGACTTCAGTTTTCTGATCATTAAAACTTAAGACATTTGAAGCCATGATATCATCAAGACATTTTAACAGAGGGAGAATGAAGCAAGAACTGTTAGATTTTAAGAGCAGATAAATCTGACAATCATCAGCGTCACAATGAAATGAAACCATGTTTGTCACAAAGAGCAGGTTATAGTTTTAAACATCTTTTTGTGTTTTGTTCTTTGGACTTTCCAGATCAATGCCCAGATCGATGGGTTGTTTGAAAAGATTGATTACTCAGACCAAGGGAGGATTTCATGGGTGAGGTGACATTCAAACTTTATTTCTTTCTAATTGATGCCTGGCAACATAAATAAACTGTAGTTAAAAGGTTAGGCTCTGTGACATGCAGCGAGGTTGGCAACTATAATTCAGCCAAGATTTATGGAGTACGTGGAACTGAAAGACGCTGCTAAACAGAATATTTTAGCCTTTTGAGCTGAATGTTGACCGTGCACCGTTTTCATGTAGCAACTGACGCCTATAGACGGGATTTCTGACATGTTGCGAAAGGTTTTCTTACATTTGCCAAAAAAAAAAAAATGAAGATTTTATGGTTTAGGATAAATGTGTCCACTTAAACTGTAAAAAAGCTCAATTGAAACTGGTTAAACCTCATTGTTATTATATATATTGTTTTTTGTTGCAACCTTTATGGCAGTTCTCAGACTATAAAGTTGAAGCCTGGTCATTATAAATATTATAATGTCTAATGGGCACTGATGTGATGCAGGGTGAGTTCTCCACGTACGTCCTGCAGCTGTATAAGGAGAAGGAGGAAACAGTGAGACGCAGCAAGCGGGTGGCCTTTAGTTTGCCAGCCACCATAAATAATTATGGACAGGGCATTCCAGTTGTCAACATCCACTCCACCGATGACGACACCTTGATAACAGTACGAGAAGACGGGTTTATTTGTCTTTGGCATCCTGAACTGGAACCCAAACAGTCCAAACACATGTTTGTATGTTCAAACTTATTATTTATCTGTTATTTACTTACTTATTATGCTTTAATTTGATTTTATTTTTTGCTTCCATAGGGTGAGGATCCTGCTATTCGAAGGTCGAAGTGGGTTAGTTGTTTCACTCTGATGTCAGAGTACAACAAGCTGATAATTGGAACAGGGTATGACTTCTAATTGCATCTACAGAGCGCGCTCATTCCTTCCATTAACACGAGGCTTCACCCTGCTGTGTGCACATTTATTGTACCTGAATTCATTGTTCTTCAGGGACAGAGAGATTCAAATTTATGACCTGTTTGCTCTGGAGCCTTACTGTCAGATTAACGGCCTGGACACGATTCCTCTGACTTTACACTACAGGTGAGCTGCAGAACGGCACCATCATAGAAGAGCTCCCACTTTTCATGATGTTTGATATATTTTTCTCTCCTTACAATACAGCTACACCGGACACGATAAATGTTGTCTTCTGTATGGAGATGCTGAGGTAGGTCCTTTTGTGACAATAAATATGATAACACTGACACTGGGACAGCTTCTGTGTTTGTGTTACAGGGATGTGTGAACATCATGTTAATGTCTTCTGTTGAGGATACCCTCCGGTAAGTTTTTCAATTAATTACTAATTAGTATATTTATTTTATTGTTCCATTTTCTATATAAATGGTTATTCATTCTGGTTAATTGTGGAATGTTTAACCAGACTTTGGTAGACTTCATTTTACATTCATGTTTGATCAAAATCATCTGCTGGCTTAAAAAAAAATATGGGATCAATAAGTTTGGGAATAGCTTTTAGAAGTTGAGAGGTAAAAGTGCTTATACGTCCTTATGAAAGAAATAAAATGAAAATACTAAAAATATAAAAGGAACAACAAAACTTTTGTACTTATACAATAATAAAATTGACATAGAATAAGAATTGAATAAAAGGGAAGAGTTATTTTATTCTTGATGATCTCAATTTACTTTTGATTTGATTTTTTTTTTTGTCATGAATATCTGCAGAAAAAGTTTATTTCATTATGATCTCCTGAATATATTCCAAAAAACATGAAATAAAAACTGATGCACTGGAAAGAATAAAATAAAACACTTGCTGCTCACTGAAGTCCTGTAAACTAAAAAAAAAAACCTTAAAAACAGACAATTTATTTTAAAAGATAAGAAAATTAAAACTGACAAATTAGCAACAATGATAAAAAGAACTCATGAATTGAGTTAAAAGGCAACGAGCAAACAGGAGTTAGTTTTATTGTGTGTATCACATGCAGCAGCAACTGGCTCCATAATATAGAGGCTACATCTGCCAATCAACAGATACTGAACCTCTGAACTACTTAGTGCAATATTTTATATTCCTGTAAGTGCAGTACTGTACACTATTTCATTTTGTCCAAGTATCAGTATTTGTTTTGCGTAAAGTGTTTTATATGTGATATATACTGTAAGATGAATTAAAACGTTTGTCTATGGGCTAGCTTTGACCTGATGACAGCTTGAACCATTTATTAAACCTAAAAGTGTTGTTTAATTGATATATGTTTGTGTAAATGGTCCGAAATAAGGAATTGATGCAAGTGTCAAAGAGATTAGTGAGTCATTGATTCCCTGTGAATTATCTGTCTTTGTAAGGGTTTGACTCTGAAAGTCCCAAATTTGCCCAAGTTTTATTAACTTGAGTTTTATTTCACTCCAATTAAGTTTCCAACACAATTCAACGTACAAGTGTGTATTTCTGGTCAAAAACTAAATGGCTGCACCTCAGTCTTCAACCTCAACACAAGATACGTTTTAGATAATTACCCTGAACCACCCACAAACAGGTGCGAGATATTAACACATATCGTCTTTACAGTGTTCTTCCTTTTAGTTGTTAAAAAATATATATATATTCTACATGTACACAACTAAAACTTTAAAAGGTAGGCCTGAAACACAAAGCTCATTATTAAACTAGTTAAATGTTATGACTCCGTCATTGAACATTACATGAATAAAGCTTTTATTTAAAAAAAAAAAAATTCTGTACATTCGTAGATAAAAATCACTAACTCAGCTAAAATAAAAACATTTTATAGTTTTAAAAATAAATAATTTGTATCAAAACATGTAAAAGTGTCTTACAGTAGGAGTTTTCTCAAAGTCTTAGAGAACGAAGCAAAACGGTTCATTAGCAGCTCTTAACTTTGACTAATGCTGTAAACTAGCTACCAGAAATGACTGTTTTAAAAAAAATATATATATATAAAAAAAAAAAAAAATTTGCAACGCCACCACGTCCACACAAACAGCTGTGTTTTGGAAAATTATACCTTTGCTAACCAGCCATCCTCTTCAATCAAAGATTTGTTGTGTTGAGTGTGAAGTCGTCTCAGACGATGATCTTTACCTCAAACCTGACTGGACGTCACTTCTCTTTTTATAGAATATGGAGTAAATTACCAAAGATTGAAAACATGCCTAACATCACCATCGAGAGTGCTGTGCTTTGTCCAGATGTGACGTTCATCAGATGGAAGGTTCATCATGAGTGGGTGACACAGGTGACATTTCCTTGGTTTCTGTTCATTTGAAGCACAGACGCAGCTTTTAAATCAAGTTGAAGCTGAAGCACTTTTGAGTTTCAAGCTTATCATAACAGAAATACAATATATTGAGCAAATATTACAAAATTAAGCTGAGTCATGCTGTCGCTGATGACAGAGCGATTTAACATACACCCACACTACACCACAGAATAAAACTGGTGTGTGCATGAAAAATAAATTGAAAAGGCCTAAATTCGACAACAATGATTATGCTAATACACAAAATATCTATAACAAATAACAGACATAGCGGGTAAAGATAATGGATGGATGGATGATGGAGGGCTGAAAAAATAAAAGTAGCCGAAAACCAATATATTGCAGTCTTGAATTGCAAAAATAATGGGAGTGATAAACAATAAAATGATCAAAAATATATATTAATAAGAATTGCACAAACATGAACAAAATAAAAAGTGCATATATACAAAGTACAACTGTTCATAACTTTTATGGACAGAATTTCTAGGTGCAGCCAAGGCGTTGAGGGGATCCATTTTGGTGGCCTTAGGATCACATCTCTGCTTTTTGCAGATGATGTGGTCCCATTGGCTTCATCAGGTCATGATCTACAGGTTTCACTGGAATGGTTTGCAGTCGAGTGTGATGCGGCCGGGATGAGAATTAGTTTCTCCAAATCCGAGGCCATGGTCTTGAGCTGGAAAAGGGTAGAGTGCCCTCTCTGAGTCACGGAGGAGGTCTTGCCCCAAGTGGTGGAGTTCAAGTATCTCGGGGTCTTGTTCACAAATGAGGGAGAAATGGAGCTAGAGATCGATAGGCAGATAGGTGCAGCGTCTGCAGTGAAGCAGGCGCTGTACCGGTCTGTCGTGGTGAAGAGCGAGCTGAGTCAAAAGGCGAAGCTCTCAATTTACCGGTCGATCTACGATCCTACCCTCATCTAGGGTCATGAGCTTTGGGTTGTGACACAAAGAACGAGACCACGGACACAGGCGACTGAAATGAGTTTTCTCCACAGGGTGTCTGGGCTCTCCCTTAAAGCTCGATCATCCTGGAGGGACTCAGAGTAGAACCGCTGCTTCTCCACGTTGAGAGGAGCCAGTTGAGGTGGCTCGGGCATCTGGTTAGGATGCCTCCTGGACGCCTCCCTGGTGAGGTGTTCCAGACATGTCCCACTGAGAGGAGACCCAGGACACGCTGGAGGGACTATGTTTCTCGGCTGGCCTGGGAACAACTCGGGATTCTTCCAGAGGAGCTGGCCCAAGTGGCTGGGGAGAGGGAAGTCTGGACCTCCCTCCTTAAGCTGCTACCCGACCCCGGATAAGCGGAAGATGGATGGATGGATGGATGGATGGATGGATGGATGGAGCGAGCTGGCTTATTTTGCGCTGGGTCGTAGACAGTCATATCAGCCACACAGCCTCGTTTCTTTGGCTCTGCACCGGTGAATTAAAGCTGGAATTAGATCAAAAGTTGTCTAAATACAAAATTATAAGTATATTTAAAAATCTGTCAAGAAGTTATTGTGTTCTACTTACATGGTTTTACATGTTGTAACATGTTTTACATGTAAGAACAATATTCGTCCAGTGTAGCAGGTTTGAGAGCAGTCGGTTCCTCCTCTGGTCTATTGTGCAGCCAGCTGAGAGCAGGGTGCAGACGTGAGCGTGCACCTGACACACATCAGCAGGTGTCATCATTTTAAGTTTGTTAAAATTAGGCCACAGGAAAAGTGCAGCTCTGTGCAAGTCGTGGAAAATGAGTTTGCGCTTCAGTACTTCTGCATGTCTGTGGCGCACGTGTGGGGACGTGTGTGAGGACTGTGTTGCTGCAGTTTCTCATTCCAGAGGCAAACAAGGTTGATAGTGGGACATTTGTCACCCTCCAGTTCTCTCTGTGCACGGTAAAACGGTTCTAGAGATGTGACTAAAAAGCCCAACATGTCGATGCGTCATAAGAGGAGCAAAGCAGGGTGGGCGGAGCAAAGCAGGGTGGGCGGAGCCTTGCATAATTGCTGTGCAATGTGCCAGCGCTACTCTCTTTTCACAGTCTGTCTGATTTACTGCTGCACTCTTTTATTTATTTAATCAGTAAACTTACTGTAGATTAACACAATTTTGTATTGTTTTTAATTTACTTTTCTTTGTGCTGTATGATTTGTAAAACCGCATCAAAGCCCGAGACCGGCCCGGCCTACACATTAAGCACATTATTATGGCCCGGCCCAAATCCGGGTCAGGCCGGGCCGGGCTTTGGGTTAGAAATGACAGCTTTACCGCCCTGTCAACAGAACAGAGCACCGTGCCACCCTACTGCTGACACAGACATAGCACTAAGCTACTGGCGCAATACATACGTGCTAGCTAAAAAGCTACAGTTCGCGCCCCACACCATAATAAAAGTTGGTACCTCTTGCACGGCATGAGATTTGAATTCAAGTTTGCGTTCAGTAGAGATTAAGCTGACAGGATTAGATACTTTGACTCAGATCCATTGAATTTGCAATGAATTATTGTATTTTCAAACAAAATGTCAGTGTTTGATTTGGCAATGACTTTTGATTCATATTTGCTCTGAAGAATATGAAACAGTTAAATTTTCTTTAAAATGCCCCCGTTAGAAAACATTGATAAAAGAAGAATGTATCATACTTTAGATGTGGGTCATGTCACAACTACTACATAAATCTGTGTTTGGTTTGTCGTACGAATGTAGATGGTAACACATTTTTAGCATTTTATTGAGTTAACATTTTCCATTTACATGATTGTTTTCCCCAAAACAGGCAACGTATTTTCACAGTTTCCGAGCTGTTGTCTCCTCATCGAATGAAGAATCTTCTTCTCTTGTCATAGGTAATTTTTGTTCATATTGACTTGGGGCATTTTTATTTATTTATTTATTTTTATTGCATGTTTTCAGCACCAAAAGAAAGATTGTAATTTTGCACACAAGGACTTAAAATGCACACTCAGCAGCTTTCTGTCCTACACCCAGTCTTCGTAAGGAGTTAGACAATGCATCTGGAAAATGATTGTAAAAAAAAAAAAAAAAAAAAAAAATTACAATCAATGTTTTTCTTTAAATCGCTGTAATTAAACTCAGTGTGAAATGTTAGGTATGCTGGCTTTAGAGCTGTGAGTGATGACTCATGATTACTCATGTATCACAAATTCACTAATCGATTTTTGTGTGTTTGTGTGTGTGTGGGATCACCTTGCATGTTTACTGGCAGGCTTGGCCATTAATTCCGATAATGACTTACCCTTCCCCTGAAAGCACGTTTGATTGATGCTAGTACCTCTAATGTAACACTTTTATTTATTCTTGCCCTCCTGAGGCTGCGTGCTGCCTCCAACAGACTCTGAACTGCAGCTGAAGGAGATCAGGGAGGTCTGCTGTGAGGGCAGAACCGGGAAGAGCCAGCTAGGCCGGACTCCACAGGTCCGTGCGTCGCGCGATCACACCATTTTCTCTGTCCACAAAGGTGTGAAGACCTTTGACCTTTGTCCGAAGCTACATTTGTTGGTGACTGGAGGCATGGACAGAATTATACGCCTGTGGAACCCCCATATTTCAGGGTGAGGAATCATCATTTAGCAAAATATTTTAAGGAGACAAGAATCCTTGAAATAAAAAGCTATTTTTCTTCTGATTTACTTTTTTTTTCCTTTAGGAAACCAACCGGTGTACTGAAAAGCCACTCTGCTCCCATCTTCTCCCTCTGTATCTCATCAGAGGACAGTTGGATCTTCTCTCTCACCGTTGATGCCACTGTAAAAGTGATTTGTGACCTTTTTATTTATAACAATATACAAGTTTAATACATTATTTAACAGATTAAAATACAGACATTAGTATTATTATTACCTGCCGCTGAAAGCGTTTATTCCCAGGTCTTTGTGTGTGCATGTGTCTGTCTGCTATTAAAATATCTCATTAACCACAAAATTAATTTTAATGAAACTTACAGAAAATAATATGAACATCTATAACTTGGTCACTTTTGGAGTCAATCCAATTTAAGATGGCTGCCACAGCCAACTAACATGATAAAACACAAAAATCATTATAATTTAATCAATTTTAAGGAAAATTACGGAAAAATTTGGTGAGGTGGCAGCTTAGACTGATCCCCAACATATATTCTGGGTGCCAACAGATTGCACAAGATCCTTGTTTAAAACTTTGCAATTAATCATTTTGTCTGTTATCAAAATATCTCATGGCCCACTAGACAGATGCTAATGAAACTTTCAGGAAATAATCACTGGATGGATGTCAACAAATGATTAACTTTTGGAGCCGACTTAAATCAAAATGCATGCCACAGCCAGCTGTCTTTAGAGAACACATAGAATGGCTATTTTCCTTCTCTTTTTTCAGATTTGGCACATTGAGGATCAGTGTTGCTTGTTCACAGCAGAGCCCAGCGCCAGCAGGATTCATGGAGACGTATCTGCATGCTTCTATAACGCTGCTCTAAAATGTCTGTATGTGGCAGCAGACTGGATGTCTGTCCTCCCACTGAAGTCCAGGTTGGTTTGTTCTGCCTTTGCACTAGATTCATTTCTGTTCCTAGATCATCAAGCTCTTTGAAAAGCTTTCTTAAAAAGCAGTTTAAGGGTGGTGGTTTGTGAAAATATGAAAGAACAAATCTAGCACAACAGATGTTTTGAGATGTTTTCTGTTTAGAAGTTTGACACTCCGGTTTCTAAAAGGTTTCTTTAGATATTATTGACTCATGTTCTGTTTAATATAAAACGTCACTTCATTGGTTCTGTGATGTTTTCCCTCTGTCAGGCCATGGCTGAACAGGCACATGAACATTTCCCATAATGAACCTGTAACGTGTTGTGGTTACAGTAAAGCCTTTGGTCAGGTGGTGAGCTGCAGCGAGGCTTCTGAGTTAAACAAGTGCTTTACAACAACTTCACTACATCAGCATTAAAACTGTTTCATTGCGTGAATGTTTATGAAGTGTTGCTGGTCAGTGTGTGTCCTGCGGGTCTTATTCCGGACCCCCAGGCCCCACCTCCAGCCGCGGAGGCTCCCAGTTCCCCCCTCCCTCAGAAGCGTTCCGGTTCAGCTTCTTTCAGCTTCCTTGTGCAAATTTAAACTTATTTTCAGCTACTTTCAGCTGTTTGTTCAGCTATTTTGTGCTGCTTTCAGATTCTTTCTGCTAAACTGAACCATTTTTGTGCTTAACTTCTGCTAAATTCAGCTTATTAGTCTTTTCAACCTATTTATGTAAGTTTCAACGTTTTCTGCCATGTTGGCTACCATTTAGCTGTTTTATGCTAATTTTAGCTTTTTCAGCTAATTCCACATTTTTTGCATTAATTTCAACTTTTTTCAGTCTAATTCAGGAAAAATGTGCTCTCTCCACTTTCTTCTGGTAATTTACACTTCTTTCTGACTTTTTAGCTACTTTTCAGTTGTTTTTTGATCATTTAAGCGTTTTTTCAGATGCGTTTTTGTGCTAATTTCTGCTTCTTTCAGCCTAATTGGGTAAACTTGTTTTTTCCGTGTTCTTGTTCATTTAAGCTTGTTCTACATTTTCAGCTAGCTTTTTAACATTAATTTCAGCTGTTTCCAGATAAATTCTAGTTTTTCGTGGTCATTTCTGCTCATTTCAGCTCACCATGCTCCTTTAAGTTTTTTCTGTTAGTTTTTTTTTTTGGCACTCATTTAACTCTTTCTGCTTCTTTCTGGTAGTTTAAGCTTCTTAGCTGCCTTTTCAGATACTTCTCTGTTTGTTTGTTGCTAATTTCAGCTATTTTTTAGCAAATTTCCTGATTTTGTGCTCATTGCTGCTTATTGAAACATGATTAAGTAGATGTGTGGTCTTTCTGCTTTCATCTGCTAATTTAGGCCCGTTTTTACATTTCAGCTACAATTCAGCATGTTTTTTTAATCAAATTTCAGCTGTTTTTCTACAAGTTCTTCAGCAATAAGCGTTCACACTGCATTTTTGCAGGAAATGCAATTTCTCTAGTTTGTTTTAAAACTGGTTTTAGGTGGTGAAAGTCTGGGACGTTACCACTGGACGTCAGGTTTTTGAGTTTCTCGGCACAGATGATCTGACCTCCGTCACTTGCATGGCATTTGACCCCAAAGGAAGAAGGTACAATCTTAACCCTGATATTAATTGTATTTAAACTTTTTAGTAATCATTCATTATTATTTAGTGTTTTGTAAAAATGTTGTCTTGGGCCTGGTTCTGCTAAAGGTTTCTTCCTCCTGAGATTTTCCTTTCCACTGTCGCCTTCATGCTTGCTCAAGATGAGAGTTCTGCAATGGTGTTAAATTTAAAGCAGTCTGCTCCTCACATAAATAATGTTAAATTATTATTTTTAAAATATGAATGTTTCTGTTAACTTATTTTATATATGAATATTTCTGTTCAGTTCCCTGAGACAACTTCTGTTGCGACTTGGCGCTAAATAAAGAAACTGAAATGAATTGAATTCATTATTAAATCAAATGTACTTTTCTGCTAAACTACAGAGTGTAATGATTTTGTTAAGCAGAGATTAATCAGATCAAATCAAAACAAAACATCTATTAAAACAGGGGTCACCGGTGACACCGCGGCTCATGTATATGTCAAATTACCGTAACTCCTCGCTACTTTGTGCAATTTTAATCATTCAAACTGCCCCTGAAAGCTGTGAAACGGGGCTTTCTGATGCTTTACATGCATTACAGTAATGACTGAGTGCCATGTGGAGAGAGGGGAAAAATGAGCAGCAGCTGCAGGTGTTTGTGTGACGGGGGCAGTATCCAATCAAACTTTTGGTGCGATTTCTTGGAGTTTAGCTAAGTTTTAGAGGTATATTCTGTGTAAATAAATCAGAATCTTGTAAATAATAGTTATAGTTTTTTTTTTTCCTGAAGAGATTTTATTGTTTTTGCAATCTTTGCAGGTTTTTCACTGTGTTTTTGCCATATTTTGGCTGGGTTTTTTGCTATGATTTTACCGTTTTTTTTTTGTAGTTTTTGCTACTGTGATTTTTGGACATTTTCTTCTTGGTCGGTTTGTGAATATAAGAGGAAATTTCAAGGAAGAGCACACGAGAGAAGAGAGTCCCCCAGGAGACTTGTTGAGGAAGATGAACAGGAGCCATGTCTTCTCTGTCACCTTCTCAACCACAAAATCCTTCTGATGAAGGGCCAGACAACCGTGGAAGGAATCACGTCTGGGGCCAACGCCGTGGAGTTCATGCTGCTGGAGGTTTTGCACGTACCCGGTCACTGTTGAGGCCTCAAGAAACAATCTGCTAGAAAACAGAGGCAGACCCCAACACTCACAACATTCACCCACCTCGATTCGCCCCCAAACGTTGCCCTGGTGTACAGCCTGCACTTAACCAAGCACCAGGTGACATCTTTGCTCTGTTTTTTGACAAAGAGGTCCTCAAAGTTATATGTGCCAACACCAATAACTATGTTTGGAAGAAACAGGCCATGGGAAGGAGGATAGACAGATGGACTGAACTCATGCCCGAAGAACTAAAAAAATACCTGAGCTTGTTGCTGCAATTACCCCAAAATGTCAGAATTTTTGGTGAACACAAACAAAAACAACTATATTTCACGTGGCCTTCCCCGCTACAGTGATGTCCAGAAGTACGTTCACTGTTATCACTAGCAACCTTCATATGAGTGATGATACAGCAAATGAGGAGAAAAGGGGAACAGAGTATGACCCACTCCAAAAACTAAAACCTCTCCTGGAGATGATTAGAACAAGCTGCAAAAGTGTTTATCATCCAAAGCAGCATATTTCTGTAGATGAAAGGATGGTTGCCACTAAAGCCCGGATAAAAGTCAAACTGTATACGAGGGACAAGCTGACAAAGTGGGGGCTAAAGTTCTTTGTGCCGGCTGATGGTTACACTAGATTACAAGCTCTACACTGGCAAGACCAATGCAGCTTCAGGGAAGGGGCTTTCTTTCGATGTGGTCACAGAGCTTGTGAAGAAAGTCTACCTGGGCAGTGGCTATATAGTGTACTGTGACATTTTTACACCAGCCCTCTTCTTTTTCATTATCTGAGCCAACAAGGGTTTGGAGCGTGTGGCACTTACCGCCAGGGCAGGGTTGGTGTCCCCACAACCCAAGAAAATGCCCTCAACAAAAAATCAAAAAGAGACTCCATTTGATGGATACGTAACAGTGAGTTGCTCTTTGTCAACCGTTGGTGTCCCCACAACCCAAGAAAATGCCCTCAACAAAAAATCAAAAAGAGACTCCATTTGATGGATACGTAACAGTGAGTTGCTCTTTGTCAACCAGGGAAGTGTCCATGTGCACCACTGTCCATCCTCTTTACACTGGGGAAACTGCCCTGCGGTAGCAGAAGGGCAATGATGGGCAAAGTCAGAGGATCCCCGTACCCAGGCCTACAGCAGTGGCTGAATACAACAAATACATGGAGGGTGTGGATACCTCTGACCAGATGTTGGGAACAAACATACACAGGAAAACCAAAAGATGTCCAATGGCTGTTTTTCAGCACCTGCTGGACATTGCAGTCACAGTTTCATTGTGCACAAGTAGCTCAGCAAGGCACAGCAGCAGAAGGCCATGACACGCCAGGCTTTCCAGAAGGAGCTGAGTGCCCACCTAATCGGCGTGCCACTGACCGGCCCACCTCGTCCTCCAACTCAAGACCACTTCCCTATCCCAACCTGCAAAAATGAGTGCACAAGAGAAAATACAGTGCTGGGAAGGAAAAAGTGCACTCTGTGCCACAGAAGCACACCTTGGGGTGTGTCATGTGGATCTCTGTCTTCAGGTGGACAGGAATTGTTTCCGAAATTACCACAGCTAAAATAAAAAAAACGCCTGGCTATTCACAAATATACCAGCCTGTAACATGGACTCAGAAAGCTTCAGAAATGTAAAACACGTAAAATAGTTTGACAATTTCTGAGATTGCAAAAATCTAATTCAATCTGCATTTTTCAAGAATCTATAAAAAGAAAGTTGAAGAAAATTCAATGCTTTTTTTGTGTTCTTCTTATAACACACAGTTTTAGGCATTTAGTTACACAAGAATGGTAAATACTTGACAGATTTTGAAAGTTCTACTTCTCCTGGAAAAAGGGTGTAAATTATTTACACATAGGACATTTTTTGACACAAGTATTGACAAAAATGGACAAGAAAAACCAGGTGTTTTAATAAATTTATCTATTATGGTGCTAAAAAGGTTTTTAACAAGATCATCTTTAAAGATGTAAGGATGGTATCCCTCTGTCAGTTTGTGTCCGTCTCTCATTAATTACCCTGATTCCACCCATGTGTCCTCCAGGTGTTTGTAAGTTGTCTCGACTAGTCTGTGTATATAAGTCCTGGTCTGTGTCTCAGTCTTTGTCGGTCCATTGTCTGGTATCCTCTTGTGTTCCTCGAGATTTCCATGTCCTGGTTCGTGTAAGTTTATGCTGCCACGCCAGCTTGTTTATTTTTCGTTATTATTAAAGTATTTCTTATTTTACATCCTGCCTTCGAGTCCTGCCTGCAACAATGGGTTCTTTCCTGCTCTGCCCACTTGAAACTCCTGACAGTAAGGACCGACCACACCAGAATCAGGCAGGCAGGTCCCCCTCGGCTTCACCCACTGGTATGCTCGAGCCCATGCAGATGGGGGAGATCATGATCTGGTGCAGCAGGTTTCGGTCTGAACCTGTTCGTACACGAGGATGACACAGCCAGGATAGAGATCTTACCTTCACCCCTCCTGGTACTTGAAGGAAACAAAAAAAAGAAGGTCCCAGCTCCGGGGAGGCCACCTGACCTCCCAGCAGAGTTTCTCCTCGTCTCCGGAACCTCTCATCTTCTCGGGGTGGACATCGGGGGAGGACGCTGAGCCGGAGGACGAGCTCCGTTCCACTCTTGGCCCTCGTTCTCACAGTCACCGCAGGAGCGGCATAAAACAGACCCGGAAGCGGTCCACGGCGGTTATCTTATTAAATTTTGAAGAAATGAGCAGCGACTCGTCCCTCTGCGCATTCTTACTTCCTCGTATCGGCTTTTGAAATACAGTTGATTTGACCGTTGAAGTCCTTTTATCAAGCAAAAGTTAGACTGAGACACATCTTTACTATAATTTTGAGCAAACAAATAATTGCTTTTAAATGTTAATCTTGTTAAATTCTTGTTAAAATCCTCCTGTGCATGCTCCTGCGGCCGCCATTTGGCAGCCAATCGATTTTTGGCACAACACCTTCCCACATTTCTGGGTTGTCAGTGGTGACGCGCAACAAATGTGACGAATCAGTGGTGACAGATAATAGAAGAGACGTATACGGCAAAGCGACATATTTATGGATTTTTCCACTTCAGACAAATTTGGACTGATGCGACTTATAGGGCGGTGTGACGTTTACGGCAGAACATACAGTATGCTCCTTTGTACTGAAACTCTGGCACAACAATTTCCTACGGTATCAATAAAGTTCCATCTTATCTTTATATTTGATTTCTTCTCTTTTGTAAAATTTTATGTTGCATTCAATACCATTTGAAGATCAAAGGTTTAATTACATTAGAGTAAATGTTATTATTTTAACAAAACATTAGTAGCTTTAAATGTCCTATTGGTTATTTGCTTTATATGGTTATGTAAGTTTAGCTTAAAATAATTTTATACAACTAGGAAGAAATTTATGAGGACTAATCAATTTTAGTAAAGACTAAATATGTTTACTACATTGTACTGAGGTTCTAAGTTGACACAACTAAACATGTTTAGTTTCTTCTTTGTGTAAAACCTAGAATGGTTTAAGGCAACGGGTTTCCTCACGAGTTTCTAGTAAAGTCAACTAGTTCAGGTACAGTTTAGATAGTAGTTTAATATTTTATAGAATTTATTTGGTTTTACTTCATGGAGTGTTGTGGTTGTAGACTCGTTACAGGTGGAAGAAATGGATGCTTAAATATATGGAACTTCAACAGCGGTCAGCGCCTGAAGACATTAAAGAAAGGTAGCTTTTGATAGTTTCCACCCCAGTCTTAAAAAAAAAAGAGAAACGTCTGAAATATTCTTAACTGTGGAAAAGAAAAAAAAAATCATTTTTTTTTTCTTTTGAAGGTAAATGCCAAGAGGTGTGTGACTGCATCTTTCTTAAAGTTCAAAGGAATTTGTGAGTAATAATGTGATATTTGGCAAGTGTTCAATATAAATTTGAGTCCATGCTGAGCTTTTGCAATTCATGTTCGAAGCTGTGTGACGGCTGTCAGAAAAGACTGCAGGATTGACATTTATTCAGTAAGTACAAAAGGATTCTTAGGGGATTGTTTCTTTGCAATCCACTCATGAATAATTATACAGATGCATCACTTTTCCATTATAGAGCATTTTATTTTTACATTGTTATGCCAAGCTGGAATGATTCATACCATGCATTAGATGTGCAGCATTTTATCCTAAAGCAACTAAAATAAAAGGCATGAGGTTTTTTGTTTACTCCTAAATATTCTCATGTTTTTTAAACATCTGTATTTTTCAGGATGTATTTGATGACAGACATGTCCAGAATCTGCAGCCTTCATGGACAAATGATCTGGTAATTCTGATTAGAAAAGTCTTGAACAAATTAAATATCAAACTCTCCATTTGTCCTGCTTATTATGAGTACTGTTGAAAGTGTGTATTTGGTGGTCTCCATTTGTAAAACAGCAGCTGTCAGTCTTTTAATAAAATAGTTTTATTTCTTATTTTGTTAATGTTGGGAGCAAAAATGCTTCAGGGGGAAGCACAAGTCATTGTTTTGTTGAATTACCATTTTATCTATGAAGTGGAGGGCACATGCAGTTTTTAACTAAAATAACATATTTTTACTTTAGCCTATAAAAGCAGGTTTATCTCAATATGAGACTGCATTACAATACAAATTAAACATTTTTAACACGTAGTTTAGTTGTAGACACAAATCAGGTTTTGAAAGGATAAAATCTGCTTATGCAGTCTGTTTTTTTTTTTTATGAATATTATCTATTGCCTCAATCTTTTCACATGAGTTTGTGCTTTAGAGCAGAAAGAAATGTGCACTTCCCCTTTACCTCATTCACTTTTTTCATGCAGTCTTTGATTTAAAACAAAGTTTAATTCCTACGGATCAAATATGGAAGAACTGAGGCTGGAAGAGGACCCACAGACTCTATAGGCTGCTACAAGTTCCTCTTGTGTAAACAAACTTCTTAGACTGACTCTTTAATTTAATCATGTGAACTAATAAGAGTTGTCAAGTCATAAGGGAGTAGGTGGGACTTTATTCCCCACGTCTCTGATGTGTAAACTCTGGTTTAAACAAATACAACATGGCAGTTCAAAGCAGCTCCTGCAGACTCCAAATCCCAACAAGAAAAGGCATTTCCCATAGTATAATGATGTTCCCTGCTAAAAATATACACAGATAATACTGTATTTGTTCCCTGTTAGGATTATTTTCTCCTGACTACCTGCTAAATTAGAGGCTGGATTACAAATTAAGTGTTGTTTGTTGTTCTTTAAGTTTCCTTCCATAAGGTGGTTTAAATCATTCTTCACTGGCTATTGCTTGTATGATCTTGTGCCAAAATGGTTTTTATCTCCAAGCTTCAACATGTGCGATCTTTTGCCATGTTGCTTGTGTAGATGAACAGATGCTCAGATATATTCATCAATTAACACGGATTCCTCATTTTTCTGAACTGAATAAAACGTGCATTGAATTTAATGAAATGCAAACGTGAGACGTCATTTATATTTGACCCATCAAAATGAATGCGGTCATTTATTTACAGAATCAAAGTTTAACATCAAACATTTACATTAATTTGGCAAATTATGAAAATAACAACATAAGCAATCAATCAGGAAAAATCATACGGCCATGATTTTTCCGTTGCGTCACCACAGACATTTATGAAAACTGTACAATTATGATCTTTTACCCACACGGCGGTGGATGAGCACTTTACACAGACATTTCTAAATATCTGGAAGAATTTCTACTTGAGAGAGGAGTTTAAAGATGGGAAAGAAGTTTAGAGGGAATAAGATGGTGTTTGAGGGAGTGTTGACAGAACGGCACTCTCCGGGCTTTCTTCAGCTTTTCCTTACAGTACACTTAGGTGGTGAAATCGACTCTTTTACCTGGAGATGTCTCAGGCGAGATTCCGTTTAACGCACCCTTCAGCGTCTCCGTAGGATGCTGTTACTCGTCCGAAGTAATGGCGAGACTGTCCGCCACAGCTCACCTCGGTGAAGATGTTATAATCCCATGAAACTCGGAAGAGCTCTGTTGTCATGTCAGGATCTTCCCGGCTCCCAGAACTGGGCTTCTCCGCACAGAACTGAACAGAACTGAACTCAACCGAACCGAGTAGAACCCTCACAGCACTGGTTAGACCAGGAAGTACCGACATTTTAAAGAGCTCTTTTCCCGGTTCATACGGGAGTATTCCCATTGGCCAGAACCGACCAGACGGGGTGTGTTTTGTGACGTAAAAGGTTAGAATGCAGCAAGAATTGTTATGGAACAGATCAGAAATGTTCTCACAGACAGAGAGAGTTTTGTTTTGGCGAGTTTTAGAAACAGGTGCCAAAACCCCCTCTGTTGACGTCTGAGAGGATATAAACAAGACAGTTGTTCCACCGCATGTCTGCTTCGATTCCTGACCCTGGAAACGTACACTTGCTCATTCGAAGACAGAAGTCAGAAAATGCATAAAAATCTGTAACAGACCTTAACATGAATTCTAACTCTGCATAAGCAATCAAAAATCATTACACTGTTTCACAGTTAATAAAGTTGATTAGTTCACTGCAACATCTAAAATGGTTTGAACTAAGACACTTTGATTATCAACATTTGTAAAATAGTAATGATAATAAAAAAGAGAGTGTTCTTTTCACTTGAATTTTCAAGAAAGAGAGTCTCAGGATGGGTGAACCTGTATTTCTGGATTCAAATCAATGAAATGACAGTTCCTGTCCCACAAGGTTCTTAAGGTCAAGAGTTTTGACCTTAGGCTTAGTCTTGACCCCAGATTAAGTTCACTACACTTGTAAGTGTTACTTCAATAAAATCCAGCATGTTTTTACCCAGGAATACCACAGTTTGAGTACGATGCAGCAAAAGAAAACACAAGAGTGGAGCTGAGGAACCATCAAAGTGCATTAAATGTTTCCCCTGTTTCTGCCTGCATTGGACCCTGCTCTGACATGTCAGATGTTTTGTGATCTCACCTGTTTGGGTTGTCGGCCGCGCACATTCGCTGAGTGCAGCGGCTGAATGAACGTCAATTTGGGCCGATGCTAGCAGTAGTCCACCTGAAGCATAGCAGAACTTTTTACCTCTTTTAACCAGCTGGTCAATGTGCAGTGAAATGGCCACGTGCGGCAAGTGTACTCTGGCAAGCCATGTTTGCATATATTGGCGCATCCTTGATGCAATAAAAAGCCCAACACCGGCCCAGTCCGCACATTAAGCACATTATTACGACTTGAGCCACTTCGAATCCGGGTTGGGCGGTGCAGGGTTCCGGGTTCAGGTTAGAATTGACAGCTCTATTTGATATGTCATAACTCATTATAGAAGTCAGTAGTGTAGCTGGGATCTGTACAGTGTGTACACTTTTAGCTGCTCCGCTCAACCTCAGTAACGAGTGGTGAAGGATATACGGACTATACTCTCTATATATTCATGTATGAATATCAGACTTGGCGCCCTGGAGACTTAGTATTGTATGGTTTTCTAAGTTATGTAGTAAACTGCAAGTGGGAATCAACGTTCTGTCGCTCTGTTCCAAGCTACGCTGGAGCACATGCTGCTAATGCTAAGCTAGCTCTCCTACGCACCACCACCACGTTACACTTCGTGTTTTAAAAGTTTAATAAATATCTGACTGATTAATTTGATTACATTGCTGAATGTTCATGACTTCTAGAGATCCATTCAAACATAAAGGAATGGTGTACAGAACACAACAAACCGACAAAAATAACAAAACCACTGTTTTTTATATGGCTGCACTGAAAGGTTTAATTGTCATTAACGGGTGTAAGGGAAAATGGCTTCTCACAGTCAATAGTTTGGTTTTCACACAAAAAATCACGAGCAGTATGATGGAGCAATGATTAGAGCTGTTGCCTCACATCAGGAAGGTCAAAGGATCATCTCCCAGCATGAGGCCTTTCTTGGTGGAGTTTGCATGTTCTCTTCATACGTGCATTTTTTTTTTTTTTTTCTTTTCCGGGTACTCCTCTCACATAATTAAAAAAAAAAAAAAAAGTATTTTAGGTTGACTGGTAATTCTAAATTAGAGGTGGGATTTATGGTGCTTTGAACAGAGTCAGAAGTGGTAGATCTGTTCCGTTTTAAATAATGGTTCAATTTTAGATGGTTAGTCACGTCACTACGCATGACTGTATATAATGCAGTAGAACCATACCACACGACTTCTCAAGCATGCTAACACCTCCTCCTCCTGACATAGTTGCCATATCTGACAACTGTTGCACTCCTCCTGTTTGCTTATTCTCCTTGATTCATTTTCATCAAATCAAATGAGTAATTTTGCATCTAAGGAGGAAAACGCAAGAAAGTAAAAATAGAAAATAAGCTCTCCTAGACACAGTTCCCTTTGTTCATTTTGAAAAGGATTTGAATTGTTCATGAACGGCACGTCTCTACTCCAAATTATCTGTAGGTGTGAGTGAGTGTGAATGATTATTTGTCTCTACGTGGCCCTGTGATGGACATGATGCAACCTGTCCAGGGTGTACTCCGCCTCTGGCTCAGTGACTGCTGGAGATAGACGCCAGCTCTCTGCAACCCAGAAAGGACAAAGAGGGTAAAGATAATAGATGGATGAAGATGAAGCCTTCTTTTAAAATCACATAATACTTCAAAAGTATAAGAAAGCAGATAGTTTCCTGCTTTTGTCTGTGTAACACATTCAACTTATCTCCAAATGCAGGATGCAATTTTCTCCACATGAGCCATAGAAGGGAAAACTGATTCTCTAAAACTA
The DNA here is from genome assembly GCF_014905685.2 of Nematolebias whitei. NCBI lineage: Eukaryota > Metazoa > Chordata > Actinopteri > Cyprinodontiformes > Rivulidae > Nematolebias > Nematolebias whitei. Next base: position 39,777,587 of record NC_056503.1, read on the forward strand.
GATCCATGGGAAGGGGTGACTTTCAGAGACCTTAAATCTCTTTCATCATGGCTGGTGGTTACATTCACCCCCTAAGACAGCCATTATCAGTGCAGAAAGATTGCATTATGGTCGCCAAGAAGAAAAGTGACCCCTTTGATTATCTACAGAGGGCTCTCTTGAAATTGTTTTGCATTTATAGCTTGCAGGGGGGAGATCAATGGTTTGGTTTATATGCATCACTCTGCTTCCCTTAAGCCAGCGAGCTTCTCTGCCTCACTCTCAGTGTTTTTGCTCCTCCAGATGGTCAACAGTGTGTTGCATCTCATACAAATTTTTCAACATGGCCTAGCAGAGCAAACTATTTCACATTGGCATGCAGGGTTGAAGAACTATTATTTGTTGATTTCATAACATTAAAATGGTTTAGAATAAATATTAATTCATTTTCCACATAAGTCTATAAACGATTTAAAATTGTTTGCAAACTATTTTTCATGTTGCATTAATGTTAGTATTGTTTAATTTAAGGAAATTGCAATCCATACAGTAATCCAGTAGAGTAATCAGCTAGAAAGCCTTTTCTGGGATTGACGGTTAGTTCCATATTCACCACTAGGGGGCGGATGCGCTCTCCTCATTCCATTAAACTGCTGAGAGAGGAAGCAACTTAAAATAACTAGTGCTTCTTTCTCCTCTATTCACAGGTAATGCTGATTGAAATATTATTTAATTGTATCCTGTATATTTTAAAGACATTTTAGAGACAATTATTTATTATTTTGTAAACGTTAGAAGCTTTTTTTTTTTTTTTAGTTTTGAGTAGTTTGATGTAGTATTTCTGTACATCTGCGGTGTACGTAATGGCTGTTAAATATGGAGATCCATTTCATTCAAAATTTAATAAATAAATAAATAAGTGTTATTTAAAAAAATATTAATAAATATTCAAATAAATAAATAAATGTTCCCATGACATTAAAATAGAAAATGTTTGGATTTTTCTAAGATTTGTTTTTTTTAAATATTTATTTCAAGATTTATTTGAATTCATTTCAAATTTTTTTTATTTAATTCAAGATATATTTATTTATTTATTTAGTTAGTTAATGGAGTTTCATTTTGTGATAATTTTGTTTACATATTTCTGGGGCTTTTGTTTTTTTTAACCCCGTTTTTCATTTTAAGTGCTTGTTATTTCATGTTATATTCAAATGAGGGGGCGGGGTCTTCTCTGTTGGACCCCGCAGAGCTCACTGGGGGGAATACTTTGCTCTGATTGGTCAAAAAAGAGAGAAAATCCCGCCCCATCGTTTGAATATAAGAACATGAAATGAAAAGAGATAAAAATGAAGAACGGGTTAAAAAATAAAAGCCCCTGAAATATGTAAAGTAGCTTTACAAAATAAGTGTCACAAATTGAAACTCCATTATTAAATAACTAAATAAATAAATAAATCTTGGAATAAATAAAAATAGATCTTTAAATAAATAAATAAACCTTGAAATAAATAAATAAATCTAGGGAAAAAAACTACATTTTCTATATACATGTTTTATTTCATGGGAACATTTATTTATTTAATGGAATATTTATTAATAATTTTTAAATAACACTTTATTCAATTTTGAACGAAATGGCTCTAAGCTAACGGTAGAAGCTTAAAAGCTGTGCTAACTGTCTTTTTTGTGAGGAACCATGTTATAAGATATTTAGCTATATCTTCTTATTTTGGTTTATTAATTAGCTTTTATAGGTAATCATTTATTATTTTATGAACTTTAGGTGTTTTTTTGTTGTTTCATGAGTTTTTAGACAATGTTTCTGTGTCAGTTTGTCAGTTGTGTAGCTGTTAAGCTAACGGCAGAAACTAGGAACTTGTTATTATTTGAGTGTACAGAAATATGTGGAAACACTGATTTTTAGCAGTTTAATATTTTGCTTTATTAATTAGTTTATTTTCCACTTTGACATTGAGGGACATGTATTATGTTTATATTTATTCCATTAAACTGCTGAGAGGAAGCAACTTAAAATCACTCTCGTGATTCTTCCGCCCCTATTTGCAGGGGTGTAACAGGAACACTCCCAACATCTGCTTTCCTTAATTCAGCTTGTGGTGAGAGCAGTTTCACATGAGAACAACTCAGAACAAATCTTCTGGTTGATTATTGTAAGAATAGGCTCATAAAAAAAGCACATTTTAATCAGTTTGCATCAGTGATAGCAGCAGGACCAGTGTTTGGCTTAGTCGGGGCTTTGACACGAAATTAGTTGTTTATTCATGTGGAACACATGGATTAGTTTCTTAAGTAGAGTGAAAACCTTTTGACATTCATAAATTGTCTAATTTGGATGGAAATCAATTTAATCCAAGAGCTTTTTATCTCTACAATGAGGCTACTTATTTTTATTATTATTATTTAATTAAACATTTTAGGTGGCGAATGGTATGACATTTGCTGTGATTGCTCAGATTTGCAATATTTGGCTTCTGGTTAAAGTAAAATAAATTATTTGATTATATCCTTTTTTTCTTGTCTGTCAAAGATAAATGTTACAAAATGCTCAAACATGTGACCCAAAATGGAATAAGCGAGTAAAAGAGAATGGATGGAGGTTAAATGGTGCTATTTCAAATTTTTGTAAACTCCCATTTAAAATTATATGTGAAACCTAATGAGGGCTTTTAATTAGCTAGGAGCTAAGCTAACATTGTTTTTTTTTTTTTAATGGATAAACATAAGAATGAATTTATTCTGATCCAACTAACACAAAGAAGGATTTTTTTTAATGAAAAGTTGTACATGATCTGCAGCATGTTCAATTTTTTTTTATCTGTTTTTTCTTTTTTATAGCTTTCTTCTATTATAAAATGGTTTACACTTGGAAAGCTTTACCAAGTTATCAAGTCGGTTGAAACCAAGTGAAATTATAGAAAAGTGAAACTATTCCATGCAAACGGACAAAAATGACCTCATTCACCTGTTACCTGGTATTTCAAAATATAAAAGTTTAGTCTCTTTTCAGAAGAACTGTCATAAGAAGGACATCCTCTGTGCGGTTCACTGTCCTCCATCTCTTCTGGCCACCGGCAGCTCTGATGGAGAGATTCTTGTGTGGGACCTGGTTTCTGGACACATTCAGTGTCGGTTTATTGGCCCCAACGAAGCCGAAGACCAGAATACTGAAGGTGACTCTGAAGCATTAAGTGAGGAAATAACACAGTAAACAACTTTGATACGTTTATCTTTTTGTTCTAACATAGAACTGGATCCAAGTGTTCCAAGCATCATTTTCCTGAAGAGCTTCAAACTTCAGCAGTTTTCCTCAGACACAGCTCTTCTTTCATCTGGGGTCAAAGGTCAGACGTGTGACATTAGCCATTTACGGCACCTTATGTAATTACATCTTTCCACGGAGTTTTTCATCCTACTATATTTATATATTCCTTATTTTACAGGGGGTGTGAATCTCTGGAATATGCTCAGTGAAGAAAAACTTGTCAACAGCTTCAAAATAGTGAGAAATATAATTTTAACTTGGTTTTAGATTTCTCACTTTCCCTTTTTGCTATTCAGGGATGGCACTTCTCTCCTTAGTCCTTAAAAACTGCTGAATAAAGAATAATGTATTTTAATCTATATTTATATAATTTATTTCTTACTTTCCTTGCAGGTAATTCATTCAAACTGTGAACTCTTTCTCTCTCTCTTGGATTTGAGATGAGGTGAACTTTGAGGCATTCAAAAAATCCCCAAAGCTAAAATAAAATATGAAATTTTGCAGAAACCTCAGATAAAGGTTTTTTAAGAGTATAGAATATATTAAGGAATATGGATTTACCAAAAATACAAATTCACAGTTAGTTTCTCACCATGTGACTCCAATAAATCACCCTCTCTTTCAATACTGACCTTTTATAAAGGGCATAAACCTTTGCGTCTACTCATTAGGGCCTAACATTACATAAACTACTTGAAACATTCACAAAGGTCCTCAGTTTATTCACACGAGTAGCAGAGGTTCTGCCTATTGTCACTTGAATTTTGGACATGTCCAGATGTTCTCTACAAATAGTCACAGAGTCGTTGCAGGTGTCTCACTCCCTTTTCAAACCCTTCTCAATTTATATCCCATAAATTCAAAAGCACGGCAGCTGTGTCATGACACACCTGCACAGGATCACTTCTATATGAGAGAAAACATGCAACCTTCAGTGTCCTTAAAAACATGCTGAGGATACATTATAGTTATGTAAATACTGGTTGACACCTTCATTTTTAAGTGTACTCAAGATTAAATTAAAAAAAACGTCATGGCAGCTGCCAAGGTGAGTTGAGGCAACTGATGTGGGTGGAGGTGAGAAATGAAATAATGTGCATGGCCTACAATCCAGTTTTGGAAGCCATGCATGCAAAAATTTACCACAATTTAAAAAAAAAATGGTTTTTCAGTACACAGCCACATGGCTCACTGGTTGCAAACATTCAGATAACAGATAATGCGTCCATTTTCTTGAAATTTAGACTTGCAGCCTTGAATAACCTTCATTAAAAATAATGAGGTAACTGTCCATTGTATGATTTTGTTTAGTCTTTACAAGTGTGGAGAAATTCTGGTCCTTTCTTCCTAAAATTGCTTCAGTTCATGGAACTATGAATGTTTGTTTTTGTGCTTTTCTCTCATTGTCCTGCCTCAGCAGTTCAATAAAGTTGATGTCGGAGCGTTAGCTGGGCCATAGCAATTCTTTGAGCCTTTTCTTTTTCCCTGTTTTTATTCCATTTTTGTTGGTTTTCTTAAATTATTGTCAAGTTGTTTGTGCTGATGTGCTGTTTGGTTTTTATAAAGCACCACATTTTCTTCACTTTGGTCTCGTTTGTTCTACAGATGCTCTTCCAAAAGTTTTATGTTTTTTCCAAATTCAACTTTGTAAACCTAAAAGAAAAAAAAAAAAAAACATTTCTCCCCCAGGCAACCTGACCACAGAAACTATTCTTACAGCATTTTTTTTTCTTCTTCTCTTTTATTCTACTGACATGAACTTTACCATTTAACACATTAACGGAAAACTGTGAAGATTAAGATGTGGCTCTTAAACATTTTGACTTTTTTTTGAGCACTACACAGTCTGACCTTGGGGTCAGTTGATGTTTTTAGCGCCGAGGGGTGAACTTGTAGGAACATCCTCTGTTTGGAAAATTGATCTTGATTTTTTGTTTTTCTGCTTCTAAATAATTTCTGGCTTCTCCCATAAAAGCCGTGAGAGGGAGTGTGGTTTTGCACACATTTTCACACAATATTTGCAACGTAAATCATAACAGTTCAGTGGTCATGTGTTGTTGATCCTCAATTGTGTTATTTTTAAGACTTGATATCAAGTATTATTATGTAAAACGTAAAAAATTGAAAAGGATGTGCCTATATTTTACCTCGACTTTCATGCGATTTACATGAAAATACTTTTTCCTCCATGTATCTATATGGAGAGGAACATTATCTGATGGATCCATTGTCTGCAGGTAACAGCAAAGGGAGAAAAAAAACACTTATGATTACTGATTGATTCTTTGTTTTTGTTTTTTACTTTTGTTTTGCTGATGCGTGAGCTGAATCAAACCAGTTCCGATCAGTAGTCTCATTCCCGTTTAAATCCTGTTTGCTTCTATCCAATTCAGTCCAAGTTCCAAGAAAAGATAACCAAACTGGCCCAAACTCGTGAAGACAAGCTGCTGTATGCTGCAGACAGAGTCGGCTACATTTATATTTACAACATGGAGAAGTTTGAGCTGGAGCAAAGATCACCAAAAGGTTAGCTTCAGTTTTTCCTTTTACCTTTGATTGGACCTGGTGTGAAACCAGGAAGACATTTTGTTTCTCTCTCACTCTTTTCTTTTCTCCCAATGACTCAGCTGAACACTCCTGGCGCGCCCACACCAGCTCAATTACCAGGTATGCAAAATACAAAGTGCCTCTCATTATCAATCATGCATTTATCTGATCAAGCTGTAAGTGGCTGTAGGCGAACAGCAGTCTTACTTTTCCTCTCCTCAGTCTTTGGCTATTTCTGTTCTTGAAATGTGCTCATCCTTAATGAATCCAATCATCCTTGATGCGAGTGAGAACAGCAGCACAGCTTTGCTCGGCAGCTGCAGAGCGCAGAGTTGTGTGTGGGAAGGTTTTCAACAAGCTAAATGAGATGCTGCCTTTAACGTGGGAAATGGAGCCTGCAGAGTTTGAAATATAGCTCGTTTTTTTTTTTTTTTTGGTGCACTTTCTCTACATGTTGCTCAGTCTGACCTTGGGCTGATCTTGTAGGGATGATTAAGGGTCTGAATGCCTTCTGCTACTTTATCGCATGTCCTTTTTTATTCCTTTGATCCAGTCTGCAGATTGTTGACACTGATCAAGTGGTGCTTACTTCATCCACAGACCGAACTGTGCGCCTTTGGAGTGCACAAGGACAATACATCGGTAGGTGTTAGTGTGGGCTCGAGGCCGTCATTCTATAAAAAATGTTAATTACCCCCTGATAACCTCTAATGCTGCTTTTCCATTAGTAACAGTACAGCACGGTTCCACTCGACTTGACACGGTTCCAAGGCTTTTCCACTAGTAACACTTCGTAGAACCGGTCCCCCTTTTCAGAACCCTTTGCTCTGGGGTTCCAAACGGGCCGAACCAGCACCAAAACGTGACATCAGAACACTGTCGGGATTGGTCAGGGGGTGGAGTGACTAGAGGGGTTTGAGAATTTTCATAACACTCGAGCCGCCTTTTTCAATTACCGGTGTTCGGACTCGAGGAGCGATTGGATCTATTTTTAAGATTTTAAAAACAATAATGATAACACTGTGGTTTAATGCTTAAGTGCAGACATTTTTTGTGTTTAGTGGCCGACGACAAAATTCAGAGCGAGCTAGATGGAGCTCCCCCGGTCCTCTACACCGGAGCCTCGGAGCCCCCTCAGGCCGTGCAGGGCATCATCTCCCCAGCTCCGAGCTCCGCTGGTCACCGCAGAAGATCCTCCGTGCTGCCGACTCTGGGCTCGGGCCGGCCTTCCATGCTCCTCTGGTCACCACGGAGGAGCATATGAGCTGCTGACTCACAGAATGTTGTTGCCTGGACACCAGCCTCGCTTGTTCATGAAGGGCGAACCCTGATCCCGGCAGACGGGCGGACTGGGACGGGTCTGGGACGGAGGGTGGAAACGATTTTTAAAACATTTTATGTATTAAAAAAAAATAACAATTTTTAATCAGTGGATTAAATAACAATAAATAAACGGTGCCGGCTTTATCATGAAATCCTGTTGTCACTTTAATGACTATTAAATAATCTTTTAAAGTTCTCAGCTGAAAATTCATAAAAAGCCACAAAATTATTGGATCCCTCAGGAATATTTCTCTCCAATATATCCTGATGCATGCTCAATAATCCAGGTAGGAAAAAAAAAAAAAAAATATATATATATATATATATATATATATATATATATATATATATACAATAAATAAATAAAACTTAGATTTACCCAAGGGAGAGAATACGTTTAGAACAAATTAAAATATTTATTGGCTCCATAAATATCCAACATCCAAATAGCTTTTTTTCTCCAGAACACAAGTTCCTATGCACGTCCTTGCTTATCGATTATTTTAATGTGCAGAAATATATCATTTTAAGAAGCCACAGCTTTCACAGTCACATTTGTTCAGCACCATTAACCAGAACTTCATAATAAGAAAAGGCACATAAAAAATTTGTCTTTGTCTACAGGGACATTTGGGCAGCCCGAGACGTGGAGTATCCACATCCCCTCATCCTGGATACACCCCGGTGTCCCTCCTGAGGTTCTGATTGATCCTCTTAGTATGCCAGATCATGAGTTTCTGAATGTAAAATCACATCTTTCAGAAGCCATCAAATCTGACATGAGTGAGGCTGATGGAGGGGAACAAAAGGTGAGCTGCATTATTTCAAAAGTGATTATCTGAGATGGTCCTCTCTCTCTGTCTATTCTTCCTGATAAAATGAACCAAAGTTCCTTTGAATTCCTTCAGTGACACTAACAATGAGAAAGATTTAGAGGCTCATTTTACTCAGCGGAATGTGAGTCGGGGCTGGATTATAATCATTTCAACCGCACAGACTGCTGCACATGTACTGCCAGTCTAATACCTGACTTACTTTTAAAAAGGGACACATTGACATTTAATGACTGTCTTTTTTTACATTTCAGACTCTGGGATGAAATTGTCTGGCATATTAAGACAAAACTGAACTGCTGCAACCTGAAAGACTCTGATACTGTGGAGCTACAGAACCTCAGTGAATCACCTAAAAACTCTAGTATTGATCCTTTCAGAAGCCACACTGGGGAACAGGAGTCAACTGAATGAGATAAAACTGTATTGATCAAATCTGAGAAAATGGGTCATTGCAACGCTGCTGCTATGAAGTCAGAGCAAATGTGAATTACAGCTGAACAAAATAATATTAATAATTAAGCTGACGTGTAGTCATACACAAGTGGAAGACATGCAAAAACAATGAGACTGGATGGGAGAGGTAACTGACCTAAACATGCCGTTTTCATAACTGCTCATACATCTGAGTACGACTGTCCAATTAGTGACAATTCATCGTGTTTAAAAATATATATATTTAGTACAATAAGACTTTTGTTTTTGTGCATCATCTAAACATGATCCAAGCTTTTTGTTTGTCCTTTCACATTGTTAAAATTCTTATTGTTTTAGGTAAAAGTATGGGGCTGATTGCCATCACTTTGGATCGTTATCTTTAAAAAAAATGTCTGGATCTGTGTGTTTTTGTTACTTATTGGTCGTCCTTTATGTTTATTGTTAGATTTATTCCTTTTTGGTTGCTATGTTTTGTTTTCTGTGATTTGTGAAAGTGTTCAGTTTGGTTACTTGTCTGTGTTGTCTGGGAGGAGGAGTCGATGGGGGAGAGGATGGCCCCCAGAAACCATATTATCACCAGCAAAATGGTTGGTCCACGGTAGGAGTGTATTGCTTAGTGGGGGAAACAGTTTGTTTGCGACTCCTCAGACTGATGATGAAGCCCTTCGGATGGAGGGCGAAGCGTCTTTCAACAAAAAAAGAAACTGTCCAGATGACCTGACTGAACAGTGTTGGATTATTTACCTGGATTTTTGAGCATGAACCTCGATGTTCGGTTACTTGTGTTTTCTTTTGACCAGTTTTTGAGTTTTCCTCTGTGCCATCAGCCACGCCTCCCTCAGTCAGTCCTTTTCCAGTCAGCCTGCCACACCTGCTCCCTGTCTCACCAGTCACAGCTGCAGCTACTCTTCTCATCAGCTCTTCAGTTGCATTTTAACCATCAGATGAGCAGTTTTGTTTTTCAATTCAACCTTTAGTCTCATCTCATTGAGCCTCGAGGGTTTGTTTAAAAGAGACCTGTTGTGCTCCCATGCCCCTTCTGGTTTTTCTTGCATCTCTTTGTGCCTTATTGTATCATATCCTTAGTTGCTGTAAGGTTTGCTGCTGTGTCAGTTTTTTTGTTTTATTTTCATGTTATTTTTTATTTCCTTGGGCTCCTTGTGTCAGTCTGCATCTGTGACAAGAAAATGCATAGTAAAGGCCTTTAAAAAAATCTATGAGACAAAACCGGTCAGTTAATTAAACTACATTTAACTTGCGTCAAAGTTTAAGGTGATTTATTGTCATTCACATCACATGTGGTACATGAGGTGGAACGAAATTGTGTACTCCAAGTCCAAGTTACACCCAAAAATATAAACTATATAAAAAGACTGGGAATATATATATATATATATATATATATATATATATATATATATATATATATATAAATAAAATACAGTTTTAACACGAAAAAAGTAATATTTCAACGACCATATGATGGTAAAAGAAATGCAGAAATATAGGTTTCAGGCTCATCACATCACTGATAGAAAAGATACAGATAGAAATAGTATATATGTCAGGGGTAACTATTACATTTCTAACGGTGCATGAAAGAAAACTGAATGGGTGTCATCTTGATGCAAGCAAAATAAAGTTTGTTATTGAATGAAAACTGAGGGAGTGAAGTAGTGTGCGCACATAAGTGATTTTTGCACAGTCCATCAAGTAAATTGTCACCTTGGTATTTATTTTTTGCCAGGCGCACCGTTCATGGAAACAATATCCATGGAGATCTTGAAACCTGCAATTCATCATCCCTTGCCCACCTACGCAAAACACACACGGACACACAGAGACACACACACTTGAGCACTTACTATCAGTCTTTAGTTTTAAAAGTATGAAGGGTGTGTAAGCAAATGTTACCAAACTCTAAATATAAAAAGGAGGTTCTACATGTATATTTTTTAAAAATTACATTAACTATCAGCATTTGCCTTTGTCCTAAAGCAGCATATTGAGCTGCAGGAAACTGAAATATACAGAAATGCTCTGTAAATACCAAGACCTACAGGGAAAAGACAAAAAGGTCATTTTGATATAAGTTGATAGAAATGTTCAACCTTCAACAAACCTGTGTTATAAAGCTGTGACATTAAAATATGATGTAACTTTAAATGTTGTCAATGTTTAAGCATGGCTATCCAGCTAGCGTAGAGTCAGTCGGGAAGGGCCACGTTTCACAGTAACTTCAACTTTCCCCGTAAATTACAGCTTTTATCTTCTGTCACTGAAGAAAAAAAAAACAACAAGTAGAATCACAGTATTTGGATTTTTGTTTTTCTGGCTATAATTGCAGTCATAAAGCTGGACTGAGCCTTCCTAGTTCAGCTCAGGCGTTTCCTTCAAATGTTGTTGGACATAATGCTTTTATGGCAATACATTCATTCAATCTTAATTTAAACAGAATAATCACATTGAGCCTCAAAGACTCATTTACAAGTGAGACCTGTTTGGACAGACAAAAACGAAGCAAATAAATAAATGGCAGCCAAAAGCTTACTGCTAAAAATGTTATTTTGTCATTTAAAAACAAAATGAAACCTGTGACACTTCAACTCATTCCAAAAAGGATCGCAACACTCCGTTTCATTACAAAGCACAGAAAATATGAACAATAAAAGTAATCTATAGCTGAGAAAATCTGGGGGAAAATACCCAATACATTCTTTTACTCTTGAACCTTCATGCCTTTGCAGTAAAGGCTCTCACATCTCAGCTCGAACAGCGTGCAAAACACCTGAGAGCAAGTCTCACTTGTAATGGTCAATGAGCCTGCTTTTGCTGGCCATGTAAAATATCCACAGTTCTCTCAGATCAGCTAATATAGCAAGTTTCTTCTTTTTGAGAATAGAGTCTTAGTTCATGGGACACACCATCCAACAATGAACTAAAACAACAGGCAATGTGACAGGAGCCATTTACCGTCTGCTTCTGGTCAGACATGACAGCTCAATGATGCTTTCACAAATAGCAGCTGCACATTTTGGACCACAATAAAGTGCCGTGATTCTTACGGGCTTGGGGATTTTGACCCAGAACGCAGACTGACATGAAGAGCTCAAAAAACAGTGTAAACTTTATTTTACAATAAAACGTTGTGGCAGCGAACTGACAGAAACTTGAGGAGGGCACGAGGTAGTCATTCGAAGATACAAGCACGCACAATGCTCAACAGAGTTTTGGATTGAATGCAGAAAGTTTATATGGGCTGAGGCTGAAGAGGAGATGAGAAACAGCTGCGCTGAATGAGACGGTGCAGGTGTGAGGGGGTGTGGCAGCAAAAAACTGAGGAAATGAATGGCTGATGGTGCAGAGGAACACCGGAGAACACAGGAGAACTGATAAAATGCAAATATGAGTAACATAATTAAACACAAGAATCACAAAATATAAATAACTTTAAAGTTTGAACACAAACTACCACAATAACTAAGAAAAAACTAAAATCCTGAAACTAATAAATAAGCTGAATTTATTACACCTTTCTCTGATTTTCCTGATCCAAACAACCGTTGAAGTCTTTGGAGAAGGATGAGACTCTATCAAAGGTGGATCTGCTGATGTAAGTCAAACAAAAATATATTGCTGTAATCTTTTTTTTTTTTTAATCAGGAGAAACAATAATTCCCTATGTGAGCTGCTCATTTTAATTTTTTATATAACATTTTTAACATTTTGTTTTTAAAAAGCGTTTTTTAAATGATATCGCAGTAAAACACTTGTTGTTTTGGGTACATAAATATTATTTAACAGAAAAACACTGTTTTTCTTTACTTTGCAGGTCTCATTATTTGTTATAACACTTAAAGTTGACTGCACAAGATTCTTTATAAATAAAATTATTTCAATTAAAAAGAAAATTCAAACCATCCTTCCTACTACTACCCCTGATTCTGTGTCGGATGATGCTGCTTTAGAAATGTTACTAGAACCTGATTTGTGTTTGGACAGTTTTTGTCCTGTTGAGCTCTCTGAATTGGCAAAAAATAATAACCTCATCCAAACCATCCACATGCCTGCTAGATCCCATCCCAACCAGACTGTTTAAAGAGGTGTTTCCCCTAATTGATGTCCACATTTTGTATCTGCTTAATTTGTCTTTAATGAATGGTTATGTACCACAGCGCTTTAAGGTTGCCGTAATTAAACCTTTACTTAAGAAGTCTGACCTTGATTCCGAAATTCTGGGCAATTATAGACCTATATCTAATTTAACTTTCATCTCAAAAATTTTAGAGAAAATAGTTGCAGGTCAGTTGCGTGAACATCTAAAAAGAAATAATCAATTTGAAGAGTTTCAGTCAGGGTTTAGAGCTCATCATCGCACAAAAAACAACACTAGTAAAAGCCACTAATGATATTCTCATGGCCTCAGAAAATGGACTTGTGTCTGTACTGGTCCTGTTAGACCTCAGTGCTGCATTTGATACAGTTGATCACAATATTTTACTACAGAGATTTTTAATATGATATTGGGATTATAGGAACAGCTCTAAAATGGTTTAAATCATATCTATCTGATAGATTCCAGTATGTAAATATAAATAATGAATCTTCTTCATACACCAAAGTTAGTCATGGAGTTCCTCAGGGCTCAGTGCTTGGACCAATACTCTTTACTTTATATATGCTTCCATTAGGTGATGCTATTAAACAACATGGGATAAATTTTCATTGTTATGCTGATGATACACAATTATATTTGTCCATGAAACCCGATGAATCCAATCAGTTACTTAAGTTACAAGCATGTTTTAAAGACATAAAAACATGGATGACCCTTAATTTTCTGCTTTTGAACACAGACAAAACTGAGGTTTTGGACCTGAGCACCTTAGGAGTAATTTTTTTCAGTCTTTCTCCCTCCTTGGATAACATTAATCTGTCCTCCAGCTCTAATGTTAAAAATCTTGGTGTTATTTTTGATCAGGACATCTTTTATCCCCCACATTAAAAACGTTACTAGAAATGCCTTCTAATATCACTAAAATTAGGAACATCTAAAAATTATGCTGAAAAACTGGTTCATGCATTTGTCACACCTAGACTGGACTACTGCCATGGTTTGTTATCTAGATGTCCAAATACTTCTTTAAAAAGTCTTCAGTTGATCCAAAATGCTGCTGCCAGAGTCTTAACTGGAGCTTTTAGGAGAGATCATATCTCTCCAGTTTTAGCTTCTCTCCAATGGCTCCCTGTCAAATGAATTCAAAATCTTACTTCTAACCTGCAAAGCTCTCAACAGCCTAGCTCCATCTTATATTGAGCTCTTGTTAGTCCATATTTTCCTAACAGAGCACTTTGTTCTCAGACTGCAGGTTTACTTGCAGTTCCTAGAGTTTCCAAAACCAGAATGAGAGGCAGAGCTTTCAGTTTTCAGGCTCCTCTCTTGTGGAAACAAATTCCAGTTTCTGTCCGTGAGACTGACACATTGTCCAGTTTTAAAACTGGGCTTAAGACTTTCCTTTTTGCTAAATCCTATAGTTAGTGTTGGCTTGGGTTTCCTGAGCTATCCCTTAGTTATGTTGCTTTAGGCTTCGACTGCTGGAGGACAAGCTGACCACATTGTTTCACTCTGCTACTGTCTTTACTTACTCTGCTCAACCTATTTTGTATTTGTAATTATTTTTTTCTCTCCTTAACATGTGTTTTTGTCTTTCAGGTACATCTGCACCTACATCTTGACCTGTCATTCTGTGTTCGTCTGTCTCTCCTTCCTGTCCTCTCAAACCCAACCGGTCAAAGCAGATGGCCGCTTGTCCTGAGCCTGGTTCTGCTGGAGGTTTCTTCCTTTTAAAATGGAGGTTTTTTTCTCTCCACTGTTGCCATTGTGCTTGCTCAGGATGGGAGACTGTGATGAAGTGAGGATTCAACTTGTCTGTTGGTTTCCTTAGATAGAGAACTTTACTAATTGGCTGTTCTTTGTATGTGAATGTTCCTGTAAAGTGCCCTGAGACAACTTTGTTATGATTTGGTGCTATTTTAATACATTGAATTGGATTGAAGTAAAGTGACTGTTCTGATCTTTTTAAGTGGAATTCTGTGGGAAACCAATATAAAATATCTTACCTGTTATAGGTAGCTCTTAGAACGGCCTCAGTTTGAAAACCAGGCAAAAGTGAATTGCTGCTGTTTTTAAACAAATATATTTAAAGGAGCTCATGCAAACACCATTTTATACACCATTACATCACAATAAATTTATCATGAAACAAGTCTGTACACTTTTCAAATGCTAATAGTAGCAGTAGCTAGCTGTTGCATCTCTTGTGCAGGCTGGGGCACTTTATTTAGAAATATTGCTATTACTGCTCAGATAACCACATATGTGCAACTCAGTTTATAAGCAACAAAGTCCATGCTCAATAATCCAGGTATACAATCCAACATTTTTCAGTCAGGTTACAGTCATTTTATAAAGTAGTGTTTACTTGAACTGTAACCTTTTAAAGACTTTGTTTGGTGCTGCTCCATCTTCAGGTCCTCAGAACTCCCAGAATCCCTCTGATCTGGGAATAGCATCAAACGTTGGTTACGTACTGTAACCCCAGATTCTATGAATATAGGCGTAGCCCTTTAAGGCTGTCGCTGATGGGTTTATCCCGTTATGCAGAGCATAAGCACTGAAAAAATTAGTCCACGCCCACCTGCTGTGTGGGCCCCACCCGGTCCGTATAAATTACGTTAAGAGCGGGAAATCGGCTCCCAAAATAGCTTTTTTCTTCAGCCATTTAGGAGCCAGTGAGGCCCGACGCTTAAAGGGCTACGCCTATATTCATAGAATCTGGGGTTACAGTACGTAACCAACGTTCTATTTCATATAGGCTTCGCCCTTTAAGGCTGTCGCTGATGGGTTAAGGGCGAAGCGGATGTGGTCCTCGCCTCACTGGGTCCATTCGAACACAGTAAGAAGCGGAAGCTTGCCCAAAAAACGTCTTGTCACTCAGCTCCCCGTGTGCATAACTACGCATCGCGTAATTATGTGCCATGCACAGACGCATGTTGTGTAGCTATGCGTTCTGACAAAGCATGAATGCCCTGGAAAACTTTCAACGGAAGAAGAAGTTGAAAAGGGGGGGGGGGGCATGAACCAACTGGTTCATGGCTGAACAGTATAAACAGATTAATGTCCATGAATTGATTATTGATCAAATGAACTGATTGGTAACAATAATCATGAACTGATTAGTGACAATAGAACCAAAATCACAGACACGACTTGTGACTGATAACAACACCTCACACTGTAATGCATGCAGACAGAAGTGAGCTTAAACAGAGTTCCATGAGAACAACAATCTTCATTCTGTTAGAGCACTAAGGACAGAATGTGTCATGGAACGAACCGTTACATCACGTAGGTAAAAGCGAATAAATGAGCAGGGTGTTGACCATGTAGCCGCAGTGCAAATGTCCTGCATTGACATACCATTATGCAGAGCAGTCCAAGATGCGATACCCCTGGTCGAGTGTGCTTAGAGGTTGACAGGAGGCTCTAAATCTGATGCTCTGTAGGCTTCAGAAAAGGCCTCACACAGCCAGTGTGACAAGCGCTGGATGGATAACGGGCGACCTGCAGAAGCATCTCTATAATGCACAAACAATTGTTGAGTTTGAAACGCATTGCAGCTGTGCACGCTATGTAACACGTCAACGCCCGCACCGGACAGAGAAGATGAAAGATGCTTCCTCTTCTGATCTGTGGGGTGGGGGGGGGGGGGGGGGAGAAACCCCTCCAACGATATCACTCTTGATTTAAAAGAGCTCGTGATGTTTTAGGCATAAAAGCTGGGTTGGTCTTAAATCAGCTGAGCTGCCCGTCAGCCTAAATTCTAAGGCATGACGAAGCAACAGAGAGGGCAGATAATTACTTACCCTCTTAGCGGGTGTTAAAGCCAGCAGCAGGGCTGTTTAAAGAGACAAGAATTTTAAGTGAAAAACCCGATCCAGAGGCTCAATTGGAGCTTTGATCAGGGCTCGCAGGACCAGCGTTAAAAACCCACTGTGGAGCAAGTGGGCATGAAGCAGGCCTGTGTCTCTGAACATCTTTTAGAAAAAACGCTTAATCAGCGGTGATTAAAAGCTGTTCTGTCTCCAAAACCTTCGTGGCAGGAAGAGGTGACTGCAACGTACGTTAAAGCGTACTGAATGCCAACTTCCTAACCATCAGCTGTTGTAGAAAAACAACACGCCGCCTAAAAGGCATGAGGTGGCCTCTAAACCTTTCTCTGTACACCAGCGCTGAAAAGCCGTCCCCTTTGATGTGTACAGAACTGTGGTAGATGCAGCACGTGAATCTTGAATTGTGCACACTATCTCCTGAGGGAGACCCATCCTCTAAGTGGGACCGCTCAGCGGTCAGACCCACAGGTGCTAACCTATTTCTGGGTAACTCTTGATCGCTCCTCCTGCCTGAAGGAGAGCATCCTCCCTCCAAGGCAGTTCCACGGCGACCCGACAACAGACGGTGCAGGCCTGGGAACCATGGTGCGTTCACACGCTCGGGAGCCACCAGGAGAGCTGTCAATCCCTCCTCCTGAACTCGGTTCAGGAACCGTAAAAACAGAGGAGGTGGGGGAAAAGACGCGTACAAAAGCATTTTGGGCCACGGGCTGTGAGCAAATGCGTCCCCCCCCAGCGATGGATCGTCTCGCGGGCTCAGGGAAAACCATAGTTGACACTGAGCATTCTCTCGCGTCGCAAACAGGTCCACAGCTGCTTTGCCAACTTCTGCAACGTCTGAAAAACATCAGATCTGGATGGAGGGTCTGGTCCACGTGACGTGGACCGCCCCTGGACATCACGTCTGCCCCTCTATTCAGAACACCGGATATGTAAACCGCTCTAATAGAGAGCAGGTTTTGATGAGCCCAACACAGTAGCTTTCGCGCAATGTGTAACATCTGGGCTGAACGCACACCCTTTGATGGTTATGTACGCAGCAGTCACCATGTTGTCTGTGTGAATCAACACGTGTTGATTCTGTAGCACGGGAGCAAAGTGTTGAATCATATTCAGTGCTGTGCGACACTCCAAAACATTGATGTGGGCTGATGTGTAGTGGGGCCACAGCGCCCCTACTGCTTGAGATAGGCATGTCCCCCCCCCCAGCCTGACAGCGACGTGTCCGTGAAAACTGACCCGTGTGACGTGGTCTGCTGAGGGGGACTCCCTCTGACAGAAACAAGGTGTTTCCCCAGAGTCGGAGGTCTGCTCTCACAGAGGAAGGGACAATGATCATCCGTCGTTTTGTTTTACTGGATCCACATGGTGGAACTCAGCGAGAGCCGCGGCCGTGGAAAAGTCGAAGCTTGCTCGCGACGGTCCCTCCAGCGGGCCGGGATGAGCCGCGCAGCTTGATGAGGTGGCGCACAGCCTCTGGCACCTCCTCCGACTGTTTCAATTCGCCAGCATGGTTTGAAGCTGCTCTGAATAGCACGTCCGCGATGGGCTTCATCAGGTCTTGTGCAGTTTCTCCGGCAGCGAGGGGAGTAACGAAGCCAGGTGGATCGTTGGATCATCGTCATCCACGCTGCAGTCCTCGACAGGCAGACCATAGGAGAGGCACACATGTTGAGCTGGCGTCAGCTGCCTTACAGAGGGAGTTCTTTGTCTCCAAGGCAGGTCTGCGGCCTTCAGTCCCTTGGACATGCTATATGCTAGCAGCGCACGTTGTTGCTAACTGCGGCTGCCTGAAAACACATCGGTGGGCTCGATTGGAGAGCGTGGTCGCCGTCTGGTTCGTGTTCCTCCGGAGGGACGGGACGCTGCTCCGACCTGGGCAGCTTCGCTCCGGAAGCTTCCGCGAGGCTTGGCTCCAGGGGGGTTACCGAGGAATAGCCCCGCTCGGTGAATCCCTCAACTCTGGTGATGGGAGCGGACTGGGGACCGACTCCTCTAATCTACCAGGAAAGAACCGTCTGTGGCCTCGCCCGTCGGACGTCCTGTTGGAACGCGAGGCCGTATGGATCAAGACCGTGAGCCAGAGTGGAGCCCAGTGAAAAACAACCTTCCCGCCGATCATCCGAACTGGCGGGAAAGGCGAGGGACGTAGAAAAAAGGGGGTCCCTTCATGTCAGCCTCCTCCTGGGTTCCGCCGGGCAACCGTGAGGGCGCTGTCGGCCGGGAGCGGTGTGATCGCCGATGCGAAACGAGGTGGGATGGGGTGAGCATTCACTCAGCCCCCCTCCACCTACACTACGCTCCCCAGGAGGGAATGAGCAGCGGGGGCTGCAGCTGAGCACGCCTTGCCCCGGAGGAACCATCCGGTTCTCCCCGAGGGTCGGCGATAAGAGGAAAAAATAAAAGATGGCCTTGTCCAGCATGTAGTGACCTGTCACTGGGAAATGTTCCCCGACGCTTACCTTGGAATAAGACTGCTGTCATCTTCTCCTCGGGGAGGAGAACTCACCGGACGACCGGAGGTCGACTGCCGGGCCAAGCATCCTTCACAAAGGTTGGTCATTTACACAATTTATCCTCTTTGTTCTTCTGACAGTGCTATATTAGCTCGCTGAAGAAAAAATGGGAGCCGATTTCCCGCTCTTAACGTAATTTATACGGACCGGGTGGGGCCCACACAGCAGGTGGGCGTGGACTAATTTTTTCAGTGCTTATGCTCTGCATAACGGATAAACCCATCAGCGACAGCCTTAAAGGGCGAAGCCTATATGAAATAGAACTCATTTTTGCTGTGTTCCAGTTGTAACTCTGAAAACCAGTAGGATTTGCTAATGGTTTTGCTCAATGGACAGGCTAGTTACTATTAGCAACACAAGCCAATAAAAAAAAGGATTTCTCTGCATTCTGTGCATTCAAACAAATGAATGCTAAGTGTGTGGGTAATTTATGCAAACTGACAAATAATAAAAGTAAATGTTTATTGTTGCAGCTGTTTTCATGCACATGCTAGCCATATTGAATTTTTAAGTCCTGGCTGGTCTGGAATCCTTTTTTTTGTTGCCAAAAATCCAACTTTTGCATTATTTTATTTTATTTTATTTCTATCTTGGAATAAGTCTATCTTATTTCTAAGTACAAATGGAGTAAATGAGTTTGAAGACTCAAAGCAATCTGCAGGCTCCTTAGATAAATAATGTTAATTGACTTTTTATGTATATGAATGTTTCTGTTCAGTACCTTGAGATGACTTCTGTTGTGACTTGGCACAATGTAAATAAATTGAATTAAACTAAGTGCTAAATAAACTTCATGTTGAGGCCGTTCAAAGAGCTATCTGCTACAAATACTATATCCTTGAGGGTTGCCAGATAGGAACAATGCTGGTAAAGAACTGCTGTCAAATGACCCCATTTAGACCCAAACTTTGGTGTGTGCTATATGTGAGGACATGTTTTATCAGCTAACGTGGGGGAAGTACGATTTGTGAAGATGCATGCAGGCAGGAAGGGGGTTGTTGCACACTTGGCGAACACATCTGGACTGGCTGATCAGATGATGAGTGTTCATGTGAATAAAGACAAGGTTTTTTTTTTTTTTTGTTGGGGGGGGGGGGGTGAACTGAAATGTCAAAAACATTTGGACTTAGATAAAATGACTTCTATATTGTATAGACCCTTAACCTATTGCATATGATAATTACTGTTTATCTGGCAACTCTGATGCCTTTTCCCACTTCAAAAGATCTGAAATTTCCCTTTAAATGGACGTTAGTCCTAATAAACAGACCAAATAAGCAAAACATGATCTTATTTGACATTCTTTTTTTTTCTTTTTTTTTTTAATTACAGAAGCCTGCAAGTTTTGTTGTCACAGCAGATGTGACTTTGATGTGAGAGGGTCGTCGTGTTTTTCTGCTCAGCTGAATTCTTCCCGCCAGCAGAGCGCGTGCCTGCTCCTCCTACAGAAAGTGGGGGATTCCTGCTCGTCAGCCGAGCACAAACCCACTCCCCGTTTTTCTTTTCTTTTTTTCTGTGAAACTGTCAGAAGGAATAACACCGTCTTCCCCCCTAAAACCCTGTCAGAAAGCCCATGTAGTCCGAGCTTCCTCCGGTGCAGCGCGGGCAGGATGCTGCCAATCATCGGACACAAAGTGGCATTCTGGGTGATTTCCCTCTGCTTCCGTAAGTGCTTCCTTTACTTCCTAATCTTTATGTCGGGGGGTGCTCGGAGCAGACAGCTGTGGGGAGCGTGCTCGGGCTCTTAACAGTGAACAGTTTGTCTTGGTTTGTAAAATGAAAAAGAAGACGCGAAGCTTGAGTTATTTCCCTGAAAAACTGTGGAAGTGAGCCTCCATGAACCGCTCCAACTTCCTGATTAGTTTCCGGGCGGACCAATCACTGGAAGCTTTGTTCTGCGTTTGATCAGCGCTCGTGCACGTTTAAAGCTCTCTGTTTGTTTATTATTGTTTGTTTGTTTGTTTTTTTTTTTTTTTGGGGGGGGGACTATCCCTCTGCGTGATAAGCCTCGTCGCAGGCAGGAGTCAACCCCCCCACAAGCCTCCAGTTACTGTTACAAGGTGTGCTCCGGGATTTCTATCAGTTTAAAAGTCATTTATTCTTTTTTTTTTTTTTTTTTCTCATGTGAAACAAACTCTGTCGTTCACTTTTAAAGGGACTCATGAAGTCGGATAAATAAATAAAAAAAGATGATCTGATCAAACGGTGCAGTTTGAAAGAGTTTATTCTATAGTTTTCTTCATATAGACTTGTGAAACGCGGGTACGCACTGAATGTAAACACTGCTGAACGCTGCAGTGGTCCATTAGGCTGTATAGGGAAACAAATATGGGGGGGATCAGACAAGCGTAGCTCCACGAGAAGGCGTTTAGGTGGAAATTTAAATGAATGTGCTGCAAAACGGCAACGAACGAATAATGAATCATGTGTCTGCGAAGAGCTGTGTCCATTTTCTGCTTAATGCAACAGGAAGCACACCTTTAAAAAGTTTTAGTTTGTCAGGCCACGGAATATGTTCCTAAAAGTATTAAAGCTGATCATATATCTGTTTGTTCATCGCTGTTGCTTTCGTTCTTTGTGAATATTTTAATTAATTAATTGTTTTCTTGAAGCTACAGGTCTGACGGGACAGATTGGTTTGGATAGCCCCCCCCCCCCTTACTTAAAAGAGTAATAAAAAAAATGCATTATTTGTCTGATATTAACTTTTGTTGGATCTTCTGAAACGTGACACAAAAAGAAGCAAAAACAGAATAAATCTGTAAGGGGTCGAATACACTTTCACAATGCTATATAGGTGTGTTTGCCTAAAATACCCTCCATAGTGCATGACCATGCAACACACACACACACACACACACACACACACACACACACACACACACACTGCGCACAGTAGTGTGAGTGATGAGCCCAGTCTGTTTGCAGAGAGGTCCGCTCACAATGTGTGGCTGCAGTGGTGGAGCGGTTTGAACTGTGTGACCAGTAGTTTTCATGTGGCCAGTGCAGCATGGACCATGAGCAGAATGAGATTAAAGCCGAGCACAGGAGAGTCTGTCGCTCCCGCTGCTACTTACAATCGTCTTAATGTCAGAAAAAAAAAAGAAATATAAAAGCAACGCATTCGCACCAGAAGTCGCTACAGGAGAGAAAACAAACTTGTGTATAAAAGCATAATCCTAATGATGCAGCAAAAAATAGCGATACATTAATTTATTTATAGGCATGACTCATTTCTTATTTTCACTCATTGTGTGAAAGAAGCTTTCACACTATTGAGATCCAGTTTTCTTCCGTACGTTTTTCAGCATCTTTCTCGTTCCACAGTTTTTGTGCCATTTCAACAAATCATAAATCAAAACCAAAAAAGTCCATGCTCAATAATCCAGGTATACAATCCATCAATAATCCAGGTATACAATCC
>NC_056503.1:39799895-39805541 GCF_014905685.2 Nematolebias whitei
CAATAATCCAGGTATACAATCCATCAATAATCCAGGTATACAATCCAACAATTTTCAGTCAGGTCATCTGGACAGTTTTTTTTTTTTTTTCTGAAACGTTTCACCTTCCATCCAGAAGGCTTCATCAGTCAAGGAAACACAAAACTGATTCTTCCCCCAAACAGCTTACTCCAAAGTGGAACAAACCAGTTATGTTGGTGCTAAGATGGTGTCTTTGGCACGCCCCTTCCTCAGATGCTGGTCCTCTTCCTCGTCGACAGTCATGTCAAACTGGTACAAAACCACAAATAAAAAAAATAAAAAAATCTTAGCATAAATCAAAATGTTCAGCTCTTTCAGGACAATCCTGCTCTGACTTTTGGTATTGGTGCAACTTTAGCTTTTTGAAATATTTAGCCTTTTCTGACATTTTTTTTCTTCATAGAAAATGAATTGAGCTCATTTTACATCCTTCCCATCTTTAGCTCTGTTTACAACCTTTTGCTTCTCCTTTCACATTTTGTTCTGCTTCAGCTTCTTTCAGCTTCTTTGTACAATTTAAAAAAAAATTCAGCTACTTTCAGCTGTTTTGTGCAAATTTAAACATTTTTTCAGCTACTTTCAGCTGTTTTGAGCTCCTTTCAGATTCTTTCTGCTAAATAAAACATTTTTGTGCTTCTTCTAACTTATTTCTGCTAATTTCAGCTTATTTCTGCAAGTGTCCGCGTTTTCTGCTATTTCAGCTACTATTTAGCCGTTTTATGCCAATTTTAGCTTTTTCAGCTATAATCCCACATTTTTTTTTTGCACTTTTTTCAGCCAAATTAATTAAAAATGTGCTCTCTCCACTTCCTTCTGGTAACTTAAGCTTCTTTCTGCCTTTTTAGCGGCGATTCAGCTGTTATTTATTTATTTGCTCATTTCAGCTTCTTTCAGATAATTTTCACTTTTTCGTGCTCGTTTCTGCTTCTTTCGACCTAATTGGGCACAATTGTGCTCTTTCCACTTCCTTTTGGTAATTTAAGCTTCTTTCTGTCTTTTTTTTTAGCTGCTATTCAGCAGCTTTTTGCAATTTTTTCTTTTGGTGAATATATGTGTGCTTTCTCCTGCTACTTTAAGCTTGTTCCAAGTTTTCAGCTACTGTTTTAGCATTTTTTTTTAGCTAATTTCAGCTCTTTTTAGATAAATTCAAGTTTGCTTTTTTGTGGTAATTTCTGATTCTTTCAGGCTAATTAAATTATTTCTGCTCCGTTCAGCTTTTTTCCCCCAAATTCTTCAGCAATAATCATTCACACATTTTCGCAGGAAATGAACTGTCTGTGAAATCAGTTTGCTGGAACCTAAAGAAATGTTCCACATCGTTCATGATCACCTTCATGGCTACTGGTCTGTCAGTGTTTCTTTCGTTACAGACCAGTGGGTGAAAAAGTCTTGTTGTATCTAAAACAACAAAGCTCGTTCTTCTGAAAAACCTTTAAAAGCCTTTTTCGAGCAGCCTTGCTACAATTGACTGCGTGCACAAACAGAAGCTGTGTTTGCATATTTGGCACCGAGTCCAGGATGTTTGGCCGGACCTCACGCTCATGACAATGCTTCGCCTGCTCCTCCACAGTTTAATATTCATGGAGCTAAAATCTCAGCACAGTCGAGGTTTGGAGAGCAGCTTGTTGGTGACACGGGGTGCCACGTCTGCTGCTTTCCTGTGATGTTGTCCGTGTGGTTTCCACCCACTGTCATTTCTGATGTGCACTGGAGCGGTTTGCAGCCGAGTGTGACTTAGTCGGGATGAGGAGCAGCACCTCCACATCGGAGGCCGCGGCTCTGTTTGCGTTCGCACGAAGCGCATTTCGACTGCGACACCTGTGGTAGCTCTCGACATTTGCATCTTCTCATTGACACATGGAGGAAAGAAGACGGCTGTGCAGGAAACAACGCGTGAATTCAAACTGTTTAAAGACGTAAAGAAGTTTGTTTCCCATTAAATAGGTTTGGTTGTATAATTTTGATGTGGAATAGAGTTATAGAAGCTGTTGTTGTTCCATCGTGATATTAGGACTTACAGAATCCTTTTTTCCTCCTAAAGAACCTGTCCATGTGTCCCTACTGCAAGATGGCTGAGTTCTGGGACAGAAAAACAGGACTGGGAGGTGTATGTGAGAGACAGTGATGAGGAGAAGTCCGAGTCCCAGAAAACAGTCATTATTCTGACCCCCAGCTGAGGCCACAAGGTCTGAGGTTTGGGAAAAATTAGATTTGAGTCATTAAACAGAGAAACTGGTTAGAGTCAAAGTCGAGGCCCGAGGGCCAAATCTGGTCCTTGTTAACATCTTGTCTGGTCCTCAAGGTGATATTTTAAATGTCAAACTTTATATTTTGCTTTATTAAGTGCATATTTCAAGGTTCTTTATTGTCATGTGCATCACATGTGGTACATGAGGTGGAACGAAATTGTGTACTCAAGGTCCCAGTTACACACAAAAAAAAAAAGCAAAAATATAAAATATAAAAAAGAAACAGTATACAAGTATCTAAGATATATGCTAAACAATAATAATGTAACACTGTACAGTGTTTCCCCTACCATTATACAAGCGGGGCGTCCCACCAACAGAAACGAGCACCACGTCTACCGAATCGTACACATCACCACCACCCCCCCCCCACCCCCCCAAACCGCCTGTCGGCACTGACGTAACGCTAAGCTAGCGGCTCACAATACAGGTGCGCTAAAGCTAAAGGCAGCTTCTTCTCTCACACTGAAACCCTCTCGCACACACACTCAAACTTTCGGTACAAACAGTACAAGGCTCAAATGTGCCCCCCCCACAACACACACACACACTCTAAAACTTTGCATAAAATGTGCGCTACGCAGCTCAGCAGCTCAGCAGCTCAGCAGCTCAGCAGCTCAGCAGCTCAGGACGTGTTTCTGTCCGTCCCCCGACAAAAGTCATGGACGAGATGAGCGCCCCGCCATGGCAAGTTATCTAGGGCAAACACTGCTGTATAATAAGGTGTATTAAACAGCAGCCTGAACATGAGTCTGTTGTGAGCAGATGGTAGCAGCTTAAAGGCAATAGATCAGCAGTATAGATAATCAGCAGTCCAGATACAGTGACATATCACCAAAGTGTCATTACAGTGATTTTTCTTGTTAGGGATTCATGAGTCGAACAGCTTCAGGGTAGAAGCTGTTCCTCAGTCTTGTGGTTTTACACTTAATGCTCCTCAGCCTCCTGCCTGAGGGGAGCGGGGCAAAAAGTGTATGTGCTGGGTGAGTGTGGTCCTTCATGATGCAGGTGGCCCTCTTCCTGCATCTGGGGGTGTAGATGTCTGTGATGGTGGGGAGGCTGACTCCAACAGACTTCTGTGCAGCCTTCACCACTCTCTGCAGAGCTTTTCTTTCTGCAGCTGTGCAGCCTCCAGGCCACATGTTGATGCTGGAGCACAGGATGCTCTCCACTGCACACCTGTAGAAGGAGGTGAGGACTGAGCTTCCCGTGACAGTTGGCCAACGTTGAAACCAAGAAAGTTTTGTTTGCATTTTTCAGTAATCTTTGATTTTGATGTGGGAAGAGCAACAGAGAACGTCAAATGAACCTGCAACCAAAAAGAAAAAGATGTCAGGTTAATGAATTGAAATTGGCCCTCGGTTTGAACAAAGTGTTTAATTTTAGCCCCTTTTGTAACTAAGTTTTATGCCATGGCTCTAAATAGTAACATTAAAAAATGTTACTATTAAAACATCAAAAATATGAACTTTGTGCATGCTCCTTTCTTTCAAAGTTCAACTTGTCGTCATGGCACCCACCAGCACAGGTTGACAAAGGGCTCGTTTCTCTTCGCTCAGCTGTGCTATGATAAGAGAAGAAGTGATGATGAGCAGCACGAGAGGAACCAACTGAGAAAAGTGCTTTTACTCGTAAGAGAAAGTGTCACTTTAAATCATGGACAGCCTGTCAGATCCATGCAAGTTCTCTACTTTAGTGACAAGTGACGACGAGATGCAAAACAGAGACATGACAACACCAGAAATCATCCACTGGTTAACACAGAGCCTGTTTTTTCTGTTTTAGCTGCTTCCTCACAGCAAGAGAACTCACATGAAACTCACAAGTGTTTTGATCCAGATTTCTTTCCTGACACAACCTGGGCTCGAACCAGCAGCCTGAAGATGATGAGACTGCAGCACAGACCACCGAGCTACTGCAACCTTGTTAATGCTGATTCATTATATCCGTTAGCTTCACTGACTTTATTCATTACGTTTGACCTTATCATTGAAACACCGTTATGTTCATATCAGTTAATTGATCGTAGTTGGGGTACGCCATGCTCGCCTTTAGACCTGAGCGGGTCATCCGGCCGATGCTTTGGCTAATACGCAGCTTGAAACGATCTGCAAACTACCCTGCTGCTTTGTTAGCTGTAAACGCTGATGGAGTGGCATGTGCAGTTAGTGAGGTGAGGCAGAAAATCACAAATCTGACCCTGACTGAACTTTGTAATTTATATGCTTTTTAAATTTTTCTATAGGGTTCAGTTATTTTGCTTGATTAATGGCCTGCTAAAAGTGCATTTAGGTTATTTAAAAGGTATTTTAAAAGTCCATATGTCTCTTCAAAGCTAAAAGGGCATGCGTTTCATGTAGGTAGTATTTGCATAATGAAGCTACACTTGGAGTCTGCTCCTCGGCTGTAACTGGATCAAGAGTTGCTTCTGCGGCTCCTGTGGCTGCTGGCGAGGCTTGAGCCGTAACACACACTTCACATGTAACGAGACACATGGTCAGATGATGCTCTGCCTTTAATGCAGCTTGCACAGAAGCTTATCAAAATACAAACCAAATGTAGTATTACAACACTGTGTCGTCTGCTCAGAAAAACTGCTTTTGTAGAAGTATAATTTGTATCTCTGGCATCTTAAACAGTGTCTGTGAGGGAACGTTGGCTTTTTCTTACTAGATTTGTTCAGTTTGGATTATTGTAACGCTCAGAAGGTGTTGTAAAATCAGCCATACTTTTATATATATTGTGTTTATTTTATTTTTCTAATTTAGGCAATGAACACAATATTTTCTGATAAAGCCTAAAAACCCTTCAATAAAAAAAAAAAATTGTTAGAATTTTTTCAAAATCTCGGCTAACCTCACAGAAACAACACTGCACACTAGAGTTCCTTCTGTCAGCAGAAGATCTCATTATAAATGCATTTTTATCCCATAATGATCGTATAATAAAATAATGCATTCGTCTAAGTATTCTTTTAATTTTACCCTTAGATTTTTATACTTAACTCACTGTAAAAATTTATTGGAACAGACTTCAACTCACCCTGGAAGAGGCACGTCTCTCCCGGCTGGACCTCACATTTATATGATCCAAGTTTAAGATAAAATAATTACGTTGAAAACAAACCCAACAACAATTTATTTAAATATGCAACTTTTTTAACTGTTTAAAATGTTTAAAAATTGTTTAATCTTCTGTATCTCAAACTAGTGGAATTGAATTGGGTCGATTTTGAACTGGGTAAATATTACTTCCAGTTGTCAACAAAGACTAAAAATTTATGCTGCATAAGATGGCAAAACATTCTGGTGCAGGATAAAGTATTGTATATGTGTATAAATATATGTGTGTATATATGTATATATAAATATATATA
>NC_056503.1:39805941-39862361 GCF_014905685.2 Nematolebias whitei
ATATATATATATATATATAACCTATGTAAACAAAGGGGTTGTATAAGACCAGATCAATTAGGTTTTATTTTGTATATTTTACAAAAATATTTTCAATGTAATTCTAGCTCATTTAATCACCATACTTGCTGCCGTACATGTTGCACCGCCGTATAAGTCACAACAGTCTAAAAATGTCTAACAAAGTGAAAAAACATAAATACGTCGCTTCACCGTATAAGTCACATCTCTTATATGTCACCGCTGACCACCCAGAAACGTGGAACAATGTTCTGCCAAAAATCGATTGGCTGCCAAATGGCGGCCGCGGGAGCGTGCATGGGAGGACTTTAGCAAGAATTTAACAAGATTAACACTTAAATCAATTATTTGTTTGCTCGACAATATAGTAAAGGTGTGTCTCAGTTGAACTTTTCCTCAATAAATGCACTTTAATGGTCCAATCAGTTGCATTTCTCCTGGGCAGCGTGGTGAAATGCAACTGATTTGACGTTTATTCCAGGAGTTACCGAGCAAGATGAAGGTGGCTTTGTATGGCAAGCCAAGTGTCTCATTAATAGCCTCTTTTACATATTAATGAGCCACTTGGCTTGCCATATTGCTCGAGGGCCCTCTAGTGGCTGAAAATAGTGTTGAATATTTTCCATGTCAGAATGAATGAAATTGTCAGCTCTCAGTCAAAAATGGGGAAAAACGTATATTAGTTGCTTGGGTGTATAAGTCTCAGGACTTGCACATTTATGCAAAAAAGGTTTGACTTATATGGCGAAAAATACTGTAAGTACATGTTAGGACAACTTAAACTTGCATTTTAGTTTTGTGTATGTTCTTATTTGGGGAGTGGTGGCGCAGAGGTTGGAGAGGTGGGCCTGTGATCCCAAGATTGCCGGTTCACGCCCCGGCCCAGACAACATCAAAAAT
Source organism: Nematolebias whitei (assembly GCF_014905685.2). Lineage (NCBI taxonomy): Eukaryota > Metazoa > Chordata > Actinopteri > Cyprinodontiformes > Rivulidae > Nematolebias > Nematolebias whitei. The sequence continues at coordinate 39,806,863 of NC_056503.1, forward strand.
TGTGGGTGGGGTAGGTGAAGCACCCACACTTTCCCCCACCCTCATTCGCCCCACTCTGGGCCCATGAGCAAGGCCCTTAACCCCCATCTGCTCCCCAAAACAGGTCTCTCTTGAAAATGAGTTCTCGTGGCTCATTGAGACTACCTGGATAAATAAAGGGTAAATGAAAAAAAAATCCATTCAAATAAAAAGGTATTTTTTCATTAACGTAAAGTTCATTCTCTCCTTGAAAAATCTGTTTAAATCAGGTGTTAACTGTTTACAGGCTAAACTTTTGTGAGCGAGGGATTGCTGAACACAAACATATTATGCAGCTTTTATAAATATATAGTGAGGACAGAATTTAAAAAAATCACTTAGTGCTACTTTTAGAGCACTTAGTTACGTGAAACAAAACAACAAGAGGATCAGGGTCCTTTTGCCACCTGAGGATGTCAGATCTATTATTCCTTTTGTTTAAACGTCCATTTTGATGTTCCTGAATTTAGTCTTCTCTCCAGCCACCACATGATAGCACACTGTAGCATGAGGATAGTTTTCTTGTGTAAAGCTGAGGGATGGAGCTGCTGTGTATTGTTGGAGGGAGACATGTGGAAGCAGCATCCAGGTTTAATGGCCCTCAGCGTGTTTGTTCATTGGTCTCAGATGTGATTTGTGGATATGGCAGCGCTGCAATATACCGTACATCAGTGTTGTGTTGGTAAACAGATTTTAGATGCTGTTCCCTCTTTCTTTTTTTATTTTTGAACAGTCGCTGCAGTAGTTTGTCTTTTGTTCTGTACAACACAACCTATTTGGCAGCCGCTAGTTGTTCCATTTTGCTTTGAACAGTTCACACTTACGGTAAAGAACTCATTTAATGCACACTGGCGTTTGTTTGTGTGATATAGTACCGGTGACTTAAAGCACTTGCGTTGATGCTTCCTTTCCTTTTCCTTTGTGTTTACTAAACGCTGGAGGAAATTAAACCGGCAGGCGGATATTGACCAATTGTCAAACTTTCAAAATACAAGAAATCACATAATTCCTGATGCTTCCTTACATTTCTATGTTGACGACACCGTCGTTTATTGTCGAGCTAGAACAGTTGCTAAAGTTTTTCAGCTTTTACAGTCTGCATTCAACATCATCCAGTCAGATTTGTTTAATCTCAAACTTGTGCTAAATGCTGACAAAACCAAAGGGAAGTTGCTTTCAAACAGGAAGTCTGTCCCAGCAGTCCTTCCATTCTATTTTTTCTTCAAATGGTGCTCTTATTGAGTTTGTCGATTCTTATAAATGGGTATTTTGGTCGATTGGCATGTCTTTTTTTTTAAGCCTCATGTCGAAAATTTGGTAAAGAAATTGAAAGTAAAACTGGGTTTCTTTTTTTGAAATAGATCCTGTCTAACTCTGAACAGTAGGAAACACCTTGGAACTGCTACATCCCTCCCCTCCATTGACTAGGGTGACATTATTTATATGAATGCTTCTGCAAACTCCTTGCAGATGTTGGATGCAGTCCATCATGGTGTCCTAAGATTCATAACTAGCTGTAACTACCGTACTAATCACTGCACCCTGTACTCAGTGGTCAATTGGTCATCTTTAACTTCACGCAGACTCACACTGGTACATTTTCATCTTTAAATCACTTCTTGGTCTGTTGCCTTCATAAATTGATAATCTGCTGCTGCTAGGGAAAAACAAACGCATATAAAGAAAACAGAAACAGGGACAGACCCTGTCTATGACAAATAAAGAACCTTAAATCCTTGAATTTGTCAGTGCAGCTACAGCGTGCGCTCTCAAGACATAATTACCTTCAGTGTCCCCTCAGTGCAGACTGAATTAGGCAAAAGGGTCTTCTCTTACTCTGCTCCTGTATCCTGGAACACCTTGCAAAAGATCTGAACCTCTCGACTTTAACCACACTGGGTTTCAAACAACTGTTAAGTTCATGGCAAAAACCAGCGCAGACATGTTCCTGTTTTTAGTGTTTTACATCACTTTGTAATGTAGCTGTTTTTTTTTTGTTTGTTTTGTTTTTATATAATTTCTTCTATTTACTTTTCATTTGGTATGCTTTTTATATGATTGTCTATTGTTATCTGTACCTCATCTGTGTTCTTTGTTTAAAACAGGTCTCTCTTGTAAACGAGTCTTTGTTGGTCAATGAGACTAACCAGTATAAATAAAGGTTGAATGAAAAAATATATATAAAGGGGCATTTCAAGACAATTGAAAGTATTGACCAGTACTGATTGACAGTTTTCAGTGATCCATATCAGAGTAGCTGCCAAGCTTCACTCCTGATCCAAAATTGGCTATGGCTTTACAGTCATACCACAATATGGCTAACATATTGATGTAATGTGCCAACATGTTCACTGTTTGAACATTTTTTAAAAATACTAAGTAAGATCAGTTTAGCGACATTCAGTGTTTGTAATTTGGCTGTTTTCAATTCAATTCAAAAGTACTTTCCCAAAGGGAAATTAAGTGTTGTCTTAGCTCATCATCCTGGTTCCATTCAAGAGTTATAGATGCTGATAACTGTGGGTAGGAATGATCTCCTGCAGCGAATCCGAAGAATCTAGCCACAGATACCGATCAGTCCACCCGGATTCAACTTACTTTCAGATCCGACGGGCCTCTCGGTCCTCCTGGACAGCAGGAATGCCCGAATGCCAGGCAGAATTCCTCCCCGAGCGATGGTCACTCCTCCCAGCAGTGTGCCGAGCTCCTCATGGCCACAGACAGACAGCTGAAGGTGCCGGGGGATGATCCTGGTCCTCCCTTTGTCACGAGCTGAGTTTTCCACCAGCTCCAGGATTTTGGGGGTCAGGTACTTGAGCACCACTGCCAGGTTGACCGGAAATGGTCCACGGCGCCTCCTTTTCAACTCATTTGGGATTTGGGACTGTATTTGAGCTTTTGAGATGTTAATCAGCTACTCCTGGTTGCTGGACATGGACACCGGCGACCCCCGTGACCCAAAATGGAATAAGCGGATAAAGATAATGGATGGATGGATGGATGGATGGATGGATGAATGTAACAGAGCTACTCCAACATACAGCCACCCCGAGTGGCGCAATTCTAGAACATAATTTTTGTGGCAGTAGTGATAGAGCTACATTTAATACCACCATTTATTGTCCAGACACCCAGCTGAGTTCAACCGGCTAACTTTTGAAGATAGTATGGCTAAAGAGGCTGCCACACAGTGACATATAATATCAACATATGCCAACGTGAAAAAATGTAAAACACGCTGCTGTAAGTCACACATTTGCTGTAGGTTTGGAATAAATTACCAGAACGCAGACATACAATGACATAAGTCGTTCGCCGACGCCAGACAGAACTTTTGTGCATGCACAAAAAAGTTTCAGGTATGAGACAAATAAGTTATGCATAAGTTTACACATGGTAAATGCAAAATTACTCATGAGGTGACATACATTGAAAACCAGCTGGGCAATTGTGACGCGTATGCATAACCTATTTCTAACTAATGACCACCTTCTAACTAACTTGTCTGTAACTTATATCTGCCATTTCCAATGTATTGTAATATTTGTGCCTTAATGGTTTAATGTTTCAAGTGCCATAAGGGACAGGGAGCTAGGCATGTGAGGCTTGTGTGTAGGAGAGACAGAAGTGGAATACAGAGTTGTGGCAGAGAGCCACAAATCTGTCATGTATGAGTTGCGTATGAGCTAGGAACAAGTTGTGGATTCATTTCAATATGGTATGCATATGTCCAAGAGACGCTTCCAGTTGATTTTATTATTCCATCTTCAGCGTATGGCAATGTGTTTGACAAATTTTCATACATCGGCATAAGTTGTAAAACGTTAGTGTGACGAAGCCTTAACCACACACTTTAGAGACAACTAAAGAAAAGAGACAAGTTTCTTTGAGACAGTGAAAAGATGAATAGGATTGCATTTTGAGATTGAAAAATGTAAAATGTGGTACAAATTCAATAAATTAATATTATTATTACTTCATTTCAGCTGAGAAGGGAAATAAGGTTTTTGTTCATTATTGCTGTTAAATAAACTATGTTCTACTCTCCCGACACGAAATAATCATCTAAGCACTAACAAAGCTGTGTAAGAAAAAATCATCATCATCTGACATTTTAGTTTTCCCTTGTTGATAAGGTTTTACAAGGTTTCCCTTGTACAACTAATGGAAATAGCTAAACATTAATTAAATTATTTTTTCTTCTTCTCGTTCTTTCGGTTGCTTTCTTCTTCAGGGATTGCCTCAGTGTACTAACTCACATGAAATAGCTAAATAATATTAACTAATATTAACAATTTAATTACAGTGTAACTGGAATTTTTCTTTACCGCATCGTTGTAAGATAGTGAGGCATTTCTGGTTTCAGGAAACAACACAGCACAACGACTGTTTCACTGAAGGTTTTTAACTATATCGTTGAAGCATTGGATGCCAAGGATTATTGTGCCACACTTAGACCTGTCTAAAGCTTTTGACACTCTCAGAAATTGTTTTCTGAGATCACACCATTGTTTGGTTCTGTCTTTCAGATCAGAGGCAATGTGTTCAACATAATGGTATTTCCTCAAGTTATTTAACAGTCAACAACGGTGTACCACAAGGTTCAGTCTTAGGACCAACCCTCTTTACAATCTAGATAGGTAATGTAGGTCAGAGCATCCCTGATGCATCCTTACATTTCTATGCTGATGACACAGTTGTTTACTGTTGAGCTAAAACAGTCGCTAAGGCTTTCCAGCTTTTGCAATCCGCCTTTGACATCATCCAGTCAGACTTGTTCCATCTCAAACTTGTCCTAAATACCGATAAAACCAAAGGGATGCTTTTTTCAAACAGGAAGTCGGTCCCAGCAGTTCTTCCTCTGATTGTATCCTCAAATGGTGTTCCTATTGAGTTTGTTGATTCCTATAAATATTTGGGTATATTGGTCGACTCGCATCTCTCTTAAGTTTCACGTGGAAAACCTAGAAAGGAAATTGAAAGTTAAATTGGGTTTCTTTTTCAGAAATAGATCCTGTCTAACTCTGAATGCTAGGAAACGCCATGTTCAGTGAACGCCTTCCCTCCATTGACTATGGTGACATTACTTACATGAATGCTCCTACAAGCACCCTGCAGATGTTGGATGCTGCCTATCATGGTGCATTAAGATTCAAAACTGGCTGTAACTACCATACCCATTATTGTACCCTGTATTCACTGGTTAGCTGGTCATCATTAACTTCACACAGACTCTCCCACTGGTACATTTTCATCTTTAAATCACTTCTTGGTCTGCTGCCTTCATACATCTCCTCCTACATGTCTCTGCATGAGTGCAGCTACAGCGTGCGCTCTCAGGACATTATTACCTGCAGTGTTCCCTCAGTGAGAACTGAACTAGGCAAAAGGGCTTTCTCCTACTCTGCTCCTGTTTCCTGGAATATCTTGCAAAAAGATCTGACGCTCTCGACCTTGACCTCTCTAAGTGGCTTTAAACATCTGTTAAGTTCCTGACAAGAACCAATGCAGACATGTTCCTGTTTTTAGTTTTCTACACCGCCTTATAATCTAGCTGTTTTTCCGCTACTTTTTCCTTTTGACTATCCTTTTGGTTGCCATTTTATTTTAATTTGTAAAAAAAAAAAAAAGTCTGTATGCCTTTTTTATTGTCTAGTTGTTGTTGTTATCCACTGTCGTCATCACTCTTTGTTAAAAAAGTCAGGTCTCTCTTGTAAATGAGTCCCCAAGGCTCAATGCTATTAACCAGTCTAAATAAAGATTGAATGGTTTTAATAACTTTAATGCACCTTTGGTTTATAATCTGCAAGTTCCTGCTGTAAAAAAATGCGACTTTTTGGTTACGATTTGGTTTGCACTTTATCTGATTTACCTTCCTGTTGTTTTGAACCTTGTTTCCCTTCTGGTTAATTTCACTGGACATCTGCTTTTATTACAATAACAATGGAAACTGAGCAGTTTGTTTAAAAGCGCACAGTGAAGCAATCCCGAGCTTTCATCATCTACAGCGAGCGAGTTCCCCTCTGTGTGGCTCAACTGAAAACATGGTTGGAAACAACAGACCTGATTATGCAGGATGAGGAGGCGATGAAATGGAGGTGCTCCCATCAGCACTCAGCATTTTATGGGGGGTTACTCCCCCTCCTCCTCCTCCTCTCTGGGATGAGCCATGAAAAGACTGGAAGTTTGAGCAGATGTAGCAGAATGTATTGTGGATGTGAATGTATTCCTGTAGGAAACCTCGTTTCACCCAAAAAATGTTGCATTTTTAATAGCGGCTGACACTGGGATGCTACATGACGATGTCGTCTGTTCACTGGAACAAAGACTGAGATTTGCTCAGGCTTATTTTGTGCTTTGTGTAGAATACACAAATTAAAAAAAATGTAAAATAAGTGTTTGTGTAGGGCCTTGACCAGAACATATTTGTTAAACAATTATTTTATAGTTATATTTTAGAACTTTTCGTGTATTAGTGGTGACAACATTCCCTACACTTGTGCAGTGTGGGTTTTAAGGGAATTCAGGTTGTAAAAAAAAAAAAAGTAAACTAATTTAATTCTCATAATTAAACATTGTTAACAGCAAAACATGGGTTTCTGTGGGCCCCAGATTAAAGCAAAGATGTGCGTATAACTTTATTTTATTTCCCCCTAAACTCACAGTGTTCTCTCTGTGATAGAGTCCCAGACAGACTGTGTGAGCTGCAAAGCATGCTGGGTAGCCATGTAGAAATTATATGTGCAATGTTTCTGAATGTGGAAACGGGTAGTTCTTGTTAATGTTCTGTTTAGGTTTGCTTTGGCATTTATGGTGAAGTGGCTGTAATTGGCTGTAAACTGACACCAGGAGTCAGCGGTTGCTCCCAGTACGTATAAGTGGGAGAGCACTGAGTGGTTTAATGGTGAGTATCTTCATGGAAGAAGGAAATCTCAGGGTGAGGCCTGGCATGGCATTGTGTTGTGTAAGTCAATGTATTCAGTGTGGAGGGGACTCTTCTTAATGTGTCACAAACTGAGATTGGCACATAACAGGATGACCTGACCATTTTACATTTTTTAAAGGTCACTCTCATGGATATTTTCTGATAGTTTTTTAAATTTTTATTAATAAACTTATCTGCGTGGCATCAGTGGAACAACCCTGTTGGACACAATTAAAATATTTAAATGTTTAATTAGATTCAATGTAAACTGTTATGTTTCTGCTCACCATCATTTAAAGATGGTGTTGAGCGCTCAGAAGTCGAACTAAAATATAATTTATTCAAACGGCGCTTATTTTGATTCCAAACTCCTTTTGAGACAGAGGAGCAGCGGATCTACTCTGAGCTCCCCCTGGATGATGGAGCTCCTCACCTTATATCTAAAGCTGATCCAGGCCACCCTACCCGCTTGTGTCCGGGAACTTGTCCTTTTGGTCATGATCTAAACCTCATGACCAGAGATGAGGCTTGGAACGTAGTACCTTTCCATTCAGCTCTTTCTTCACTACGATTGACCAAAGCAACGCCCTCATTACTGAGATTGAAGCCCCAGTCCATCGATCCATCTCCTGCTCCATGCTACCATCACTCGTGAATGACAAACATGCCCAGATTCGTAAACTCCTCCACCTGAGACATTTTTGAAGCCATCTCACTCATTATTGTCGCAGACTATCACTTCTATTGCTTTAAATGAGGAACAATCAAAAGTGCATAGTTCAACATTTCTCTTGTCATGTAAGACGTTGCACCTTTTACTGTATTGATGTGCACTTCATGGTTTTATTATATACAGATGATTTAATAAATCACCACAAGCTTTTCTATTTTGTTGTCTTGTTAAAAAATGATTTCATTCATCAGTAAACAGGCTTTGTGAGAAAACGTCAAATTTGTTGATGAAATTCGGTCCTTGCATTCTTTAAATGTGAATAATTTTAGCAAACAAACACTGAAATAATATCCTTAAGCTTGGTTGAAAACTTGGACTCGTTACAAACTGGCTGGAATCCCAAGCTCTTTCTTTGTGTATTCATGGGTAAAATAATTAGACTCCTTACAATGTTCATTTGTTCCGAGATAATGGCTTTATTCCAGGCTTCGAGCTCAGACGTGTTTTAAATTTAACTCCGTTTAGAGAGAGAGGACTTATTTTCAATTTGATGGAATTATCCGACCAACCCTCGGTCATAAATATTCCACAGAGATCGATCAGTTTGATCAAAGATCATTAGAATCAACACTCAGCTGCTCTCTAATGACTGCTGCAGGGAGTCAGGGGAGGAGATTCATGGATTTCCTTCTTTATATCGATCAGCATTATTAATTAATTTTCAGGGAAGGCCCGAGTGTTTTTAATGTATTGATTTATAAACGCGCTGTAAAGATTTTCTAGTCTCGGAATCAACAGCAACATAATTAGTTACATGTTCCCTGGGCTCTAATTACTAGAGATGATGGATGAATTGTGGCCCAACAGTGACTCTTTGAGGATGTTTGTTATTTTAATCTGTACATTAATCTACAATAATCACGTTTCTTTTTTTTTCCAGTTATCATCTGCTTTGCTGTCAGCAGCTCTGGAAAAAGCTCGCAGGTAAGAAAACAATGACACTGATTTTAGTTGATGTAAAACTGATCTTGCAGTTACAGAATTTTATTTATCATCTCGTGGTTTAATTCTCCGTCTGGTAAAGTTTTAGTTTCTTGACCATTAGAAACAATCATGTATTTTTAATGAACAAATTAATGGCCTTTCGTTTAGAAACTTTCTTAGGTCAGCAAAACAAGTCTATTTGCTCTTTCTTTAAGTTCAAGAAGATTTTCTTGCTTTCGCATCTTCTGCAGTTGCTGCTCGATAAATAATTAACATGTTCTGTTACTTCACTTCCTGTTGGTGTGAGAAGAGCCTGACAGTAGCAGATGTGCTTACTATCACAGAAATGGAAAATTACTGTCTTGCTTTTTTACAGATGTCAACTAATTATTTTCCCGGCTGAGACACTTTAGTCGCTTTTACTTTGCAGCTTGTTTGTTGCAAATGGTGCAGACATCGTCTTCAGCTAAACGTGTCATTTATGTCCAAAAAGTAAATAATTCCAAGGATGACAAATCAAAAATTTAAACATTTTAGGCTAAACCCAATGTAGATACGTTCACTACAGAATCAAGATAAGCAGTAACAGTCATGGCTGCTTGAGAAGGGAAAAAAAAGACTGAGAAACAGTTTTTCAAGTTATTTTTCACTAATATTGTTTTTATTTATAGAATAATCTATGCATGCACTTCTTTAAGGACACATCTAAAAACATATATTGTTCTTTTTGAAAAAGAGAAAGGTGGAGGACCTCAAGTGCTTAGGGTTGACTGTCCACGAAAACAAGGAGTGTTGTAAAGATGTGAGAGAGTCCAGGCAGGATGGAGTGGATGGAGGAAAGTTTCAGGAGTGATTTCTGATTAAAAGGTGGTAGAAAAGATCAAAGGAAAGGTTTTCAAGACAGTGGTGGGACCAGCTATGTTGTATGGTCTGGAGACAGAGACATCGACGATAAGACAGAAGACAGAACTGGAAGAGGCAGAAATGAAGATGTTGAGGTTCTCCTTAGGTGTGACGAGGATGGATAAGATTAGGAATGAGATGATCAGAGGTGCAGCACAGGTTGAACAACTGGGAGATAAAGTTAGAGAGACCAGAGTGAGATGGTTTGGACATGTCCAGAGGAGGGACAGTGGGTATACTGGTAGAAGGATGTTAGAAATGCAGCTGCCAGGAAAAAGACAAAGAGGAGCTATATGGACGCAATTAGAGATGGAGATAGTTGGAGTGACGACGAAGGATATAGAGGAGATTGTGTTTACAGAACTTTACCAAACTTGTGCATTTAGTTTTTAAAATCTCAAAATTCGACGCAAATTTGTGTTACCGACATTCCATGTAGTATTTTGTAGCAACACGTGAACCAGTTTGTCGACCGTTTTTCAGCCTTACTGAACTTCACCGAAGAACAACGTGAACAAATGAGAAAGGAATACAAATTTCTAGGTCAATGACACGTTTGAGTTTAGTGGGGAGGCTGTTTGACATTTAGGCTTGTCTTTGAAATCACATCAGGGTCATCCCAGAAGGCTTCACTTTCATTTGCATGCACATTATTTTACAACACAAGCCTAAAGTGTCCTCTAAAGTCAAGCTCATTGATTCTAAACACAGAGACATGTATGAATAAGGCCATTAATTACTGTTCATTCCACAGGGTGTTATTAATTTCAACAAAGCTGCTTCAGGGCTGCACTGCCGTTTATATCATGAGGCGGCCATATGTTAGAGAAACTCGCTAAATCACTTCCTCTGGAGGTCCTATTCATTTAGAGCTTCTTCCACGTTTGAGAGAAGAACACAAACGTTCAACCCAAGCAGAAACTTTGTGATTTCTGTGAGGGGTTTTAATGTAATTGTTTATCAAATATTCTTATTACTGACTGGCTCCACTTATTAATATTATACATTGAAGGCTTATTGTGATAGCTTAGCACAGCTTCACATCACTTCTTGTATCTCTTAAAAAAACTCACCCTTTAACAGTGAAGACAGATGCTACACAGTGTCCATAGCACACGGCTGTGTTGTATTTTGTTCATCAAAGTTATAGAAACAAAACAAACAAGTCCTAAACTGCAATTCTTTGCTTTTTGCTAAAGAAACATATTATAAAAAGCTGTGTTGATGATATGTAAATTGAGAACACATTGGCAGTGGTAAACTTCTGAGGCCCCAGTTCAATACTGGGTGCTGTATTGAGCTTCGAACTCTGCTCCTATTTCCTCCATTCCCATCGTCTACTGCTTATCCATAGTCGGGTTGGGGAGGCAATATGTCCAGGAGAGCAACCCAGACATCCCTCTCCCCAGCAACACTTTCCAGCTGGTTCTGGGGAACCCCGAGGCCACTGGGACTGGGCCCAGTAACTTCTGAGTGTTCCCCGGTGCCTCCTTGTTGTTTCCTCCGTGTCTGAATCATATTCGCAAAGCAAATATCTCTAAATACATGCGGCTGCAAAATTGTTCATCAAGTTCAGGTGTGAGCAGTTTGCAGTCATTTATCACAGGTGTTCTCATGACACAATCTAAAAACAGCTCACACACAGCTGGCACAAACGTGAACCTCTTTTCACTCACATCAATACGTGTCCCACTAAATAATTACTTTCAGCTCTGAATGGCTGTCAATCACTCCATTAAATGTAGCATAATCAAAACTTTTTTTTAATTTTTATGGAACACAATAACAATTGAGATTCATGTGCACTTTTGACAATTACTTCTAGATGCACTCATCACTGGAAAAGGGGATTAATAACACTCTTCCTAACATGTTTGCGCTCCACAGCCGTTTGCTGAATGTCTTCATTTTTGTCTTTAGAGATGCAAATAATGCAATCTCTCAGGAGGATGTGAACATTTGATGCTGATTACATGTCGCAAATAAAAAACAGTTTGTTTGAGAATAAGACACTTCTTGCCCTTGCACTTATTTCCATAAACAAGAAAGGAATTTCCTCTAAATGCAGGTTTAGTACAGCGTTTAAACGTGGGCAAACTGCACCAGAGCAGAAAGATGCTGATGTAGGGACGCGTATGTCACTTTTCATCAGCTGTTTGAATAAAATTGAGCTGCCAAATTCATTATTGTACAAAAGTGCAAACTTAGTGAATTGTCTTACATATGAATAAAAAAGCCTTTTTTTTAACTTTACTAAAGTTTGCTCTTCTTAAGTGACAGAAATGTGAACTGCAGTTGACAGAGTGGTTGGTTGTGTAGCTTACATCATGCTTGTTATTGGGATTATTGGTCACTTTGGGGTTTCACAAAGTGTACTCTACTTTTCTGCTTATATAAGCTCCAATGTCTTGGTTTTGAGAGGAAGAGTGCAATTCTGGATGCAGGTGGACAACACAGTGTACAAATTACTTCCAAACCTCCTGCCAGCATCCTGCAAAGCCAATAAAACTATCTAATGTTGGTCGCGCTCATGACTTAGATGCTTTTCGTTTTTTACACAAAATACATAGCCACTTCTTAAAAACATTCATAGGGCACAAACAAAAAGCTTTACTCAGAAATTTAAAGCTGCATTTCCTGGTATTTTTCTTGCGATGGTTAAAAACGGGGAAAAAATCTTGAAAGTGTGTGATGGAGGGACGAGCCATCCTTGGATAAAATGCTCCATTCAACTTACGTCTAATAGAAGAAGAGCATCTTTGCTAAAGTTTGTAGGTTAATGTGATTCCTGCCAAACATCATTTGTTAAACCTAAATGGCTGTCACTCTGTGCAGAAAAGGACTTCTCTGAATCTTCCCATATCGCCTCTCTTTGCGCAGTGGTTTTAAGAAAATTAAATCTAGGAGGAAATGTGTCATGTTGATGGATAATTTATGGCTTAAACTCCTCGGCAGTGACTTCATCTCAAACAAGGAGACGATCTTTTACTGGGATTATCAGCATGCTGCCAATATTCTGCTAAAAAGCCGAATAAAACTTGACAAAAACGATGGATATATCAATCCGTTCATACTCCTCTGTGTCCACTTCCTGTTGTGAAATATATGGAGTGTCAATTGTAGGCATTGTTAGAAATCATGCTATTCAGCTCATCTCAGTCTCTGCAAACACTCCAGAAAAATTGAGAGGACAGCCCCCAGAAACCATCGTATCACCAGCAAACTGGTTGGTCCACTGTAGGAGTGTACTGTTTGGTGGGGAAAATAGTTTGCATGTGACTCCTCAGATTGATGAAGCCCTTCGGATGGAGGGCAAAACGTCTCTCAACATAAAAAGGAACTGTCCAGATGACCTGACTGAACATTGTTGAAGTCCAGAAAATTACCTGTTTTTTTCTGACATGGGTTTCTACATGCACTAAAAGACTTTCATACAAAAACAAACATCCATTATCTTTACCCGCTTATTCCATTTTGGGTCAAGGGGGTCGCTGGTGCCCATGTCCAGCAATCACTGTGCGAGGGACGGGTTACACCCTGGACGGGTCGCAAGTCCATCACCGGGCCACATAGAGACAAACGAGACAAACAACCATTCACTCTCTCACTCACACCTAGGGACAATTTAGAGTTACCAATCAGCCTAACATGCATGTTTTTGGTCTGTGGGAGGAAACCGGAGTACCCGGAGAAAGCCCACGCATGCACGAAGAGAACATGCAAACTCCACCCAGAAAGGCCCCTGGACCGGGGTTTGAACCAAGGACCTGCTCGCTGAGAGGCAGCAGCTCTACCAGTTGCGCCACCGTGCTGCCCCAAAAACAAACAAACAAATAAAAAAAGTTTTAAGTTTGTGAGATTTCCTGTTTGTAAAATAACAGTCAGATTGGCGTTGTGGCAGTTTAGGTCTGTGTTTAATTAGTAAAAATATGGCTTTTGTCAATACAGTAGTCCCTCGCTACTTCTCTGTTTGTTTATCGCGGACTTGCTCTATTGCAGTTTTTCAAAATAAGATTGGATATGACACCCAATTGGCTGGCTGACTGGATGAGCTGCACGATTGGCATGGAATTTTAATTTAAAGTAAATTATTATAAATTATTTTGCACCTCTGTGCAGCCCACGCTGCAAGGTAAGCTTCCTCCTGCATCTGAACAGCTGATCAGTTGTTCTCCGTGCAGAGTGGAAAGTGGGCGTGTCCAAGATCACTTGCAGGTGGCTGAGAGCAGCGGAGGCACAGAGAGGGCAACCATGACATTCTGTGCTCTTTTAGAGCCTTTAGAAACATTGCTTAGAAGATTGCAAGAGTGTGGGAAGGGTTTTAAATGCCATATATATATATATATATATATATATATATATATATATATATATATATGGCAAGGGCGTCAGAAGCATCTGTAATGTGGGGGGGGACACAATGATGTGTGTGCGCGTGTGTGCGTGCGCACGTGCACATGTGAGCACACGTTAAAAAAGGTGTTCACTAGTGAACAAAAAAGCAGCATTTCACCTAGATTTCCTTTAATTCCACACATTTAAAACATGTTTCTCACCAAGTTTGTGTAAATTCAGCTGTGGGTTTTAAAGACATTTTAACTTTAATACAGAGCATCAGGTCGGCACTATTTGTATTTATAGAGAAATAAAAAACATCACCACTGGACTTTTTTACTTGTGTTCAACACTACTCATCTAAATGATGTTTCTCATGAAGCTTGAGGACAATAAGGTGTGGGGTTTTTGAAGACATTTCAATTTTAATGCACCTGAACACACAGCGTCTCTTACACCTGCAGCGTCTTACAGCCTCACAGTTACTGCTAAGCTAACATGCTACAGACGTAGCGCTCCACTTCTCTCCTCCTAACATGAATATATGTTTATGATCAACCCCCTAGTACAACAACTGCCCGCACTAAGCTCGCTAAACTGGTGAGCGAGTAACACGGGTACCTCCACCTCCTACACCCGAGCGCATTTTCCGCCGAGGCAAGAGGCAGGAAAGGACGGTGGAGAGTTGGAGGTAACCAGGAAAATCTGGAGTGGAGTTTTAGTGGTTTGAGTATTATCCTATTAATCAAGTGGAATGGATTTGTTCACGAAGAAAGAGAAACTGCGCCGCCTGAACTAATGTTTTATAGTAAAAGTGGGGGGGTCCAAATGAACGTTTTTTTTAATGTGGGGGGAACTTGTCCCCTTCACATATAATGGTTGCGGCACCTATGATATATAGTATTAAAATAAACTACTACTTACTACTTGTACTACTATCCCTACTTTGCGGTTTGTTTTTCACTTATCGCGGAGCTTCAGGGTACGAATCCACCGCGATAAATGAGTGACTACTGTACTTTTGTTTTCTTCCTGAATTTGATCAGTTTAATCTTTTTCCTCTATTGTAGCTGCAAAAACACTGATTGTTCATACTTATCACTAAATTCTGTCTTGAGCAATTGGATTGCTATTGGATAGCTCTAATACAGATGTGGATGGGATTAATGCTCATTGAAAATGTCTTCACTCAGAGGTGGTCTGGACCCCTTTTATCCGTAGTCCTTTGGTAGTCTGAACCCAATCCGTCCCGAGCCAAGCTGTCACGTTACCTCGTAGGTATGCTGGTGTAGATTCTTGGAGTCACATCCTAATAAACTGACATGAGCCTGCACAAGTAGAAGATTTGTTACCTTGGTGGTTGTCTTCTGATTAAAGAGACTATTGAACATCCAAACGTAACATTCTGAAAATACATTGTTTTTTGTAAGCTAAAAATTGTAATGAACTGTTTATTACAATCCTTTATAATATATGCTCTTGAAAAGACATTATGGCATAGTCCCTGTATGTCCATACAACATAACCTTTCTCTTGTCTCGCCCATAACTTCTGAACTGCTCAAGATTATTTAGGAAAACTGTCATACGCATCACTAAACGGAGTGTTGCATAATATTTTCATCACACTAGCTTTAAGGTCAAGGTCACAAGTCTAGGTAAAAAAATTATACAAGGTCATTGCTTTTCTGGGCCACTGCTCTGCTGTGCAACAGTTTGCTGATGGGCGTAAAATGTACTTTGTTAATAAAAAGGTTTGTTTTTGTCTGAATTTTCATTAATTGGAGTGGATTACCAGAATGCAATGTGGTGAGTTTCTCTTTAGTTTGTTTTTTCCAATTGTTTGAGAGGTGGTTGAACCTGCCTGGTCGCTAGTGTGCAGTGTCAATCATAAGACCACAGTTTGACAAGTCTTCTGTCACATTTCACTCACCCAATTAAACTCAGCGTTGATGTTCAGTTCACAGTGAAGCTGTGTGAGACAGCTGGCAAAAGTCACTAATCACTGTGTGCTTGTTTATCTGTCTTAAATTGTGTTTGTGTGGTAATTAAGCTTATCAAGAGATAATTTCAAAAATGTAACTCAATCCATTCTGAACTGTGTTAATGTGAAAATACCAATATAGCTCAGATGTTTGAAAGTATGATTGTGTTTACAAGAACATCAGCAACCTGCTGATGGTTCCGTTTGTTGCTAACTTACAGCCCTCTGCATGAAGTGGCTGCATCTGCATCTGCATCATAGGCATCTGCATCAATTTTATGTGAGGGGGACATGTCCCCTTCACTTTAAAAAAAATGTTCATTTGGACCCCCCCCCCCCCACACACACACACACACACACACATAAATACATTTAACATGAAACATTAGTTCACTCAACACTGTTTCTATTTCTTCATGAACAAATCCATTCCACTTGATTAATAGGAGAATACTCAAACCACTAGAAGTCCACTCCAGGTTTTCCTGGTTACCTGCAGCTCTCCACACAGCAGCAGTGTTTCTCCTCTGGGTCTCTTGACTTGGCAGGACGCTCACAGGCAGTGTTGCCAGACTGGGCAGTAGCGGCGGTATGTCGGAGCAGCCGCCATATTGGATGTGGCAGAACTGCCGGTCAACTGATAGAAGGAAATGGACTGAACTTCATAAAGCACCATTCTGCAAAGTGTTTTATGTTAATACCTGTCATTCAAACACAATATACTTGGAAAACAAACAGGCACCAAAGACAACATTTATAACTTTTAAAGTGATTATTAAAAATGTTTACTCCTTAAATGTTTAGGAGGTAAGCACTAAGCCAACATATGTATTATTTTGAGTGTTTACAACTACTAATTTGTGTAACACTACTAATGTGTGTAACACTATTACTATGGTGATAAATATAGAAATGTTCATATTGAACATTTAATCTGTCTGTCTGTCTGGCTGGCTGGAAAACCTCGACTCTATCTGGCAACACTGCTCACAGGGGGAGGAGGTGGAGACACGTCTGTGTTGGACGCTAGCTTAGGGCAACGTTAGTACAGGCAGTTGCTGACCGGGGTGGTTAGGATGCTTGAGAGAAGTGGAGTGCTACGTCTGTAGCATCTTAGCTAGTGCACCTGTATTGTGCACGGCTAGCTTAATGCTACGCTAAGTGTGTGACACTGTAAGTGTAAGGCGCTGTGTGTTAAGGTGCCTTAAAGTTGAAATTTCTTTAAAAACCCACAACTTATTGTCCTCAAGCTTCGTGAGAAACATCCTTTAGACGAGTAGTGTTGAACACAAGTAAAAATTCTAGTGGTAATGGTTTTTTTTTTAATTCAATTTGTCTATAAACACAAATAGTGCCGACCTGATGCTCTGTGTTAAAGTGCATTAAGGTTGAAATGTCTTTAAAAGACCACCGCTGAATTTCGACAAACTTGATGAGAAGCATGCTTTAAATGTGGGATCAAAGTAAGGAAATCTAGGTGAAATGTTGCTTTTTTTATGTTAGTCACCTTTCAGCAGGGGCCGTGCACAACTGCGCAAATCCAGCCCAGCTGTAAAGGTTGTTGTAATCGAGCACTCTAAATTAGAGCGACAGTAAGGTCTCTGAATGGAAGGCTTTACTGCAGGCGTTAAAATACACCAAAATGCAGGAAATAGCATCTACTTTATTCAAAATTTTTTGGGGGAGGACCCCAGACACCCCACCACCACCACCCACCATACACATCCACACCACCAGTGTGTACCCCCACATTACAAATACTTGTGACACCAGTGATCTGCACACAGTGCAGCTAAATGACACCCCATTGCAAAAATATTTGAGGTTTATCGCAAATTGTGAATATTATAAGTCGAAGCTTCCAATCGGATCATCCGCAGTGAATATAAAGTAAAAGGTGTACCTCACTGTCTGCTTCCTGTTGGTGACTGTGTCTTCGTTTTTTTTTTTTTAAGTTCCCGACTTCACATCACAGTTGGCTGCACTGCTCAGTGCACTTGGAACTGTATATTTTATTTGAGCGTATGCCTTTATTTGAAAAGTTAATTCTGACACTGAAAGCACTGCACAGTTTGTCATTTCCTGCACAAGCTTGCAGCCAATATTGCATCGCCGCTACACTGATGCAATATTTTACAGGAGAATATTGTGGAATACGAAAATGTCATCAAGATCGAAAAGACATCCAAGGTGGAATCATATTTATCTGTATGACTTTTACTTAAAAAAAAAAAAAGGGCTTAAAATAGTTTATTTCTATGAGATTTTATGACTGTGAATAACACACCAGAACTGGGCTGGACAGTAATCGATGCGTGTTACTCCAATCAGGCAGATCTGGACCTCTGTCAAAAACTTTGCAGCTTTTTGCCTCTGTTGGCAATAATTCTCCCCGCTGCAGAAAATATAATCTTTAGTGCCTTCCACTATGATCTTCTAACCAAATTAAAGGATCTCTCTGAAACTATTTTACTGCTTGGATAATTCTAAAACCCTGCAAGAAAGATAACACAAGAAGGGCATACTGACAAAACAAAAACAAATGGATTTTACAACTCCTTAGGAGGCCATTAAAGGGTTTGTTTGAGAAAATGAAGAAAATAAATGATTCTTTGTGCGGCATGAAAAGTAGCTGCGCTCATTCTGAAAGGCACAACGTCAGAACTCGTAAATTTAATCAGTAAGAAAGAAGCACACTTAATAAACCTAAGCAAAACACTTTGTACAGATATGACCTGAGGACATTAGGAACTCTGCGCACACCTAACGTTGCGTTCAGCACAGAGAACAACAGCTAACCCTTTTGTTTTTAGACTTGCGTCGTGTCTCCAGATCAGAATCTACTCAGTGTATTATCAAAGAGTAAATTAAACCTCATTAGAGCTACACATCAAACCCTTTTCTAATCTGTCATGCTGAAAGTGTTACCTCACAAATGCGAAATTGAAATTCACTCATGATAGTTTTACTTTGTGTGATTATTCAAATGAGCCTCTTGTTCCACATGAGATTCAGGATGCTTGTTGCTATGGATACTTTTCAAAGCGATCACCGTCTCATTTAATGCCAGATATTTACATTATACGATACCTACAATAGATACACTGTAATTATTTGTGTTTTTGTTTTAGGTATTTGTGTAAAAGTAAAGAAAAGCAGAGTTTTCTAACAGCACCCAGCTTTACTAAGAATTTACTCTTTTTGTCACATGTATAACATTTAGTCAGTGTGTCACAGTGGAAAGCATTGTCTGATTGTGTTTGTGGTATTTAAGAGTAAAACACACCAAGGACTAAAGAAAAGAGCTATTCACAAGGACACTGGGAGACGATCATAAACCTTGGTGTCGTTTAAGTTCTCTCTGTTTTAAAACTTAAATGGACCAAATGATATTCCATCTCTAAATGCCACAACCAAAGTTTTATTTTATTTCATTATTATTGTAATTAGTCAAGTATGGACTGAGAATGTAGCCCCACATGAATTTTCTGAATGCAACACAACAGCTGAGCAGGAACAAACACTTCTGTGACTGACTTTAGATAGTTCAGACCTCATACTGTAGCTACTCTACAGAGAGTAGCTGCCAAAACGTGCTGCCAAATTCCCTGAACACGTACAGTCCTGTAGTCAGTATGTCGATTGCATGCTCCCTTCAAACTTTCAAAATATGTACCATTGTGCTGTATGATAAAACTGCACATTAGAGTGGCCTTTTATTGTGGTCAGCCTAAAGCACAATTATCATGCAATTATCATGGTGTCTTATCAGCATCTTGATATGCCACACCTGTGAGGTGGATGGGTGATCTCGGCAAAGGAGAATTGCTCAGATTGACACTAATTTGTGAACAATATTTGAGAGAAAAAGGCCTATTGTGTACATAAAAAAAGTTTTAGATATTTGAATTCAGCTCATGAAAAATAGGAGCAAAAACGAAAGTGTTGCGTTTATATTTTTGTTCAGTCTAGAAAAGTAAAGGGAATCAAACATATGACAATGCTGTCACACCTTTCAAAAATTACACTCAAGTGCAATAAACTAAAAATGTTTTAAGTGTAATTCTCAGATCTCAATAAACCTAGGCAGAAATTAAAGGAGTAAGACCGTCTAATATTTTTTCAAATTGTCAGGCGCTCAGAGTGGGCTTGGTGTTTTGCTTGAGCTTATTTCAATTTTATGTTTAAGCATTTGCCAATACCATTTTGGAATCAACTCTGTCTGGTAGCAAAATATCCATAAACCAGTGAACGGATTTTAATAAAACCTGCACTTGAATAACTTTTGGTGCCAATCCAATTCAAGATGGCCACCACAGGTAATCAGCATTACCTGAGATAATGAGGTGAACTTTGATTTGGTACTAGCTGAGAGTCATTCACATAGACTTAGTGTTACATTGCCAAAACTATTTTCTCAACATAACTTGCTCTGAGTCTAAACCTCTCACACCAGTTCATATTTTTTCTTGCAGTGACTGGTCCATGAGGTCCATGACCTTTAGCTTGTCGAGTTTTGGCACAAGGGATGATGCTGTTTACCTCCAAACATTTGTTTCCCCTTTCTGTTATTTTTTTTTTCATTCTTCAATACACAAACATTTTTGCAATCCTTAATTCCTTCCAAGCATAAAACCTACTTTGGACTGAACTTTTGGGGTTTCTTCAGAATTCTCTCTTTCTCTGCTAAATGAATTTATAAAACCCACCTTACATTGTCTGGTTTGATTTTCAGCTGAAGCCTTTCTGTTTGGAGTTTGTATCTTCTCTGTCTGAGCCTGCGTGGGTTTCCTCCACGTGCTGCAGTTTCCTCCCACACCACTGAGACGTGCGTGTTAGGTTAATTGGTGAGGTTTTTTTTTATTTTTTTACGTTGACTGTAGGTTTCCGTGCAAGCTTGCATGCTCGTCTGTCTTTGTGTTGGAGCTTTTCTGTCCCCGACTGGCATCAAGAACCAGCAGGGATTGCAGCCTCCTCCGGTGCATCGTTTGACTGTGCCAGAGTCTAAGGAGAAAAAGAATTTGAACTTGAATACGCTGAACAGACAACACCCCAGTTCTATCCAAGTCTGTGCAAGAGAACAGATTTTGCTTTTCTTTTTTGTTTGTCCCCAACCTATAACTCCAGCTTATAGTTGGGTGTGATTTAGTGTGTGTAGTATGGTGGTCCTGAACATTTGAAAAAAACACACAACAAAAACGGAATTACATTTAAAAAAATGAAATAGAAAATAACACAACAAAACCCACAAAAACACAATATTTGAAAAAAAAAAAATGGAATTACATTAAGTCAAGGTGGAAGTGGCCAAAGTGGGGTCCATGTACCATTCGTTCAGTTGGTTTTTAATTGAGAATCAAAAAAAAAAAAAAAACAATACAACCATGCTTTTTACTTTTTTCACATTATCCTCGCATCAAAAATCAAACATTTGTAAAATGCCCCATGACTTCATTTGATCTAGATTTTTATATTTCACCAACATGTGTGACCCAGAAAACATCTTGATGGTTGATACATACCAGTATATGCCTACACACAACAGAGGTTCCATTTTGGTCTCTTCTGCTTTGGCTTAATGTATTTTTATTTTTATTTTTTTTCAAATGTAATTCCGTTTTTTCAAATGTCGTTGTGTTTTTTTCAAATGCAATTCCATTTTTTGAAATGTAATTCCGTTTCTCAAATGTACATTTCATTTACACCTCAGGGCCACCGTAGTTTAGACTTGTATACATGTGAAATGTTTAGTACATTTACTAGTCATCGTGTCTTACTACGATTTATAAAAATAAAAAGACTTTGAACTGACTGATTTTGATTCAACATGAATTCTCTGAGTAACGTAACAAGGTCCAATCAACTGATTGTGTGGTACCAACGGTCATTGTGTGAAGGTTCTGGTTCTGTTCTGGTTTAGTGTTTTCCATTATGATTCCATCTGGTTGTGTTTTACATTCATTTTAACACACTTCCTGTTTTATTTTTGGAAATACTGTCAATTTGTGTTCTGCTTATCTTCTCACCCTGATACAGATTTTATCTGAGCTTCTCCTTATGTCTCGTTACCCCTCTCTGTTTTTATATCCACAGGTTTTTTTATTATCTTTATTCAGTTGTTAGATACTTGTACTGTCATTTGTCTCAGTTGTTATCTTATTTCCACATGTGAGCACTTATTTCTTGGCTCTAATTGTTTTCTTTGTGTTTCTTCCTGCTTATGCAGCAGCTTCGGTTTGGCTTCAGATAAAAGAAAAGTTTTTTCTTCATACACCAGACAAATTTTGGGTTTTTTGTATTTGGATTTTTATTCTGCCTTGTAAATAAACAAAAAAGTCGAAGCTGACTTTCCTAAAGACAGAATGACTAAAGACTCAAGGCTTTCCCGTTGATCAATACTTGTTGAATGAGGAGCCTCAGTTTTGTCCAGGCTGGATTCCACATTGTTGTTTAAAAAAATAAAATAAAATAAAGGTGCTCATTACAATGTGCAAAATTTATATGAACTGTTTGCTGTGTTCCAACACACAATCAGTTATTTGAAGCAGGAACAGTGAGCAGAACGGGCTGGGGGGGGGGGGGGGGGGGTCTTCATCTTGTTCCTATCAAGATGATTGTTAACTAAATGAAAGTAACAACATTAAGTCATTGCACCTGCAAATCAATACGGTTTCCAATCCACAGTGTCAGATCTGATCATTCCTGACGCTGTTCAGCTTGTAGTGATTTAGTCTCTTGGTTGTACAGTATTATTAAAATATACCTGTATATTCTGACATTCTTGTTTTAGTGAAGAACTTCACCAAATGCACCCCTCTAGGTGTCTGTTCTGCACGTTTCACGTCATGAAAACATGATTCAGACGCATAAAACCCCTGTTTATAGTGTCCATGCTGTGGAATAAGATGCAGCAATGTTCGGCTGTTTCTGGAGCTTCTGAT
Source organism: Nematolebias whitei (assembly GCF_014905685.2). Classification (NCBI taxonomy): domain Eukaryota; kingdom Metazoa; phylum Chordata; class Actinopteri; order Cyprinodontiformes; family Rivulidae; genus Nematolebias; species Nematolebias whitei. The sequence continues at coordinate 39,829,625 of NC_056503.1, forward strand.
CCCTGTCACAAAGCTGTGACAGCACTGACAGTACAGACAATAAGCAAAGATCTCACATCCAGATATTCACGTTTTACTGCAGCACTGAGCATGCATCAGGACGTTTTACTGCAGCGTTTTTATTGCCAAGAAAGCAAATAGATCTCAGATTTGGAACAGAATAGTTATGTGTGACCCAAAGCAATATTATACAGTTAAAAGAGCAGTAAATGATTAATAAGTTAGACTGGTTTTTTTTTGCAGCTCTAGTTTTTTTCTTCTTCATTCTGCTGTGTCGACAGTCAGCAAGTGTCTGTGAAGCTGCGATGCATGTTGTCCAATCACCATCCGGCATTCATCTGAAACCGTTAACTATGTTGTTATCACCAGTTCTGATTTAAATAAAACCAACACAGTGAAGAAAACTCATGTCACTGGCTGCTTTTCCTGCTAGTTTTAGCTGAGTAATGGTGGAGTTGTAACCATTTTTGGTCAAACCTTGAAAATACTAATATTGCGAAATTTCACCATCAACGTATGTGTTAGAATTGACTCTCAGCTACTATCACATTCCATTTTAGCCCAGTATCTGTAAAACTGAGTGAGTTCTTGTCATTTTGGCAATGTTGGCTAATGCTAATTAGTTGTTGCAACCATCTTGGTCTGGATTGACTTTAAAAGGTAATCAGCTGTAGGTGTCAATCAAATTTTACACAGTGAAGAGCACATGGAGTACTATGTGTTGTGAATGACTTTTAACTACAGTCATCAACCATTTAGCGCAATGTCTGTCAAATTGTCTTAATATTTTTATGTTACTTTGATGTTGACTGTGGTTGTTTAAGTTATTAAATCATTATGCATTAAAAGGTTTAGTTCATGTTTAGAACATATTTACTGAATAAAACATTTTCTCGGCTCACCTGTCATGAACCAGGGGTGACATTTAATTTCAAAGCAACTCAGTTCGTCCAAAAGCGTCCACAAGATGACCTTTCGGATGCCGTACTTCCTTTTACATGTCAAAATACAGAAAAAATCCCTCAACCTTCAATCAATATTGCCACCAGTGAACAGAAAGCTAATGCGAACTGATAGGTCACTGCCACGTGTGCAGCTCTCGTGTCCTCAGGGACCCGGAGATGGAGCAGAGGATGTGAAGAGCTTTTAAATCAAAGGCAGGGATCGAGGGGTTCTCTTTGTGGGTGCCCTTGATTGCACGAGTCATATTAAGTAGGTTGAACCGCTTCCTTGAAGGGTTTACGCATGTGGACGTCAGCTGAGAGTTCTTTAGCCACTCTGCTTTTTCTTCTGTGGTTAAAATACACAAACTGCCGTCTTTCAGTTTCTACATCAGTGTTCTGGCTCTTCAGATTTAAAGAACACTGCAACAGTAAAACTGACCCTTCAGACAGAACAAAGTTATGTTTGTTTTTTTCCCCCAACACTTACGGGTGTCTGATTCCCTTAGGAAAATACTTTACAACGCTGCACATATTTGATCTTTTATCAGAAAACGATTTGTCGTCCTTGAGTTATCTGTTTCCACAGGTTTTTATAAAGTGCCGCTGAAGAGCTGCGTATAAAATGTGCAAAAGGACAGAACGAGCTAATGAGTTTGTTTTTGACCATGAAAAGCCAGTGTTCATTCATCTCGCTGACGTGTGGATTTAATGAAAATTTTATCTCATGAAATATTAACACCACCTGGGCTTTTGTCCAAACCCAGTGCAACTTTATTTATTTTATTTTATGTTTTTCCACCAAAAAAGAGAACGCTAACGAACTGCTGGAAGAGAGGTGTCACACTTTGTAAAGAGGCTGACTAAGACCAGGAATGAGAATGTAATGAAGCATTGATTTGATGACAATAACAGCTTTTATTCTTGTCTGCTCAAGTTGGATCTTTTTTTTTGTTTCCTGCCGACTCCACAGTCGAATAAAAATATGAGCTCAGTGGAAGTCGTGCTACTTTTTTAATCTTCTTTCGGCTGCTCTCTTCTTCAGGGGTCGCCACAGTGGTCATTGTTTTTACGCTGGATGCTCTTCCTGACACAACCACAGACCACCGAGCTACCACAGCCCTCTGAGTGGAGCAGAGAGCTCCTATCTAGGGCACCTGGGGGTTAAGGGCCTTGCTCAAGGGTCCAGATGGGGGCAAATGAGGTTGGAGACAAGTGTGGGTGCTTCACCTTTTCCACCCACATTTTGATGTTGTCAGTACGGGGAGTCGAACCGGCAACCTTCCGAACACAGACCCACCTTCTCTAACCTCTTTGCCACCATTTCCCACATGCTACATGGACTACATGGAAGTCGTATGAAAGAAAAAATATATATATTAAAACTCTTTGTGATTATTTTTAATTTGTACATTCTTGAACTAATAAAAAATAGGATTGCACATGGAATGCAACATAAAGGAAAACATTGGACATAACTATAGGGAGCTAACACAATAAAATGAACTTTTTAATTTCATTTTGTCCCTCTCGTTCTCACAATACTGCAAACAATAGGTGGTAATGCACTGATCATAAGCTGAAAATGTCACATCCACATCTGTTAGTTACATTATTCACATACAACTTCCCCAAAATAGAAAAACAACAAACTCTGAAAGTAAATATGTAGAAAGTAAAACCATAATATAATTATATTATTATATTCGGCAGGTGTTCAGGTATAAAAATAGTGTTGTTGTACAAAGCAGATAGTGTTGTGGGTTCGGTAACGATGAGAGGATAAGTTATGATCCAAGTGGTCCACGATGAGTAATGCGGTCATTAGTCTGAGGACTAAACCGAAAGCAAACCCTTGCTAACCCATTTTTGAGTGTGGTAGTAGTTAAAAAGACATTTTCTGAGCATTAATTGATGTGAAATATCTTTATTTAAATTTTTGACTCCTAACTTATGAATTCTGGGACAGATTTTAATCACACCTTCAGGAATAATTCATGAATACTGTATGTTGTTGTAAATGAACATATATCTGTGAGATATTATCCATAAATTAAACGGATTTTTTCATTTTTCTGGACTGAGTTCTATCGTGCATTGAATGATTAAATGTAACGTGAGACGTTAATTTTCTTTGACCCATCACAATGAATGCGGTCATTTATTAACAGAATCAAAGTTTAACATCAAACATTTACATTAATTTGGCAAATTGATTTCAACAACAGCTTAATTAATTAGCTTTACAATCAGAAACCATACGGCCATGGTATCTGGGTTCAAGCTTTACAACAGACATTTCTGAAAATATCTGGATTAATTACTGGCAGATAGAAGAGTTTTAAAGATGAGAAATAAAGGGGTTTAAATGGAGAGAGATGGGTGAAGATGTATGTGTCTGTATAAGATGTAGGTCTGTAGACCAGAACGACAACACGCTCCTTTTGGATACAGCTTAACCCACGGTACACTTTGGTTGAGATCGACTCTTTACCTTTGCAGATGATAGTTTCGGCGTTGGCGTAGAGTTTTCCTTTCAACTCTTCCAGCGTCTCCGTAAGAACAGCTAAACCTCAGGAGTCGTGAGATCATCCCAGAACAGACTTCTTCATAGTTCCTCTGAACTTCTCTCGTTCAGCTTAGTTGCCGTTGTTCTCCAGCATTCTGCATTCCAGCATTCTGAACTCTGCTGCTCTCGGAACTAACTCTCAGCATTCTCTGCATTTTTTCTGTGGAACTAGGAAGTGTTGAACCTTTTAAAGAGGTCACTTCCGGTTCCTCTGAGAACTTCCTGATTGGTCGATCGACCAAACAGGGGTGTGGTTTTAGTGATGTAAGAGGTTATTAAAAGTCAAGGAAAAAGATTAAGTTGTTTAAGAACAGACAGAAAATGTTTTGAAGAAACCGAGACTTTGTGGAGTCAGTTCTACTTCTATCTGTCTGAAAAAGTTAAACATGACATTTCTTTCCAGTAAACATGTAGTTGACCGAAACTTGACTTTTGACCGACTTACACTTGCTCATTTCAGACAGAAGATCAAGAAAATGAATAATTACTCTGTAACAGACATTAGCTAGATTTCTACTTTGAATGAGGATTGAAAATCATTTATACTGTTTCACAGTTGATTTAAAATGAGTAGTTCACTTCAACATTTAAAATGGTTTGAACTAAACACACTTTGATTATCAAGACATTTGTAAAATAGTAATGATAAAAAAGAGAGTGTTCTTTCAATTGATCAGTGCAGGACACACTTAGAAAGTCTCTGGATGGACTTGATTTTGTGTTTCTGGACTCAAATCAATGAAATAACAGTTCTTGTCCCAGGAAGGCCCTCAGGGCCAGATTTGACCTGAGGCTTAGTTCACTACATTGTTTGTTTTTGTTATAGTTATAGTTTATATTATTGCTATGTTTGGGTGTAACTGGGATCTTGAGTACACAATTTCGGTCCACCACATGTACCACTACGGGTGTAACAATACATCGATTTAAATCAATATATCGATTAAATGATTAATGATTCATTTATACTGTGGCAAAATTAAAACATGGATTCATATCGTGTTCTCTTAAATGCACTTTTATTTTGAAATTCCTAATTCCTGTGTTACCATTTCTGTGCGCGGCCGCCTCAGCAACATGGCAGACAAGGCAGAAAACACAGATAATGAAATTCACTCTCCTGCTGGATTTAAATCAACACTGTGGAAATATTTTGGATTCCAACAGAAGTACGGCTCGGGAAACGCAACAAATTTGACCGTTCACCTGAAGAAGAAACATGACATTCGTAGCAATGTTATTTTATGTAAGCGCAATATCTATTTTTGTTTTTTTATAACTGAAAGGTAATCAGGACACTTTTAAGTTAACTGCTTTAAAAATGCACTTAAACATGAGAAATGTGAGACTATACTGAACAGGTCATTTTATTTTTATTTTTTCATTGATTAAGAAAAAATGTTGGTATTTTTAATTTAAATGCCTTGTATAACAGAAATAAAATGGTTAAATCATATTTGAATTGTTTTTGTAAGTTTATTTATATATAAATGAGATGGGCGTTTGATATCACAATATATCGATCGCAGACTTGTGAATCGAATAGAATCGAAATCGTATCGTGACAGACTTTGTTATATCGAGAAAATCGTATCGTCATACAAACAAATCAATATATCGTATCGTGGTAAAGCTGGTGACTGACACCCCTATGTACCACATGTGATACGAATGACAACCTTGAACCTTGAATGTACAGCTACAACTGGTTACATTTTAAAGTCAAACCGATTCAACATGGACAGCCAACTGACCCTAAAAACAGAAAAAGTTAAATCAGTCCATTTAACATACATTTTCCTAAAATTTGCTACTATTGTAGCTGAGAATCACTCACAACACATGCTCCAAAAGCTACTCATAGCACAAATTATTTTCTTAAAACATATTAGAAACATGATTTAATATGTCTTTATTAATATTTATGTTTTAATAAACATGTTACAACATTCTTATTACATGTTAGAGTTGACCCTGTTTATTATCAAAATACCATACAATACCAGCTTTATTTATAAAGCACTTTAAACACCCACAGGACCAAAGTGATGCATACATAATAAAACAATCTTACAGATGGACAATAAAGAACAATTAAAATAATTAAAAGTCAACATTACAGATGGTGTCAAAGGCCAGGGAGAAGAAATGGGTTTTAAGAAGGGATTTAAAAAAAAACAAGGAAAATACGTCATAAACCACTGGATACATGTTATTGAAACTTTCAGAAAGTATTAATTTTAGGTCCAATTGAATACATTTTGGAGTCAGTTCAATTAAATATGGCTGCCATATCTAATCAAAGTTAGCCAACACAAAATGCATTCTCTAAAGGAATGCTAGGTCTTTATACTTTTTATTTTTTTCTGGATGCATCAGCAAAATCCACACTGTGCGAAAAGTTTATTAAAATTCAATTAAAAGTCAAAGCCTTTTATCTCAACTTAGCACATCGTAGACTATGATAACGCTAGAGCAACTCTGAAAATACACAGTATTACTGTGAACGAGTCTCTACAGGTCGGCTTTATTGAAGCTTAATTAAAACTCGTCACAAAGCATTAGGTCTTACTTGAGGTTGTATATGGTGAAACCATGTAGACGCCATACATTCTCACATCAAACAATATATAACTATACACGCACTGTACAATCACTTTAATTAGTGATGTTTGACAGAGCAGTTAATTGAGTTTTGCTTGTCCATCACAGCGCGGTGATTTACGGCTTCCTCCCTGCTGCAGGAAATGGGGTGAACAAGAACTGCCTCTTCTCTTCCACAGTTACCTCAACCATCGTATTCTACTCTTCCTAAGTTGTTTTATTATCATTTGCCTCCAGTTTTCAAGTGCTTCGTATTAGATAACTTGTTTATTAGAACATATTTTCTAGCTGAAGAAATCTGTTAAGTGTAACTGTCTGCTAATGAGTTCCATTTGTCTGGTTTATGAGCTGGATAAGCCACCTCCATACTCTTTTTCCTGGAAGTCTCTTCTTTTTTCCGCTCAGAAGATTATTTCTAACAAGGAGTGTGTGATGAGATGAGACAGAAATCTTGTAGCTATGACTAATGCTACTGAGTCCAATTAAGCTGACGAGCCCACAGAATCAAATCACCCTGATCCGATCTAGTCTCTGTGCATATATTTGCATCTAACACTGATCACCTGAGGGGGGAAAAGTAAAGAAACAGACTTACTCAGATGATGAATATATCTGCATGTTTGCTGAACTCCATCTTATTTCACCGGCTTTAAATGCTATCAGCCATTAAATGTCCGTTATTAGTTATCACCCCATAGGTTGCGTTCAAACTGTCCCTCCTGTACCTCCTAGTAGGTTTAAAGGTACATTCTTATCGTTGATAATACGTCCAGGGTCAGGGGGTTAAGTTTAGGGTCAGTGCTCTGGGTCAGGTGTAAGGTTAGGTTTAGATAAAAGGTTAAATAAAGCTAACAAAAAGAAAGACTTCAGGTTTCACACGCTCGCAAAGCTGCATATATAAGATAAGAACATACCTTTAAACCAACTAGGAGGTACAATAGGGACAGTCTGAATGCAACCTTATGGGGATGATAATAACAAACATTTTATGGACTGATAACAGCTGCTGCTCATTTGATGCCTGCCAAAATAAAATGCCTGTAACATGAGGCTGTTCAGGTAAGGGAATTTAACGTAAGAAGTATGAACAATCGTTAATCATCCCAAAATGAGCTGAGTTTTTTAATCTGGTTGACAAAACTACAATCACAATATTGATATTTCTTGGAAGAATCGTACCCCACAGTCTGAGACAGAATTTATGACTTTGTTAAGCTCCCTGAAGCCTGCGGTAGCTCGTCAGTGAAATGATTGTTAGTCTAGCGTAAGTCATAAATTAAACCCAGTTTATTATTATCTATTAATACGTTGCTGCTCTCGAGCTCAGAACTCAAACGTTCTCGCCTTCTTCCAAGACCGGGTGATTTCATCTGAAAGATAGAGGTGAAAACTGATCCTTGAAGTTTTCCGTGGGTCGTGATTGATTAAGTCATCCCTCCTTGGTCTGCAGCGTGCACTGACAGCTCCAAAGGTGGAACGTCGCCTTAATTGAGCTGAGAACTCGGAGCTTAAATGCTGCAGGCACAAAAACCCACACAATTAGAAAGGACTAATGATATGGGGTTTTGCCCATTATTCCTCCAAATAAGCCATGGGGGATTCAATACTTAGTATCATTAATTCTTCATAAGTGATTAGGAAGTGGAGTGTTTAGCAGAAAATCAGCATCTTCGCGCCACCCATTTTTGTGTTGTTGAAACAAACGTGGATGTGTATGTGGGTCATTATTTGAAGATGGTTGTCTGAATTATTAAAAAGTTTTTTTCTGTCGTTTCAGAACAAAGATGAGATCCATGTCATTCACAAGAATAAACTGGGTAAGCCCCATTTGTTTCTTTTTAATTAGTGCTTACTGAAGCAGGAACAATAAAAGAATGTTTTACAGGAAAAACCTGAAATAAAGTGTAGTGTTGTGTACGATTAAAACTACAAGCTCGGGTTTGATGTTCTTGGAGTTGTTGTAGCTTTGCTTTTACGATTTTATCCCTCCATCTTTTGGTATTGGTCCAGTACACGCTGAACCCTGTTCTTGTCACAACACTGCACTATCCAACTATTTTAATCCCCGGTTCTGTTTGGGCAGTGGAGAGGAGAGCATGGCAACTCCTCAGCGGACCAGCAGGATTAAACAAAGATGTCAATAAATGCCTGGAGTTACATCACTGTTTCATGATTATCACCAAGATTTCTATTTTAAAAAAATGAAGTTAGAAAAAAAAATGGTGAAAGAAAAAGATCATTTTCACTTGTCATTTCTATGGTACGTTCAAGCTCTCACTGTAATGTGATGTTCCTGCTAAAATGCCTAAGTGTCATTCAAGCAGCTGTTGTGCTGCACATCTCTGACATGCAAACTGCGAGATCACTGCAAGGGCAGAGAATGAGGCAGAAACTGAGCTGTCACAGAATTGTCATTGTTAGGGACTCATGGCAGGTGAAGGAACAAAGTAAGAAATATTTCTAGTTGCCAAAAAAAAAAAGGAAGACGGACAGTTGAGCTTATTATTATAGCCCTGTTAGATTTTATTTACAGTGTATCAGCCTGTTGAATTAATGTTATTCCATATGAAACAAAGTATTAACAGCTCATTCAATAATTACTCAAATATTCCAATAAAACATAATGGTGATGATAAATTTGTTCCTTATACGAAGTTGCACAAATAACCAAAGCTGAATTAAAAACAAAAGCGTAAAATATTTCCAATTAGACTCAGTAGGTTTTTAATTTGAATCCACGAGAGCACATAATTTCAGTCAAGTTATTTAAAAAAAGTTTTTTGGGTAATTATGTACCTGAAATAAAGATGCACAGTTGTGAACAGAAAGGCAGTGCCTGTGTGAACGCCACCATCTGCTGAATCCATCAACATCTTCCTTCCTGCTTCTTGTTAGAAAGTAGACATCATAAAATAGTATATTTTGGGTTTTATTTCACACAAAACATACTAATTACTGCATGCTGCAAACTTTACAACTCCAGTCATGAATTTTTTTGTCTGTGTACTTTGTTCTTAAAGAAAGTACTTTTTTTTGTACAGTTGTATTTTTTGGTTTTGTTTTGCAAACTTTATTTGTTAGCATCCAGTACATCTCCATCTTCCACCATCTATCCATAGTCAGGTCGTGGAGGCAACAAGTCCAGGAGAGGAACCCAGACTTCCCTCTTCTCAGCATGCTCTCCAACTCCTCCTGGGGGGGTCCAAGGCATAACCAGAGAAGGTACACAATCCCTCCAGCAATTTCTGGGTCTTCCTCGGGGTCTTCTACCAATGGGACATGCCTAAAACACACCTAAATGGAAGTTCCTTAATCAGATGCCCAAACCACTTCATCTGACTCATTATGGTGCATGAGCAGCGGCTCTACTCTGAACCCCCCCAGATGATGGAGCACCTCATCCTCTCTAAGGCTGAATCTGTCCACCCTATGAAGGAAGCTCATTTCAGCCTCTTGTATATGGGATCTTGTTTTTCAGTCATGACCCAAACCTCATGCCCCCATGTGAGGGTTGGAACTTAGACAGAACAGTAAATAGAGAGTTTTGCTTTTCGACTCAGCTCTTTCGTCACCAAGACTGACTGAAGCAACGCCCTCATTAATGAGGCTGAGGCCCCAGTCCGTCGATACATCACCTGCTCCATACTACCATCACTAATAAACAAGACTTGAACTTCTTCACTTGAGGCAAAGACTCTCCCGACCCACAGGGGGCATTCCACCTGCTTCCTATTCTGTTAGCATACAGTAAATGAAAAAGTATTCTCTCCACATTTTGTGACGTTTCTCCACGTTACAACCACAAGCATCAAATAATTTTACTGGGCATTTGTGTGATAGACCAACACAAAGAAGCCCATAACTGTGCAGTGGAAGAAAAGCAACAAACAACAGTTTTCAATTTTTTTTTCTTTTACATATACAAATGTGCAAAAACCCTTTTTGAACTTGGAGAAAGCATTTGACCGTTTTCCTTGAGGTACACTGTGTGGGGGCTCTGTGAGTACAGGATTGGGGGCTCATTACTACGGGCTGTTCGGTCCCTATACAGTCGGTGCGAGAGTTTGATTTGCATTACCGGTATTAAGTCGGACCCCTTAAGGGTGGGACTTGGTCTCCGCCAGGGCTGCCTGTTGTCACTGATTCTGTTCATAACTTTTATGGACAGAATTTCTTGGTTCATCCAGGGGGCGGAGGGATTCTGGTTTTGGTGGCCTCAGGATTCCATTTCTGCTCTTTGCAGGTGATGTGGTCCTGTTGGCGTCACCGTGCCGTGATCTTCAGCTCTCATTGGAGCAGTTTGCACAGAGTGTGAAGCAGCTGGGATGAGAATCAGCACCTCCAAATCTGAGACCATGGTCCTCAGTCAGAAAAGTGTGGATTGCTCTTTTTATGTCGAGGGTGAGGTTCTGCCTCAAGTGGGGGAGTTCAAGTATCTCGGGGTTTTCTTCATGAGTGAGGGAAGAATGGAACGTGAGATTGACAGACAGATTGGTGCAGCGTCTGCAGTATTGCGAACTCTGTGCCAGTCCGTTGAAGTGAATAGAGAGCTGAGCTGTAAGGCAAAGCTCTCTGTTTACTGGTCGGTTTATGTTCTTAGTTACCCTCACCTATTGTCACGAGCTCTGGTTAATGACCGAAATAATGAGATTGCGGATACAGGCAGTTGAAATGAGTTTCCTCTGCAGGGTAACTGGGCTCTCCCTTAGAGCTAGGGTGAGAAGTCTGGAAGAGACTCGGAGTAGAACCGCTGCTCATCGACATCGAGAGGAGCCAGTTGAGGTGGTTCGGACATCTGGTAAGGATGCCCCCTGGACGCCTCCCTAGGGAGGTGCTTCGGGTACATCTGACTAGGACGAGACCCCAGGGAAGACCCAGAACACGCTGGCGAGTCTATGTCTCTGTTGGCCTGGGAACGCCTTGGAATCCTCCCAGAAGAGCTGGAAGAGGTGGCTGTGGAAAGAGATGTCTGGGCCTCCCTATTAAAGCTGCTGCCCCCGCGACCCCACTTCAGAACAAACGTAAGAAGTTGCTTTTGTGCACTTTTTGGATGGATGGATGGATGGATGGATGGATGGATGGATGGACGGACGGACGGACGGATGGATGGATGGAAAAATGTGAAAAGTGGAACAAACATTTATTTTTATACCCTGGACCAGTGCAGCCAAATGATATCAAATAAAATGTGTATAAAATGTGGAAATGGGTTATAAATACTTTTTCAAGGCACTAAAATAGTTTTTAAATAATTTAGTGATGAGAAGTAATTATCTTTTATGCGTAGATATCAGCAGATCTTCATTTAAAAAAACTCTGTTATGCATCCGGCACATGCTTTGTGAATAATTAATTATTGCATTTTTATTGTGCTGACCGTGATTACTGTTACATTTGACATTTCAAGTCCGTATTCATCAGTGGAATTCATTTGCTATCTCGCATGACCTCAAATAAAAGAAACTATGCTGAGAATGTTTCAGTTATGTGAAAATTTCATGCAGGAAGGTTTTAAATTTATTTCTGAGTTAGACCATGAATAATAAAACCTGAATTGAAAACTACAGTGCGTTGTGAATTTTGGATGGAAATGCAACAGACTGAAAATTAAAATTGTCTCTCTTCTTATTCCTGCCTTGCAAACCTGTCAAGGTGGATTTTTATGCTTTTTTGACTTCACAAATATAGTTTCATTCCTTGTTTCATTTGACATGAAAAATGTCAAGTAGAGCAAACAAAAAGAGGTTTCATGCATTGCGTTATTGTTTCACATGCTCCTAGAATTGCCAACTGAGAGGAATTTTTGGGAGCCTATAAAGGAGTTTTGGGCTTTTTTTTTTTTTTTTTTTTTTTGCTGGACCTCTGCCTGTTTATACAACTAGGTCACTACAGACACAAAAAGTGCACAAAAGCAACTTGGTAATGCTCATTTGGCACCTCGGCACGAAGGGAAAATCTGAACAGACAGCTATCTGAACCGTGGAGCTACTTTATCTTACACTTTCTTTGTTATCACAGAGAAGCAAAACCATCCTGCAGAAAATGTTGTGAGGCAACAATAAAAAAATAATAATTTAAAATGTGTAATTAACATGATTGGTTTAAAAAAGATTGTAACTTGTAGGATGTGTTTGGACAAATCGGTTGCAGAATCTGTTTCTACAAGGAGGACAAAGCTGCAGTTTTATGTAGGGAGAAGAATATCTCGATGAAATGCTCAACGCCCACTCAGCACAAAAGTCCACTGTAGATCATTGAAGCCAGAAGCTACAACAATTTTAAGCCCCATTGTCGAAATGGATTTTTTTGGTAAAGTCATATAAAAGCAAAAGGCATCAAACATGTTTTTCTCTGTTTTTCTTCTTTTACTTCGTGTTCTTGATATTCTCATTAAAATCATTTGAATCAAAAATAAGCAATAGGTTTAGGTAAAACACATCATGCAAAATTTTTTGTTTTCTTTGTCTCTCTCTGAAGAATGCTCCTTGAAGGTTATATTTGTGCAAATGTCACTGCACAGAACAACGCAGCATTACTCCACATTAAAATTCTTGGAAAGGTCTTTGCAAGTCCACAAGGAGTTGTTTTAGAAAGTCGTCCTGAGCTCCTACATCTCAGCATGTGACCGTCACCATTTCTGTTAGCCCTCACTCACACCATACACTGACAAAAATACCCAACTCAAAAGTATTTTTGCTGTTTAACTCATGTCTGAAATTCTTGTAATGGATCTCTTGCATTCTGAATTTTTCTCTTTCTCTGTCTGTCTCTCAATTTTTCTGTCACTTTTTGCAAAACAGTCCTTAAGTGTCGGTGGGGCAAAAAATTAAATTGTCCCACAAAGTAGCTCCTCTTTATAAATAATGTGATTACCTATTTACTGAGCTGGCTGTATAATGTTTTGTTATGTGTATTTTTCACTAATTTGTTAATTTTTAGTGGAATTTAATTTTTATTTTGTGTTTCATCCCCCGTTTTTTACTTGTTTGCAGTTATGGGGCGGTATGGGGCAATACCGTTCAATGACACGTGTTCATCAATCGGATCCGAACACGCGACCGGTGATCCAAGCAGGCAGATTCAATAGTTTTGTTTGGGGCATCTGATTTTTCCTGCCCTGTGGACACATTTGGCTGGTTTTATCACTTTGATACGACCTCTACCTAGACCTGGCTTGAGCTCAAACCCAGGAACGGCTGCAGTGAAACCTGCTGAGTCCAACAGTGAAGATATACTGATTTTAAATCAATTTGGAGCAAACAGAGGAGACCAGAACAGAAAACTGAGAAGAACAGAGGAAAGTCAAAGAGCAGGAAATTTCCACCAACTTGCTAGGACCTTATTTAAACGATTCGTGTGGCTGTGGTCAGTCAATGGTTGAAGCAGATGTAACTGAGTGTTTGTGGGTTTAATCCCCACTGGAATCTTTTATTTGATTCAGTGATGATATGTTGTATTATCATAATTTTTCACTTTATTATTTTAGTTACTTCACTGACCAGTTTGTCTCCCGTTTAACTGTGCTAATCTGGAATATTATTTCAAAATTATTACTTCAAATCAAATCAAAATGACTGAGGAATGGAGAAGAAGTGTGCTGGTGCCCACTTTTAAGAACAGTGGTGATGTACAGAGTTGTAGCAACTAAAGGGGAATTAAGTTGATGAGCCACACAATGAAGATCTGGGAGAGAGTTGTGGTAGCAATACTTAGACGAGAGGTGACTATCTGTGAGCAGCAGTATGGTTTCATGCCAAGAAAGAGCACCACAGATGCCATCTTTGCTTTGAGAATGCTGATGGGGAAGTACAGAGAGGGTCAGAAAGAACTCCATTGTGTATTTGTGGATTTAGAAAAAGTATGACAGAGTATGACAGAGTGCCAAGAGAGGAGGTGTGGTATTACATAAAGAAATCTGGAGTGTCAGAAAAGTATGTTAGACTGGTACAGGACATGTATGAGGACAGCAGGACAGTGGTGAGGTGCTGTAGGAGTGACATATAGCTTCAAGGTGGAGGTGAGATTGCATCATGGATCGGCTCTGAGCCCCTTCTTGTTTGCTCTGGTGATGGACCGACTAACAGATGAGGTCAGGCAAGAATCCCCATGGACGATGATGTTTGCAGATGACATTGTGATCTGTGGTGAGAACAGGGAACAGGTGGAAGAGAACTTGGAGAGGTGGAGGTATGCACTTGAAAGAAGAGGAATGAAAGTCAGCTGATGTAGGACAGAGTACATGTGTGTGAATGAGAGAGAGGCTGGTGGAACAGTGAGGCTACAAGGAGCATAGGTCACAAAGGTGCAGGACTTCAAGGACTGGGGATCAACTGTCCAAGAAAATGGGGAGTGTGGTAAAGAGGTGAAAAAGAGAGTCCAGACAGGATGGCGAAACGTTTCAGGAGTGATTTGTGACAAAAAGGTGTCAGCAAAGGTCAAAGGAAAAGTTTACAAGACAGTGGTGAGACCAACTATATTGTTTGGGCTGGAGACAGTGGCATTGACAAAAAGACAGGAGAAAGAACTGGAAGTGGCATAAATGAAGATTTTGAGATTCTCCTTAGGAGTGACAAGGATGGATAAGATTAGGAACGAGATAATCAGAGGTGCAGCACAGGTTGAACAACTGGGAGATAAAGTTAAAGAGGCAGACTGAGATGGTTTGAACATGTCAAGAGGAGGGACAGTGGGTATACTGGTAGAAGGATGTTAGAAATGCAGCTGCCAGGAAAAAGACAAAGAGGAGATCTATGGATGCAGTTAGAGAGGACATGGAGGTAGTTGGTGTGAGGACAGAGGACTGAGTGAGGTGGAGGAGGATGACTCGCTGTGGCAACCCCTGAAGAGGGAAAAGCCGAAAGAAGGAGAAGACTTCAAATCAAATTAGAAATCCATTTCAGAAAGCTGTGCACTTGTCGGCTGGGGGTGGGAGGCATCATTTTCTTTGATTTATTGAATGGGACTGTTTTTCACGAGACACCACCTCGAACCGCGGGAGGAAGAAAAAAGCTAAAATATTGTAGACAGACACACACACATACACAAGCAACAGCAATAAATTAAGTATTTAGCAACATGTAAAGGTTTTTTTTTTTCCTCAGAAAATGTAACGCAATGCTAAAAATTTTCAGGAGATGAACATCCGCCTCACTAATATTTCTGCTCAGGAGTCACCACTGTTCAGCTGCATATAATGCTATTAAAAATGCAGTTTACTCAGCAGCACAGATAACCGTTGAGTGCATACTCAATCTAAGTGCCTCTGGAAAAGAAATAATTTAACCATCTGTAACATAATACACACAGTATTTTATTTCAAAATAATAATAAAAAAAAACAGTTAGATGCTTAACTTGTCCTCTCATACTCATTAAAATCACCTAGCACACAAAATCACTATAAATTTCAAAAATATTGTTTATGTTTGAGATTTTGGTTCAGCTATCATTTGAGTATCATCAAACAGCAACTGAAAAGAGCATGCAGCATCCGAATACCCGATCAATGAAATGAATAAACACATTTTTACTAGGATACAAGGCTTTTTATTGTCATTCACGTCACATGTTGTACATGAGGTGGAACGAAACTATGTACATAGGGTCCCAGTTACATCCAACAAAAATACAAATTGTAAAGAAAATCATTAGTAATATCAAAGTCATGAACTAAGAATACTACATTCACTAAAACTGAGAATGCACAAGACTAAGAATGCACTAAGCACTAATGGTACAAAAACAATGTGCCAAGACAACAGCAGCACAAACATGAGTCCGTATGAGCAGATGAGGACTAATGAACACATTATGAATACATAATGACAGAAAACTTTATTGTTCAATGTATTCAAAGAAATAATGCATTATAATCCAAAATTACATTTAATTTCACAGAGCTTTTATAGTTCAGTTTTAGACAGTTCAACTTTCTTTTCTATTTACTACTACGGTACTAGTACGGTACTACTACCGTACTACTACGGTACTACTACCGTACTACCTTCTTCTACTCTTGGCTTTTTTTTCTTATTGGGTGAATCTTCATAAGCATTCATACTAGTGAGATTCATTTCAAATGTTCAGCTCGTTCAGAACATTCCTGCTATGACTTTTTGTATTCGTGCAATTTTTACCTTTTGAACTATTTTGCTTTTTCGGACACGTTTTACTCATATAAAATGAATGGTGCTTTACATTCTTCAAACCCATTGTGCTGCTTAAAACGTATTACTGCTCATTTCAGCTTTTGTTTTGGTTCAGGTTGTTTTGGTTTTTTTTGGCTTCTTTGTGCACATTTCAGCTTTTTTCAGCTCCTTTCAGCTATTTTTGCTCATTTCAGCTTTTTCAGCTCCTGTATAGGTATTTTCTGTTAATTTTGTCCTTTTTAATTTTTTTAAAACACATTTCCACCTTTTCTGATGCTTTTAAAATAATGTCAACGTTTCGGTCTCTGCCTATTTCAGCTTATTCTGCTCGTTTCTGCTACATTACCGATCTAATCAGGTTTTCTACACATTTCTGCTGTTTCTTTTTAATCGCTTTCCACTTGTATTTTGCAACTTTCATCAGATGTCAGCTGTTCAAATTCAACCTTCATTAACAGTTTAGCGATGAAAGCTTTTCAGCCTGGTTATAAATGTTTTTTAAATCATTCAGCAAAAATCATTCACGCAGCATTTTCACAGGAAATGCAAGTTATCTCGCTTTTATTATTATATCCACTTGTTTAAGAAATAGTAAAAAGTATACAGTAAATCACATCTTACTGTATTAAAAGATCTAAAATCCTATTTTTATCAAACTGTGTAAGTCTAATAATATTTCAGACAGTATTTAGTAGATTGTAAATAAATTAGCAGACTTTAAAAAGCAAAGCTAAAATGTAATGCTGCTCTTTGTCTCCCTGGGATTGGTCATTTTGTTTGTGGAGGTGGAATTCCATTATGGTCTAGTGGTGCTACAGCAGTATTTGGTTGCCTCTTCTGTATTCGTTGCATAAATACTTGATCTGAAGGCAGCAGGGCTTCTTTTAGTTGTTGTTTATCTGTCACCTCTTATAGATAACACTTCTTCAAATCTAACCAACTAGTGTGGAGTTTGTTTCATCATGTTTAGTGGGGAGACCCATATTTTCAGACCTGCAGGCAAATTGTAGTGTTCATGTGTTTCTAGAAAGAGTCTAGGTTGAATAAATAGGTGTTGATAAATGTTTGGTTTTAAAGTTTGTTGTCTGTTATTTACTATAATCGCCTTTCTTCATATCCTAAAATCTGAATATTGGTGTTATCTTTTATTCTGAAGGTGACCAGAAGAGTCTCGACTTAATCAGCTCTTCTGTGTTTCGTTCTTTATGTTTGATAAATGATTACCTTGATTCTGTTGTATAAATCTCTGTGCGCCCCCTTCCTGCTCTGAATGTACCTGAATGTCTTTGATATTCAACTTAACGTCGCCACTGAGTTGAACTTCAAGAACTCTTATTGTGTTAATGTTCCTACAAAAGCTTTCAAACCTGAAATTGTCCAGTTAGCTAGAATTGAAGAAGCATTTCAGCAGAGAGGTGAAAAGCCTTGAAGAACCTTGAAAAGAACATTTACTTGGTTTCTGTTCGAACGTTCAGAAGATCAGCCATGCTGTATTTGGCTTTATGGAGTATGACACCAAAAAGATGTTTGGAATTATTGCTGTGTAATAAAAAACAACTTGTAAGTTTCTTTATATTTAGGAGGAACAAAAGGAAGAGGAACAGCAGATGCAAGGTGTCGTGCCAGAAGTTTATTTCAATCATACAGTCAGTGTTCATAGTTCTAATTTTTGTCTATTTGAGATATAATTTTAAGACTGCAGTTTCAAAAACTGGGAGCCCTCTTTGAGTTTTTTGGTTTATTAATCTAAAATGTCAGAGTGCTATGCAGCTTCATATTCCACGCTCGAGGTGTGCCTGATAAGCCACCAGGAATTCAGTATGCAAATGTCTTTCATCAGGATGTTATGACATTAAGAACAAAGAAGCCGGAGCAACAGGCAGTTCATTTTAGCTGTGATTTGTTCTGTGAAACATAACAACATAACTAGTATTTTGTGTAGACTTGGGATTGTAGAACTTTGCAGGGATTTAACAAATGTTCAAAAAATATGTAATAAGCTGACGCTAAGGACAAAATAATCAATTTGGCCTCATTACATGGAGCTTTGCGTGACCGTAGTGAATTGTGGATCTTGTAGAACACAATAAGAGGAAATGGGTTAAAACGACAATAAATAAAATCCTAAAATTTCTTAAAGGAATGCATTTTTTTTCATTCATTCAACTTTTATTTACACAGATATATCGCATTGATCCTCAAAGACTCATTTACATGTGAGACCTGTTTAGACAGACAAAAAGTAATGAAAGTGACAACATGTATAGGATTTGTAGGCAAAAAAAAAATCCTATCAAACTTTCACTCCTTGACCGAGGAGAGACAGCCTGAGATAAAACAACAACAACAACAACAACAACAACAAAAAAAAAACATCCCGCACATAGCGCATAGTGACACAGACATTCCGCATGGGAAGGGAGATTACGAGCAGTGAGCGTGTCCAAGGACACTCCAGAGGCACTGTAGGAGTTCTGATAAGTATGGTATAATAATTCAATTCCCACTGGTAAGATCTGTAAACACTCTCAAGGTCTGTCGAGGTTCACCTAGGACAGTGCCAGAGAGAATCCAAGAGTCCTGAAATGATACACTGTTTATTCTGCCGTGTCCCTCTGGTAGGTTTGCAGACTTCCTTGGTGGGAGGAGCCACTACTCAAGCCGTTTAGCTGTTTTGGTGAAAACTTTAAAAGCACCATATGCTATTTATCATGCAGTATAGCAATATTTCACCATCAGAGTGTGTTGAAAATGACAAAGCTAATGCCAAAGTGCAAAGCACAAAACTCACATAATCAGTTATCTCTAGGAATATATGATTGTGGATCAGTCTCAGCTACTTCCACATCAAATTTGAGCTCAATATCAGTAAAACTGACTGAGTTATATTCATTGTTGTGTTTTTTTACAGTTAACTAGCTGTATGGGTTGTATTGAATCAGGTTGTTAATCAAATGTTAATCAATTTTAGATGTCAAAATGCTTACTTTCTGATATATATAACGTTAGACATAAATAAACATATACACAGATACAGGTAAAAACATTATCACCATGTCTTCTTCTTTTGTGGTGTGCCAATAAAAAACATCAATAAAAAAGTTATGTTTGACCTCCATCTTTAATACTTCTGCAGTTGCACAACGCCAGTTTCTTCATATTAGGGAAAGCATTGTCTCTACAAAAAAAAAAATATATATATATATATATATTTAAAAAGAGCACACAATGTTCACCAAAGCAATTCAACGTCTAAAAGTTTTATTTTTATTTTTCATAAACTTATGGAAGCATCCAGAGAAATATCCGCATCTATTGACACAAGGGCCATAAATTCAAGTATTTTCATCTTTCTTGGCATAAATGACAGAAAACCTATTTATGTTATGTTTCATCCTGCACCTTCTCAACCAATAGTTTTATGAGGAATAAATGGGCCTCATAAGCAAATCCCAGAATCTCTTAAGAATTAATTGCTTTAGCTTCCTGAATTATTGATATTAAGTGAAGTTCAGGGAGGGTTTGAGTTTAGCATTCATTACTCTTCAGAAGAGCTGACCGTTGAGTCCTGAACTCTGGAGAACCTCTGACAAGTGTGATTATTATAGATTAGAGAGTATTGTTCTCCAGTTTTTACAGGTTGGATCCACGGTTGTTGGTTTTTTGTTTTTGCTCTATTGCAATAAGACAGTTTTCTCTGTGATAATTTTACACTCTGTCCAACGGCTGTTTCTCATACAGACTTTTTTTTTTTCATCTTTCTTCATTATTATTCTGGTTTTGCACATTTAGTGTACCAGCCCATATTTCTTTAAGTACTGACCTTTTCCTCCTCTCACTCCATTTCTACTATCTTCCTCTGATATTTTGCTCTCAGTGTTTATTGGCTGATATTTGTGATATTGATCTTTTTTTTTTTCAGCAGTAAGCTGAAAGTTGAATACACCATGCTTTCCATCGATCTTTTGCAAGGCAATTAAAAGTATGTATTAACAGGAGATGAAAGCTGATAGAAAATCATTGCTTCTACTGCTTGATCCATAAGCTTGCATTGTGTAGATGATTGCCAGGGGGAAAGGTAAATCATCTTTTTATATCTAAATTAAACTCTCAACAACCTATAAGCAGTTGGATACAGTAGGCTCTTGTTTATTGCGGGGGTTAGGTTCTGCCTCCCCCCCTGCAATAAGTGAAAAACCTCGAAATAAGAACACTTTTTTGTGTATATATATATATATATATATATATATATATAAAGGCTTTAAATACCCTTCTCACACTCTTGCAATGTTATAAACTCTTAACAACATATGTATATATACTGTACAGTACTGCAAAATTTTATATGGGGACTCACCAGCCTTGGTCCAGTTCTGGTCAGGCTCTGATTGACTCTCTGCAGCCGTTGAGCACCAGACCCTTTTGGAGAGAGACAGACCTTCGTAGAGCCAGCACAAAACCACACAATGGTCCCAATCAAGTTCATATAATCCAGAGAATTCCAATGAAAAAAGTCCTGGTGAGCTCTGGAGAAAACCCCAGACCTCAAAGCAATGCCTCCCCACTCGAGAGGCTTCATGGGCCGACAAGTAGCACTCATATTGACCGATGAGGCTGGAAGAAGTTCTGGTCCGGTTCTGGTCTGGTTCTGATCTGCAGCCACTGAGCGCCGAAGTCACTATGAATAAGGACCAAACTTTTTAGTCTGGTTCGGATCGGATCAAAACGTTCCCTCCATTTTTGCAGAAAGCAACGGGCTGGGAGCACTGTTGGCTTATGGGTAATGGAGTTCTTTTGGACTGGTGATACAGTAAAGGCTTATTTAAAGAAAACTACAAAATGATGGTGGCTGTCTGTAGTATTATTAATTATTAATTACCTTTTTATCTGTATAATCTCAATCACGTGAAGTAATATTAAAGTTGACAATTGTTGAAAAACTGGAAAAGAGCAAGTCGGCGAAAGTCGAACTGCGAAGTAGCGAGGGACTACTGTGCATTGAACTTGTGCTTTAAATGTATATATGTACAGTATATTGACTTTTAAACTTTTAAACCTTCAAGCTGAAAAACTCTGTTTGAAGACAGATGTTACAAAGTGTGTTGTTTGTCTCTCTCGTGCACTGTTTTGTAGAAGAAACAGTAGTTATAGAGGAGGGTTTTTTTGTTCAGAAGGTTCATTCTGGGCCATTTTGTCTCAGAGAGTCCAATCATGTGAGTCACTGAAGTGAATCGGGTTTTAGGTCGGCATTATCAACTGCTGGATGGGAAATTGTGGCTGTTCACTATGGAAATGAACTATCAACATCCTCTCTCATTTCCACCTATGTGCTCTGGACCCATCGTAAGTTCTTCTGACAACAGCGTAACAGCCTTGTCCACTGACTCCCATCAATCTGGATTTCTCCAGACATTCATCATGAAGATTGCACCCCTGATCCACCTTCTGTCTTTTGACTCATCGCTTTTCTTAGTTCTGAACTGGATTAGAAATACTTTTAGTGCTGTTGTTGCCTGGCAGTGCTACATGTGCTTATTGAGCTGTGTTGAGAGAGACGCTCCAGGCCTAAATAAATGTTCCTGTGACAGTCCCAATGACTTCACACACCCACTTAGAGAAGCTGATGGGGACAGCAGACCTGCAGGAGTGCCCAGAAGTCGGTGCGCTCCCAGCTATTCTGCCACTTGGCAACATCTGCAATCTGCTCCAAGGAGGTGTCACTATTGATTTGTGTAAATGACACTACAATGCTACACAGCCAGTGGCCAAGAAACTACAGTCCTTTTTTACATGCACTCATCTAGAAAAACAACCTTATTTTAGTTTGTTAGTCATACTTCTCTAATTTGTTTGATTTTATAACTCCTAATGTAAAAATGTTGAAGCAGCATCTAAACACCCAAAGCGTTCACATTTCCAGGAACCAGCTAGTGATGGCCTTTTAAAGAGTGGCTTTCTTGCGTTGAGAAGAGCATCAGAAAATGACAAAAGAAGGTGGCAGAAATCTCCTCCTTCCTATTTTATCCAATATATTTCAAGGCTGATACAGACTTTTCCCCCCCCCCGCATGGAGTGGCCTCTGAGGAATGCTGAACAAGAAAAGATAAACGAACACTAGACTCCTGCATTCTAGTTCCATCAACCTGGCAAAATAAAATAATTTGCGCTGAGGAGACTGGGGATTTGGCTGCATTTCCTCAGGACCCTTACATTTTTTTTATTATTCCCCACAAGACTCTGTCTTGAAATTAAATGTGCCTTTTTTGCAATTCAAGGTTTTTGCAAAAAAAAAAAGGGCATAAAAAGAGCATTCAAATGAGCCTGGCCAGGTTTAAATTAAGTTAAAACAACTTCAGATGAACAGCAGATGACATTTAGCACAGAATATCTATTTATTTGATGAAAACTAATTCAGAAGCAGCGACTGGAAAGGTTAGTAGTGGAAAAAGGTCTCATATCTATAGTGGTGGGGGTGGGTTTGCAAAGCTGATTTCTTCGGTTGTGGGGGAGGACCATTTGTAAGTAATTCTCCAATATAACCTTTTTTCTATTGTGAGTAAAATAGTTAATTGATTACTATTGAGCGAGTCTTTCTGAATAAATGAATTAGTTTTCTTGAAGATAAAGAAGAATCAACCTTGAATTGTTGTTCTTTTATTTAGGAAAAGCAGGTTGATTATATAGTCCTTATTTTATATATTTTGGATAAATATGTTATGAATGTTTTTTTTACATTTAAAATACCTTTATTTTGTTTAACATTTTCATAGATCGTAGATCCATAGATGATGATTAGGGGCTATTTAATAAAATAATCATCATACCATATCAAATAACTCAGAACATTGATGAAAGCATGAGAAATCATTTAAATACAAACTATAGTGACATGTGATTTTTTTTTTTTGTGTGTGTTTGATAAGTGAGTGGAAAGCCATGGGTTGCTTTAAAACAACACCTAGCGACTGCATTGAAACTTTGCAGGATACAGTCAGAGAACAAATGCAGCAAAGGCATGCTACCATCGGGGGTGTGGGGGGTCTTTTGACCTTGGGACAACTCCTTCTCAGAGGACTTTAAATATCTCCCTTTTGTTAGATGGTAAAGTCAAACAACCAGCAACTGCTATTTCGCTCTAGTGCCTCAATTTCCTAGCTAAAATGTAGCAATAGGCAAACACTCAACACATTCCAGCCTAAGACCCCTCTGCTTCTATAGGAACCTCATTAGCAATCTTTGCTTTGTTGCAAGCACCGCCAACCCTTATAACATTTTAAAATGTATTTCCAGTCCATGACCTTCTTAACTGAAAATACACCTTTTTTTCTTCTTCTTTTAATTCTATATTCATCTTAGCCCTGAGCTATGATTATACAGGTCTCCCTTGAAAATGTGTCCTCATGACTCAATGAGACTAACCTGTTGGTTAAGGTTGAATGAAAATACAGTCTCACTTGTTCACTAAGAGCTTTGTGGTGTATTTGGCAGTAAAGACCTGAAAGACCAGTAGGTCTTTAAGTACAGACGGATGCATCAGGTGTATAATTGTGATGCCATGCAAATCAATATAGTGCACAAAGGTGATTTTGAACAAGCTAAAGAGCTGAGGAATGGTAGCGGAGGAAGAAGGGCACCAATCCAGGATTTTTCCTTTTCCCCTTTTTGTGTCGCCACTCAATGATTAATCGAAAGCCATTAGCGTTGAGTCAAGGCCAGTGAATTCAGTTTTAATTAGTTTCTTCTTTTTTTTTTTTTACCTCATTCTCCTTTGCTTTGACATTTTATGTGCTTTATCTACACAATGAAAAATTGGCAAACTGCTTATCTGATTTTTGCCTTAAGTGTCTTCCAGCTAGTATTGACGTACCATGCTGTATCAGGAGGCTGATGGCTCACCTGGGGTCTAAAGATGTACTCCTTTATGAGAAACTAAATGCATACACACGCTCACACACAGTCTTTCCTTTAGCAAACTCAGCAAAAGGACATTTAGAGGTGAGGTGGCTGTATTCTCACTAAGTTCAGCTCTTGAGGGTAGATCGGTTAGGAGATGGACCTGCTTGGATTTATCAAGGAATCCCACAAAGACACCGTTGCAGGGGCTCAAGGATCAATGGGATCTGTGTTATGTGCCGAGAAAAGGGTTTACACTCCCTGCAGTCCTTTATCGAAAAGATTTGACAAAGATATTGTACCTGATATAATGTCTATCTCTGTCGCCGACATACTTCTAATTCTGAGGTGAGTGTTGGGTCAAGTTCTGTAATTGAAGTAGAGATAATCCAGCTAATCTTTCCTTCATCAGTTCCTATAATTCACATCACTCCCCGGGTAACGTGTTCATTTTTTTAGGTTGTTTTCAATTTTACCAAAAAGGATTGATACGTATTTACTTTAGGTTCTGAATAAATTGGAATACTTGTACTTGTCAAATTTTAGCAAAGTACCATGAGAGCGTTTCCAACATTAATTACATTGTATTGTCTTTATGACTGTAATCCTTACACATGTCTAACCAATTATATTTTCTAAAGCTTCTTGAAAGCTGTGCACATCCTTTTTTAAACTTCTGAAGAGCTGCTTAGAACTACAAAATCCTGGCAACTCCCCTGCTACTCTCGTTACCTGATAAAGGCTCTGCTTAAAATTCTTGAAAAGCCGTTTTGTTTTCACAGTCACTTCAGCAGAGTTCTGCAGTCTTTATTTTGATGTGAGGGACAGCTTGCAGGGTTTTAGAGTTGTCAAATATAATTGTACGGAGCCAAAGACAAAATGACTCTTTTTCTTTTATTGTTCTTCCTTTTTTTTAATCGCTGCCCCGTGGTTCTTTGTTCTTGTTTTGTGTTGACCGTGAGAGCCACTGGGTTGATGTGAACTTGTTTGTGCAATCAACAAGATTTTTCACCGAGCTGTTTCACTTTTAAAATCCTGCGTATTCCACATGAAGACGACCTGCAGCTACCAGTCAATGTCAGCGATTAAATCGAAGCATGCCAGCATCAAATCAGCCTTTATTAGCCCATTTTAAACTGATGTTATTGGTCTAATGGCTACCTGTTAATTATGGTTTTATCATTACAATGACAGGGTTGAATTGAACTGATTCTGCTTCCGGGTGTTCCTGCACTTCATAGAAATACTCATCTGCCTGCTAATCTTTTATGAAGTCAAATAATCTAGAAGGTGACATTTACATACTCTCTTCCAAGTCAGTTAATGCTCATGATGTGGTTGTTGTTATCACCAGGCCAATAATGGAGATTAGCCAAAGTCACCTCGGCAACTTGGAGTGCGGCTCTTATCTTGTCTCGCTCTTAGAAGGTCATTGATTGCCCTGCTCCTTTTTTTTTTTCACAGTGTGGGCGCTCTCTCACATTGTTGTCCTTTGTGTTTCTGCAGAGCTGCGGGAGATAGTGTTTGTCATCCAAAGTCAAAGAAACTCCTTCCATGTGAAGCAGGCAGAAAGGCAGAGAGCAGATTTACTCAAGCAGGCGCATAGCCTCACAGCGGTAAGATTCAAGTCTCGTGCTCTCCTTCTCTTTCTTTGACACACTGAATATGGACACTCATGCACTAAAGGTTTTACTATAGACTGAAAATAGTTTCACTGTCTGAAGAGGTTATTTCTAAACGTGAGCTTTAGCTGGGCGTTGACGCCATCTGATGCCAACACTGGTTTGCCAAAACATCGCAAATGTATTTACATGCTGTTGCTATTTGCATGAATGTCAGAAAATACTCCTAAATTTTAATATTTCATAACGGCTTGACAAATTATTCATGATAACCTTTATGGACCCCTGCATGTAAGTGCATTTAAGTCCTAAATATGAAAGCATGGTTTAAAATATGCAAGAGTCTCAGCTCTTTGTGACATATGGCTACTTATAATTTTATGTAATTAGAAAATCTTTTTGCTCCGTTCAGGAGGAGGCTGAGGACGTTGATTCTGAATGAGCTGCACTTGACTGTGTGAGACTGTAGAGGCATTGGGAGGGGAGTGACCTAAGATCTCTTTAGTCACGCTGATAGGACATCTTTAGAGGAAGCAGAGTTCCAGGTCTTGTGTTTTCTTTGACACTAAGGTCTTTAAGTTCACCTACCTTCTTCTAGAAGAAGAGGCCCCAGTGATGCTTCTGTCAGACTGACCAGTTACATCAAAGTGTGGGACAGGGACTTCCTGAGTGGACTTTATTAGATGTTGGGTTTGATCTCCTAAAGTCTCACCAACTTTAGGGAATCTTGTTTCTGAGACTCGAAAGCAGAAGTGCCCAACCATGATCCTTGTGGTCTACTGTCCTGTATTTTTTAGTTTCCCTGCTTCAACACACCCAGCTGAAGTGAACGAGTTATTGACTGGTTTATACTTCTACTAAACTTGATGACATTCTCAGTAAGTAATTCAATTATTTGAATCAATTTGTGTTGAAGCAGGGAAACAGTTAAAACATGCAGGACAGTGAGCAACAAGGATCAAGTCTGTGGACTTTTGCTCTATCTTGCCCAGAGTCCTGAATAACAGAATAAGTATTCCTCAAGAAAAATAAAAGAAATTTAATTTTTCAGTCTGCCTTTCACTATTTTCAGTGTGCCTTCACAGTTTTATTTTCTCAGTGAACGTGTTAATTTCTTATGAATAGTCTTACCTGCAATAGCCAGCAGTCGGTGAATTCTGCAAGGAGAAGATAAGGTTTCTTAGAGATAAATCAAGGTTACAGAGCCTCAGAACTTGGTATCTTAATGGTTTTTTTTTTTATTTTTATCTTAAACCTAAAAAAAAATTTTTTCATTTCAAGTATTGCTGTTTTGTATGTTTTATGTTGACAATTTGAATTATCCCTTTTTTTGTAAACAGGATTTTTATTGATTTTTTTCAATTTTGAACATATGACAAAAAAAAGAGAACACAGAGAACAACAAAGTGCTTTTCATTAAGACAATAAATCCCATCAAGGCCGATTTAAATATAGTGTGTTACAAGAGATTGAAAGACTTTAAAAATCATCATTTGGGAACAAAGATGTTATAATTAGTTGATATCATGTACTTCCCAAAGTAAAACCAAGTAATTATCTGGCAGTGACACTGAATACATCATATTAATGAACTCATTGTGGAATTTGTGAGACAGCATAATATGGAGTCAAAAGCAACGGGCAACAATAATGAAATAATTTAAAGGTTACAATGAATGTTATGCTTGGAAAAATAAATAGATAAAATGCTATTTTTACAACATGTTCCTTCTTCCAATCTTCTTAGGTACAAGTTATAATAATCCATCTATGACTTCAGTTTCACCTCCACAACACAAAACAGTTTGCAGTTCTGTTTATAGACATGCAGGCTGCTTCCCGGTGCAAGACGCTGAACCAATCACATGAGCTGAGTACATATACATTATGTTCTGGCATATTATGGTAGTTTGTAAGGAAGGAAGGCAATATACTGTATATACATCTATATTTATATCTATCTCTATAGATATAAATAACACCAACAAGGACCGTATGGAGTTTGTCTATATTTTTTTTTCAGCTATACCAGCTTCCACTATTCTTGGAAGGCTTTACATAGAATTGTGAAGTACTTCTGTGGGAATGTATTCCCATTCATTCTGTAGAGCATTTTTGAGGTCAGGCACTGATTTTGGGTGAGAAGGTCTGGCTTTGTAATCTCTGTCCAGTTCATCCCAAAGGTGGATGATGGGATTGAGGTCAAGTCACTGTTCAGTGAAGTCCTTCCACACAAAACTCATTAAAGTGTGTCTTCATAGTACTTGTTTGGTGCACTGGGGCAAAGTTATGTTGGAAGAGAAAATGGCATTCCCCAACGTGTTGCTACAAAAGTTGTAAGCAGAATATTGTCTAAAAATGTTTTAGTATGTGGACGTGTTGAGTGTCTATTCCCAGAGATATGGGGCCATATCCTGACTAAAACACCTGAATTCAACAATTAGCGGATACGTTTTCCATAAACTGAATGTTGGTTTGTATGTTTGGCAAACAGAACTTTGAGAACAAGTACCTGCAGAATTTATTTTCAGAGACACTCCAAAGACCAGAGATGGGCAGAAACACTACTTGCGCCACACAATGTGCACTGTTTTCAAGCAAAATATTTTCTACTGAACAGATAGCTTCTCTTTATTATTTTCTAAAGCATATTTGTAGTCTGTGACCCTGAACTAATTAGATAAGGGCTACTCAGTTTTTGTAAGGTTTATATTCATCCTTTGAATAAAATAAGTTTTGTTTTTGGCATCACGGGTCATAGAGTTCACACAAAACCACAAGTTGTGTGTGTATTTTGAACAGGCACTGCATTTACCAGTGGAATGGAAAACTATAGCTGCTGCACTACTTGCTGTACAGTAAATTATATATAAAAATATTTATACCAGATTTAAAAAAAACCACAAAATCATTGATACAGTATTGAAATGATTGAAATAAGCAGGATCCATTAACGCAACAAGAGCAATTATAAATTATGGCTACTTAAGTTAACACGCTTCATTTTTGTACTGATTTCTAGTACAGTAACTAAAACTTGTGTATTTTCAGAACCCCCCCAAGGTTTTGTTTCTTCACAGTTTGTCAGAAAATGAAGGTGATTGGAGCATCCTTCCTCTGCTGCCTTAGTAAGTATCCTTGAACTGCGGAGGTTTGAATATTATGTAGATGCCACAGTCTCTGTCCATTTCCACATTTGATTAATCTTTGCTACATTTGTTGAGAAGTCATTGCAATGGCAATACTTGTGACTGATTGCTTCACGTTATAGTAAAAACCTTCTTAATGTGTGTCAGTTTGTGTGAAAATAAGCTCATTAGAGCAGTTAATC
This sequence comes from Nematolebias whitei, assembly GCF_014905685.2. Lineage (NCBI taxonomy): Eukaryota > Metazoa > Chordata > Actinopteri > Cyprinodontiformes > Rivulidae > Nematolebias > Nematolebias whitei. The sequence goes on from NC_056503.1 coordinate 39,858,732, forward strand.
ATGATAAGAATTCATTAGCAACAGCTGCCTGGGCGCTACTTAAGAATCCGATACGTGCTCCTGATTTTGTTAGGTAATTGTCTTGCATAACAAATGTTCAATACTTGGATCAATAAAATCACATCATTAGTCTTTGCATGAAATATTGGGACTGCTTTTTTAGATTTGGTTCCTATATGTAAGTGTTCTGTTCGTCCTTGATGAACTTTGGTGCTTTGTTTGTGAATGTGTGTCCTCAGCTTGTCCAACTCGTTTGAGAAAAACTCGTCCTGGATCGTGTTTCTCGAGGAGGAAACAAATGTAAACATTGTTACTCTTCTCCACGTCCTGGTAAAATTTGACAAGAGCAAAGTAAGAATCTTTTTTTTTTCACACCGTCATCATATTCTGTCTCTTATTGTGTAAATCATCGGTGAGGCAAAGCTTCTTCTTTTGAGCTCCAGCTTTTATTTGATCATCACCTCAATTAGCCAGTATGATTCTCAGGTTGGCTCCGTATCCTTTGAGTCTGTCGGGCTTCGCTGAGCTCCACCACATCAAATCATCCCCTGTCAGACACAGCTCTGCTGTCTTGCTCCAATTAAACATTTTTCATTCATATAATAATTGTCCATCTACGCATATGGGATCGAACCAGTGGCTATGATAAATGCAAAATAGATTTATCAAGAAAATAAAACACCCATCTTAATAAGTGTCAGCACTAAAATATCCACGGTATTATATGCTTCTTTAGGAATCTTCATGCTAATCCAGATAACGGGGAGGTTTTTCTTTTTGATCTGGGTGCTCAGCAGTTGTTTTTCTTTATTTTTATTTTTTATTTTTTTGGTGTCAGTTCTTCTTGTCAACAGGCTGAAGCACAAGCAGATCTTATAATTACACTTTGATGTTAATCTGACAGAAATTAATAATCCATTATTTCTTCCAGCAAAAGCATAGGCTTGTTTATGTCTGTTATTTGGCTGTCTTACATAAACCCTTCATAGCATGTTATTCTCAAGGCAAAGATGGTTTTCAGTATGGTTTGCATATTAAATCTTTCATCCTGAGGAGGAGGGGAAGACAAAATAATACATCCTGATGACTTGTTTCATTACAATGAGCCCCCAAGCAAAATATTCTTTCTCGAGTGTTACAGCTCATCGTGGTCAGCTTCAGTCTGAGCCGAGGAAGGGACGAATAAAGTTTTTGTTTTGGAATATTTAAAGAAAAGAAATGTGCTCTCAAGAGCATGGCACAAAATCTTAGTGTTTCATGACTTCTCTCATAACCACAACAAGCTACAGCTTCGGCCTCGTTGTAAGACACCAGACATTAAGGCAGCAGAGATGAAGGTGTTGTGTCACTGCGGACAATTTTTCTCAGGAATGAATGTAGTAAAAAAAACTAACAAATGAAGATTTCAGTCAGTAGCTTCAGCGGACAACAGAATATTTTGTGCCAAGGTTTAGGCAGCTCAGTGGAGGCCACATCTTCCAGTTAGCTTACTCTTTATTTGAACTCTATTATCTGTAACTTCTACCTGAATTACTGTGTGGATGTTTATGAAGCATTCACACATTCACACACATTCACACTCTGTGGTCCACACTGCACTCAACCACCTGGAGCAGAAAAACTCTTACGTCCGTATGCTCTTTGTGGACTTCACATCCACCTTCAACACCATGATCCCCCAAACCCTGATGGACAAACTATCCACACTAGGACTAAGCCCCTCCATCTGCAACTGGGTACTAGACTTTTTAACAAACAGACCACAGTTAGTGAGGATCCACAACCTCTCCTCCTCCACCATAACCCTCAGCACTGGCTCTCCTCAGGGATGTGTGTTGAGCCCCCTCCTGTTTACTCTGCTCACATATGATTGTGCAGCTACCCATCCAGGCTGTCACATTGTAAAGTTTGCAGATGATACAGCGGTGGTGGGATGCATCACAAACAATGATGAGTCCAGCTACAGGCAGGAGGTGGAACACCTGGAGAGCTGGTGCAGAGAGAATAACCTTCACATCAATGTGAAGAAGACAAAGGAGATGATTGTGGACTTCAGAAGGAACAAAAACACCTACACCCCCCTGAACATAAGAGGATCTGCGGTGGAAGTGGTCTCCAGCTACAAGTACTTGGGTGTACACATGAATGACAACCTCAGCTGGAGCAACAACACCACCAGCCTGATCAAGAAAGCTCATCAGAGACTCTACTTCCTCAGACGGCTGAGGCGAGCTGGTCTGGGAAGCTCAGTCCTCACCTCCTTCTACAGGTGTGCAGTGGAGAGCATCCTGTGCTCGAGCATCAATGTGTGGCATGGAGGCTGCACAGCTGCAGAAAGAAAAGCTTTGCAGAGAGTGGTGAAGGCTGCACAGAAATCTGTTGGAATCAGTCTCCCCACCATCACAGACATCTACACCTCCAGATGCAGGAAGAGGGCCACCTGCATCATGAAGGACCCCACCCACCCAGCACACACACTTTTTGCCCCACTCCCCTCAGGAAGGAGGTTAAGGAGCATTAAGTGTAGAACCACTAGACTGAGGAACAGCTTCTACCCTGAGGCTGTTAGACTCATGAATCTCTAACTAGAATAATCACTGTGAAAAACCATATCATGTTGCTGCTGATCTGTTTCATGTTGCTGCTGATCTGTTTCAATGTTGATGTGTTCATGCGTGCACATCTGCTCACAGACTCATGTTCATGTTTGTGGTGATGTTCAATGTTTTATGTTATGAGTGCTTAGTGTATATTTAGTTGATATTTTTCTTAGTTCATATCTTAGATGTTATTACTGTTTTTCTTATACATTTTATTGTTGGATGTAACTGGGACCCTGTGTACATAATTTCGCTCCACCACATGTACCACATGAGGTGCGAATGACAATAAAGAAACTCTGACTCTGACTCTGACTATTGTGATCCATTTATCTTCCTACGTTTTTCACCTCTTTCAGGACAATCCTGCTTTTAGCTTTTTGAAATATTTTGCATTTTCTGCCACTTTTTTTTGCATAGGAAAATAATTGAGCTCATCCTTTGATCCATCTTTTGATCTGTTTTCTGGTTCAGCTTCTTTCAGCTTCCTCGTGCAAATTTAAACTTTTTTCAGCTACTTTCAGCTAATTTCAACTGGTTTTCATCTGCTTTGTAATCCTTTTAGATTATTTCTGCCATCTACAATATTTTTATGCTTCTTCTAACTTTTTTCTGATAATTGCAGCTTGTTATGCTCCTTTCAGCAATGTGCTGCTAGTTTCAGCTTTTTCTGCTATTTCAGCTAATCTTTAGCTGTTTTATGCTAATTTTAGGCTTTTCAACTTCACTCATTTCAACTTTTTTCAGCCTAATTCAGCAAAATGTGCTCTTTCTACTTCATTCTTGTAATTTCATAGTCTTTCTGCTTTTTTTTAGCTACTTTTAAGATGATTTTTGCTAATTTCAGCGTTTTTCAGATATTGTCCTTTTTTGTGCTCATTTCTGCTTCTTTCAGCCTAATTGGACAAACGTGTGTTCTTTCTTTCTTCTGCTAATTTAAGCTTGTTGTAACTTTTCAGCTACCTTTTTAGCATTTATTTTAACTAATTTCAGCTGTTTTCAGATAAATTAAAGTTTTTCATGGTTATTT
>NC_056503.1:39862371-39869827 GCF_014905685.2 Nematolebias whitei
TTTTTTGCTATCTCAGCTACTATTTAGCTGTTTTATGGTAATTTTAGCATTTTTAGCTAATTCCAAATTTTTGGAGCACCTTTCATCTCTTTCCACTTCTACCAGAGTAGTTGTTTAAGCTTATTTCTGCCTTTTCAGCTATTTTTCAGTTTTTTTGTGCTAACTTCAGCTTTTTTTTTAAGCCAATTAACTATTTTTGTGCTTACTTCTCCTTATTTAAACCAAATCCAGCAAATATGTGTTCTTTCTGCTTTCTTCTGCTAAAGTAGACTTAGTATTGCATTTCAAACACATTTCAGCATGTTTGTAGCTAATTTCAGCTGTGTTTCAGCAAGTTCTTTTGCAATAAGCGTTCACACTACATTTTTTTGCAGGAAATGCAATTGATCTCATTTTAATGTTTGCCTTGTACTCCCTGACACAAAACATTTCCAGCTAGTTCACATGACTTTGATAGGAAAGTTGGCGCACATGATCTGCTGTTCACAGGAAGATCTTTTATTGTTTCAGAATTAACTACGCTTACATTAAATGTACTAAGTGAAAAAGTGCTGACGGCGATCTGTTTCGATGCTCAGATAGAATACAACACCTTCAAATCACGACACCACCACATGTTTTACAGTTGGGTCATTATGCTTGTATGCATCATGTAACAATCAGTTTGTTTAACTGTCTTAACTATAGCTTTTTTATGCACTTGTTACAGACATGCTTGTGTGACATAGTTGTGCAGCTACAGATGCAATTCTAAAGATGGTTCTTACTCCAGATATGTCAAACATTAAAAACTTAGTTGCTGACATGTTGGAAGTTTGTTCTATCAGAACTTCTCATTATTTCCCCTGCCAGTAGCAAACCTGCTCACTGGAAATAATTTCAAAGATTTTCTGACAAGTGCACCGTGAAAACTTCCTAATTAGTGCAGAAGCCCAAATGTTTCTTTTCATGAAGTATCAAAGTATGTTTATATTAAAAGGTATTTTTTACGCTGCTTTAATATACTGAAATGCGTCTCCTATACATACAGGAGTGGTTTCTTGGTAAACCTCTGCATGATGAAGAGTCGACCATCATCCATCACTACGCCTTTGCAGAGAATCCCTCCAACTTCAAATACCCCGACTTCGCTGCTGCTTGGGCTTTGAGCATCCCTCTTGTTGTTCGGTGCGTACGAGAAGCAAATCTGTCAGTAAAACAAGTTAATAACTACACATCTTTCAAGAATTTGTAGACAAGGGTATATTTGGAGTGCATTTCATTTCAAGACGTGTGATTTGTTTTTGTGTTTTTTAGGCTTGCGAACAAAGTGAGAGACGATCCGCTTAAATCAGACTTCACTATTGACCTGAAACACGAGGCAAGACCTGAAGACCTGTTTTTTTTTTTCCACTGTTTTCTAACTGTTTTGTTTCTTAGACTCAAGTCTATGTCAGCCTGCTACCGTCTAATCTGTTTGCATAAAAAGAGCAAAGTATGAAAGCCATCCAACCTTGAAGTAAAATCTCATTACTTTGGAGGATTGTCATGGCGCTGTTTTGAAGCTCATTTTTTATCACTGAAATTCAGTCAGAGAGGCATTGTGGGATTCCGTTGAGTTCACACAGCGTCAGATTTATCAAGCTTATCCTGAAAAAGGTGGTTCAGCTGGAGATAGCAAGAGTTATTTCCAACAGCTTTGAATGAAAAAAAAATCCTACATTTCCATTGTGTATAAATGGAAAATTATCACCAGGCTATAACTCGGCAAAACATCAACTTCTGTTGGTTTGATTTAAACCGTTGTCACAATCGCAAAGATGGTTTTTATTATTCCCTTTAAATAATGCGTTGCTAGAGCATTTCCCTGCAGATTTCTTGAGCTAAACTCTAAAAAATTAATTTTGCTTTTATTAGAAAGGCTTACAGCCATTCTCGCCAGCTCCATTTCCCCCCTTCCTTTTCTTTATTGCATCGTTTATTTATTGCCTCCATCAGGTTTGCTGAGGTTTTTTCCTTGTAATAATACACAGTATTACATTTTATTTTATAATTTACTTATGTCTGAAGATTGCATTCCGTTTTAAGCTTGTTAGCTTGATTAGATCAATTTGTATCGTTGCAGATTGCTTTGTATATCTGGGACAACGGGAAGGGCCCCCATCTCACTGCCGTTCCTCAATTGTGCACCGAGCCGAAGGACTCTCCTCTCGCTCAGGATTGTGCAACCTCTCTGAGCAAAGTGCCCCCAGTGTGTGTGAGTATCCACTCTGTGAGCAGATTAGTTTGATTGTCCTCGGATCCCAGGAAATGGAACAGAAGCAAAGTTAAATGACCTCATAAAATCAAAAGCAGCGTGCAGCTAGTTACAGGCAGCCATGTGATGATCTATTCTGTTCATCCTCCGTACCAATTTCCAGTCCAAGCAGCACCAACGTTTCAGAGAGAGGGTCAACCTTGCTTTTATAGGCCATTTAGTAAAGCACAATCCATTAACCGAAGACGACAGAAGTCTTGTTTTGTTTTGCCAAATTTAATTTAGTTGTCCGCCAAGAAATTATCCTCTGTTGCTAAGCAACACCCACCTGCATTGTTTCCAGGTTGTTGTTTTTTTTCCTTAAATTGTTTAAGCTTTTTAGTATTAATTTATATTAATTAGGACAGGTTTTTAAAAAGAAGACGTAATCTGACCACTGTTTGTTTCATTTATTGTTAACGAACCAAGGACATTAAAATTAAAAAGTAAATTTTAGGGGAAAGTAGTTTCTGTTTCTTAATCTCATTTGCTCATTTTTGACATTATATGATATTTACTACATTCAATGTGACATAATAAATTTGTCTTATGTTAACTGACAATTTTCACCACCACCAAAGGCAGCATGGTGGCTTAGTGGTACACAGTTGCCTCACAGCATAAACGTTATGGGTTCAACCCTGGTTTGGCCCTAGAGTCTTTTTGTGTGGAGTCTGCTTGCTCCTTCATGTTTGCGTGGGTTTTCTCCAGGTACAGTAGTTCCTCGCTACTTCGTGGTTCGAAATTCGCGGACTCGCTGCTTCGCAATTTTTCAACGATTGTCAACTTTAATATTACTCACATGATTGGAACGTTATGGGATATAAAGTTAATGGAAAGAAAAACGGATAGGCGCCATTTTGTAGTTTTCTTTCAATAAACCTATACTGTAACTCCAATTAAAAGAACTGCACTACCCAGAAGCCAACAGTGCTTCCAGCTGCTGCTTTCTGCCGAAATGGAGGGAAAGTTTTGCAACGCAAATCTACACTATCTATTAATCTATTAAGGTCACAGAACTGGCAGGAAAGTCGCAAATAATCCTAAAGCTTCCTGAAGCTCAATTATCCACGTGCACATCAACCTGGACGGGGCGGTGGGCTCCGTCACTGTAGGGTAGGTCTGCAGAACCGGAACCAAGCCCAACCAGAACCAAGCCCAACCAGAACTGAGCTGCTGATCTGCAGAGCTGGTGATTAAAATTTTTCAGTACTGTACAGTACATATACATATGTTGTTAAAATTACATAGGTTTGAGTTTAGATCATTGCAAGAGTGTGGGAAGGGTTTATAAAGCCTTAAAAAGTATGTAAATACTAAAATAAGCATAATGTTCCTTTTCGCCTATCACGGGTGTTTGGAACATAACCCCTGTGATAATTGAGGTTACTACTGTGCTGTACTTCGGTCTCCTCCCACAGTCCAAAAGCATGTATGTTAGGCCTCCTTCAGGCCCAGGCCTCCCTTGAAAAGAGATCTGTTAGTTCAGTGTGATTTGCCTGATTAAAAAAAAGATAATAAAAAAAGGTGAAAGGGCAATGTATGTACAGTATCTGGGTTCATTTGCCTGCTGTTTTAGCAAAAATATCTGATGATCCACTGGACAGATGTACAACTACAACTGATTAACTTTTGAAGTCAACCTCACCCAAGATGGCCAACAACTAAGCAACCTTGGAACACACAAAAATGGCTGTATCTCAGCCAGTTTTACAGATATAGAGCTAAAAGATAAGATAAGATAGAACTTTATTGATCTGATCTCACAAGCAATTGTTGCTGTAAAAGATTGTTGTGGTTGTAGATGAATGGAAGCACTATACATTGCACATCTTTGCTTAAAACTTTGGCATAAGCACCATCTGTTAGCAAAATATTTCATGATCTACTGGACAGATTTTAATTCAGTTCCCAATAAATAATCATTGGATGTAAGCCTACATGTCACACATCATCTTTTGGAGTCACAGTTTGTTCAGTTTCTGATTGTGTACAGATTATTTTTTCAAAGTGAGGATTTTTTTTTTCCCGTAAGCATCTCAGACGTAGTGAACATGAGCAAAGAACTATACAGTCAGCTCCAATTTCTGCTGCAGCTTCAGAAGCAGAGCTATTCAGTGCAAGTACGTGTACCCAAAATTATAGAAGGTGCTGTACTTTTATTCTTAAAAAAGAGGATATTTCAAATTAAGTTTCATGTATGTTATTATTATTATTATTATTATTATTATTATTATTAACATTTATTCAATAAAGAAAACCCCACTGAGCTTACAGATCTCTTCTGCAAGGGAGGCTGTGCCTGAACGCAGCCTAACATGCATGTTTTTATACTGTGGGAGGAAACCAGAGTTCCTAGAGAAAATCCATGCAAACACAAAGAGAACATGCAAACTCCACATAGAAAGACTCCAGGTCCAAACTGGGGTTTGAACCCAGGAGCATTTTGCTGTGATGCAACGATGCTAGCACTAAGCCATCATGCTGTCAGATCAAAGTTCAGGTCAGTGTTTTCCTATGTAGCTTATTTTATGCATTGACATCCTCCAACCCTCCATAAAATAATGTGTGATGTTGTGAAGACGAGTAAATGTTTTGACTGGGTGAAATAAGTTATATTAGGGATGCAAGAACTGAGCTGAAGGTGTCCCTATTCTAATTTTTCATCCTCCCCTTTGAGACACTTTTGACAGAAAAGAAAAGTTCCATCCAAACTACGTTTGTTATTCAGATCACACATACTGAATGTACTATTTTAGTCTCCAACTTGATTCCTGGCTGTTATTCCTCTCCAATTTATTCCTCTCCAATTTATTGGCATCGCTGTCCTCATAAGAACACTTATTTTATACAACTCGAGCATACAGCATAGAAACACTGACGTCACAAATTTAACAACTATTCTGGGGGAAGTTTCGAACAGAAGGTGGCATATCATAATTGGATTTTTTTTTTTTTCTCACAATAGTTGCATGGCAAATTGCCAACTGCAGCCAGAACCACATCTGGCCTCAGTGCCAACAAAAGAGTCAAGAGTCTCAGGAGACTGATTCCAGGAGGCGGAGGGCAACATTCAGTGTAGGAACGGCAGTAAAGCACATCCTTTGTACATTAGGCAATAACCTGACACAGTAAACCCATAGCTGGAATGTACCGTAGCCTCCATAAGGTTCTGAGGTCTTACAAAATGTTTTCACCGATGAGCTCAATCTTGAAAGATATGTAGTATTTTTTTTTATTTTGTCTGCCTTACAGTCCTTTAATGTGAGCAAAGCCAGATGCTGTGCATGGTCAGTGTTTGCAGATTCTGGTGCGTTAGAGTAAATATGTGGGCATTTAACAACATGTGGCCAATTATGCAGCTGTGAATGCCTTAGCAAACCCTTCTGAATGGACTTCTATAAGTATCTATTGTATGTTTTAATATGTTTAGGGTCATTATTTTGTCATAGATGCTTTTTTCACTCACAGCTTGGTAACATTTGATGTTTCTGTTCAGAGGTGAATCCATTAATGAAGCCAGTGGGGTTTTTTTGTTGTTGTTTTTTTACATTACAGAGTCCCTCGCTACTTCGCTGTTTGTTTTTCACGGACTCGCTCTATCGTGGTTTTTCAAAGTAAGATTGGACACGACACAATTCGCTGATTGATGGATGAGCCGCACGATCGGCATGGAATTTTTATGTAAAATAAATTATTTTAAATTATTCAGCACCTGCTGCACCTGTGTGCAGCCCACAGCTGCAGGAGAAGCTTCCTCCTGCAGCATGTCAGATCTCCGCTCTGCAACGGAGAAGCGGGCGTGACCGAGAGCGCTGGCAGGTGGCAGAGAGCAGTGGAGGCAGAGAGCAGTGGAGGTAGAGAGCAGCTGGAGGCATAGAGCTGAGATCATGACATGCAGTGCTCTTTTAGAGCGTTTAGAGTTTAGAAAATTGTTAGGGACATTATAAGATTGTGGGAAGGGTTTATAATATACTTGTATTTAAATGCTAAATTAAACTACTACTTACTACTACTACTACTACTACTACTACTTGTGTACATAATTTCCTTCCATCTCATGCACCACGTGAGATGATAATGACAATAACGTTTACTACTTGAACTTGGACTACTGTATCCCTATTTTGTAGTTTTTCACTTATAGTGGGGGGGTGGGGGTGTCCCAAACCCTCGCGATAAACGAGGGACTACTGTACATTACATTAAGCATAAACACATGACAAAACTGCTAAATGTTATCTTTGAGATCCAATTGCTTGAATTATTTTTTTTTTTTTTTCTTGTTGTAATGATGTAAAAAACTAAACAAAACAGCATCAGAGGTTTTGAAATTAATCATCAACATTTGATATCTAATTAAGTAATAAATTCTGAATTGGTCAAACATGCAGTGTGGTTATCAGCCTTGGTCTGACTTTAACTAAAGACAGTGCTAAAAATAACTCCTGACATTCAACATTATCTGAAATCCAAATGTTTTCAAGAATACAATTTAATATAGAACCTGTGGTTTTAATAGATCTGGTTTGTTCATTGTTTGATTTTCGTTCCAGGGGGTGCCTGCAAAAAAAGATGATTTATTTGTCGCTGTGAAAACATGCAGAAAGTTTCACAGTGAAAGAGGTGAGTCACTCTCCCACTCCCATAAATTCATTCAATTTCACTGTAAACACATTTTTGTCCTGCTGCTTCTGGGTAATGGATTTGTTTCACCTTTGACATTCAACGTTTTATAAGTGCCTTTCCTTATTATGCTAAAATCTTTGACTAATTTATTCCACCCTGATGTCTAAAAGGGTTTATTAGTGTTGAAGGAAAAAAAATACTGTGAAGTGTTGAATTCTGTGCTTCACTTAAAGCTGTAAGTGTAGAGCAGCAGCAAACAACGACCAATATGAAGCTTTTCACAGCAGGCCTGCTGCTCTTTTAACTTGATGAAAATGCTGTAGGTTAAGTCAACAGATCAAATGGCAGATTAATTACAGAGGGCTCAGATTAATAGTGTGCTGAATGTAAAGGGCGGTCCGCAAGTGTAGTTAAACTAATTACCTCTAATTACTGTTTCATCTTCAACGCTGCTTTTACCATATACAAATATAAGCTAAATATAAAAGTTTTTTTTAAGTTTTATTCATATATATATATGTATATATATATATATATACATATATATATATG
>NC_056503.1:39869927-39889621 GCF_014905685.2 Nematolebias whitei
TATTCATATATATATATGTATATATATATATATATATATATATATATATATATATATATATATATATGGTAATACAATCAGATATATTTACATTATCACAGCTCAGAGCCATTTGAATCACACTTTGCACGTAACTCTTAATGGTTTTAGTTAGCCTGCCTTACAGATTAGATATGAGAAAAATAAAGTAGCAGACAATGTTTAGTGACTTTACATACCTCATTGTTGGAGCAAAGAATAACAATTTTAACTTGTAAAAATCCACCACAGTAAAAAAAAAAAAAACCAGCATGGTGACAATCATCAGTTGTTTTACGCAGCTTCACTCTGAACAGAACATCAGTTCTGGTTTAATTAGGTGAATATAATTCAAGAGATTGCTGTCCTGTGCCCTAATAACTTGCACTGATTAATAAACTTTTGACAAAATCGACCTTTTTATTATGAAGGGTTCTAATAAATAGTTGATTAAAACTTTTAAATCGCAAAGTTAAAACAAAGCAAAAAGTCCTATCTTTAAATGATTCCCAAGGATTATTGTTTAATAGCTTTTAATCAGCTGGCAGTGGAGTGCGTGGGTGGTTTTTCTGTGATTGACACAGCACATTAGAGCGTACAGGGACCACAGCAGGTTCAACTGCTTCTAAAACTATCAGAGCAAACAAACTGAAGATAAACTCACCTATAACATCTTGTAATCCACTCTTAATTAATAAAACCAAGACAAAATTGGTATTTTTATCGAGGAGGCTGATGATTTTCGACTCTGGCTCTCACTCAAGACAGACGCTCCTGCTCTCCCTCCCCCTGTTCTCCTTCCTCCTGCTCTGCTCTCTGTGTGTTTGAAGCTCCTGGTACACATCTCCCAAACAAAAAACATGATTATGGATCTGGTGAGTTGGACTTTAAATGCAATCTACAAAATCTTTTTAACAAAACGACAGGGTCCTGGAGAACCCGCTTGTCCGGCTGGGACTCATGCCGTGGGGAGTTTGGCAGCCGATGTGTCTCTCATCTCAGTCTCAGGAGGACACTGAAGACATTTATATATTTGGAATTATGATAGCTGGGGTTCAGCTCTTAGGCATCGGTGGGGCTCTGTTTTATCAACCTAATTTTGGCCATGGCAAAGTTTCTGAGTCAGTACGAAGGTTTGGTTCTTGCTAGGAGTACTCAAAATCAGCTGATTTACGAGCTAAACAGTAAGATGGAGGCAATTGGTGAGAATTGAAGGCCACCTGCAGCTCCTAGGACTCATCAGCATGTTGGGATCGACCTTGGAGAGGGCTCATAACATGGATCAGTGGAGTGGAATACCCATAAATTTGGTCATTTTGGACCGGAAAGTTCCAACAGGACTCAAGGTTGATGAGAAAAAAGTCTGACTGAAGAAAAATCAACAATTGTGGCTTATCTGAATCTGACTCCCGGCCTCAGATACAAGCCGACTATCAAATTTCTCCTGGGACATGAGTACCCAAAGACAAAAGCTTCATCTATTGTACGTACATATTCGCATTGTACCTCGGTGCAATTCCAATAAAGTTTATTCTGATTCTGATTCTGAAATGTCTGATAATCTTATTTGTTTGTTTCCAGTGGTGGGCACAGCTACCCAAAAAGTTAGCATTGCTAAACCATATTCCCCTAACTAAACAATTAGCCTTGCTAACACTAAGCTGCTAAACAGGTTAACATTGTTTTTGCTGAAGCTAATGCTAAACTGATAACTGCTAAGACAACTGTCACTCAGTCTGCATCGCACGTCTTCGTCTCTTTCCAGCTGAAGCTATGTCGACCAATCACGTCTTGTCACATGTACAATTAGTAAGCCTAACAGACTCTTTGAGACACTCCCACAACAGACAGGAAAAATATCCTGATGCATGCTCAATAATCCAGGTAGAAAAATCCAAAAAAGTTCAATCTGGTCCTCTGGACATTCAAAACAAAAAAAACAAACAAAAAAGACAAAGCAAACAAACAAGACAGGAAAAAGCTTATTAATTTTTTTGGCGGACTTAAAGTTGGAAAAACGTAATTTAGTGAAAGCTAATTCTGTTAACAGATTCCAAATTTAGCACAAATCCTACTCTGTTAAATAAAAAAATATATTTTGCAGTTAGCTGTTAGCAGATTAGTGGAACTGTGGCCACCACTGTTTTATTTGTTTAATTTAGCATTTATGCTCCTTTACCGCAGCAACCCAGAAATTTATCACACAACTTACAAATTTCATCAGCCAAGTCTGTAAAACAAATACTTTGCCATAAACCTACCATAAAATTGATAAAAAAAATAAGACCACTAAAATCAGTCCTAGATGAAATAAACAGTATATAACAAACAAACGTTTATAACCGTATGTGCAGTTCTTCAACAGAGACAAAGCAGGTCTCAGTAAATTGCTGTACCTTGAGTGCAATAAGGCAGCAATAAGTTTAAAATATATTGATGAATAAATAAAGTATAAAGGTCTAAAAAGAAGCTTATGAATATTAAGAAAACCATTTTTTTTAATTGATGGTAATTGAAAGCATGGTGATCTAGAGTAAATAATTAAAACCAATTATAAAACGAATCAAGTGTTTACATTCAAGCTTATATGCATTTCCCCATATTTTAAATATAATATCTGCACAAAATGAAGTATTCTGAGCACGCTCAAAGCAGTGGCAGGATTACATGGAACACTGTATTGAATCACTTTATCCCTGTTCAATTCATTTTTTTCTGTTTCAACTGATGTTTCTGTCAGTGATTTAATTTTTAATCAACGGGGGGACTACAATAAAGGGCATAAGACAATCCATTTATTTTAGTAAATAAGATCCTTTGGTGAGTGTTCTTGTATGAGTCAGAGGAATGCTTATTATTAAACTTTGTGAACACTGTATTGATTTTTCCCCCTTTGCTCTAGTTCCAGTGATAAAGAAGACTTGGGAAAAGGATGCCTTTTTTTTAGAATACTACAGTGACCACACTGATCCTTCGATACCAACCATTAATTTAGGAGTTCCAAACACTGAACGAGGTAAGTTCTTCCTTTTATAGCCTCCATGCCCTCAACCTCTTCACAGCAGATGCAGTTTGTGGCCTTGGCTCATGCTGCAGGCAGAGCCGTATACGTATGTTCATGAAAAATTATGTGGCAGACTAAGGTGGAATGTTATACGACCTGAGACCTTGTGAAGGGGATGTAATTCAAACCTAATACTGGAGGAGAATTGAGAGCAAATTATGTGTCAGTGGGGAATTTCTCAACGTTTTGCTTTTAAAAGCATCTTTATAGTACCTTAAAGCAGGTCACAAATGAGAGACAGACACACTTTTTTATTCATTGTGAAATTTTTATTTTATTTTATTTTTTTATTAGCCTTATTTTTTTATGTATATATTTTTTGGGGGAAAATGGATTTGAGCCTCATTTCCCTTAAACCCAAACAAGACAATGTTGAATCAATTCAAATCAGCTTCCTTATATTGCACCAATTTAAAAGCAAAAGTCATTTTAGGGCACTATATACAAAAGAAAAAACAAGTCAAAAAATAAAAAAAATAGCCAAATGTTAAAATTCATATTTTCTGTAGACAGTATAGAGGTCTGCATACTGGATTTTAAAGTTTAGTTTTCTAAGTTTTAAGACACCATACACATTATTTACCTTGCAAATTAAAAACTAAATAGACCAAAGATGTCAAAGCTGCCTGATCGCATATTAAACTAGTTTTGCACTTTGGAATTTAAAAGTTAAAAGAAATCTTAGTCTGTGATGTAAATGATGCCACGCAAGTCACAATACATAGTTTCCACATGTCTCTACCGGAAGTGTGCAGCGCTACTTTTCCACCATTATAGTAGGCAAGTGTTAGACAGTGACGATCATGATGGCTTTCAGACAAACCAAAACAAAGTTATTGATACTCTTGACCAATGTGCAAGAGAAAGATAAATCCAGAAAATTGCTGCTGTTGGGATTGACCAGTACAGAAGTAGAAGTACAGAAATAGAACATGTCAGTTATTATGGCATAGTTGATTATTTATTGAACATGAGGAGTGCGCATGGAAAGATCTTTGCGGCCTGAAATCCACAGACATATACAATCAATGCTTTTTAACAGCTTTGTGAAGGACATCTGAACTGAGAGCTACCTGGTTAAATAAAGGTTTAAATAAATGAATAAAAATATTAACATGCAACCCCCTCACATAATGACCCCAGGCCCAACTCGGAACTAGAACCAGGACATTCTTGCTGTGAAGTGACAGTGCTAACCACTAAGCCATTGTGATGCCAATACCACATTAACACTGATGACTAGGACATATTTTATGATGGCAGCACGGTGGCACAGTTGGTAGAGCTGCTGCCTCTCAGTGAGCAGGTTGCCCCGGTTCAAATCCCGGTCCAGGTACCCCGTCTCTTGCACAGTAATAGCTGGACATGGGCACCAGTGACCCATAAAGGAAGAAGTGGGTAAAGTTAATGGATGGATGGATGGAAGGATATTTTATGACATTTTGAGTTGTGTCAGTGCAACTAATGCTCAAAATTACAACATGGGTATTTATGTGGGCAGAGCGAGTGTTTACAGTGTGGAGGTTTACCACATAGCATAGCTAAGCTATCTACAGTAGAGGTATTCCAAGAGTAGTTCCAGCACACATACAGATATACTCGGACATTGTCTAACAAAATGAATGATATATTGTTTACTGGAATAAAAGTGACCAGAGCAAATTCTAGACATTTTCTAATGCTGATTCTTGTGGTTGATGTTTCCATGCTAGACTTGCCGACATTCTGCACTCAACCCCTACATTTGAGGTCCTTCTCATTTCCATTTTTCAGGGTGAAGTGAAAACAGCACTTTGCCAAACCATCTGCCTGGTTGGAACATCCTTTAACTCAACATGAAATAACCATTGTGATTTACGTAAAAAATACTCCTTGATGGTCAAACTTACTCGACCGTGACTGGAGCTATTATACACCTATTAAAATGGTGGTTAGGTAATAAGTGCCCGGATATGTTACGTTAAATGAAAACTATGTATTGTGTTCTCAAAAATAAAGAGCAAAGTTCAGTTGCTAGAAGCCAATTTCCTGTAAACTATTCCTCAATATTCAAGCTCCTGCATCTTATAAATGCTGTAATTTACATCAGAACTGAAAACCCACTGCACAAATGAAAGGTGAAATTATGATATTCATCAGGTACGCAGTTGTTAACCGCCAACCTGGTGACAAAGCCCGACAGTGGTTCCCTCTGGATGTGTGCTGCACATGACTGACAGTAAGAAGGAGATCCTGGGACAGATCAGGTGTCACTGCAATGTATTTAATCTGAAAGCCTTGTTGTCCAGATGGATGGAGGAATTGATGAATTTCAGTCTACATTAAATGAAAATTATTATTTTAATGTCATAGTCAGTTTTTTTTTTCATTTGCACACCCTTATATCAGCTTTACCTGGCAACATTTTGAGTGGAACTTCTGTCATTTCTGAACGAACTTGTCAGGAAAGTCTACTTTTTAGCAGTCTGTGCCATCAAGTAATTCTGACAACATCTCAGTTATTTTATTCATAGCCCTGCCACAACTTTTTTTAAATTATATTTCATTCAAACATCTATTTGCACAAGGGATCGACAGGACACGGACTCAACATGTGTTATAGAATGAACAATGAAAGAAGACATTTCTGTATCTGCTATAGAACGTCAGAAACCATAAGAATGGTCTGAGCAACCTGGGATAGTTTATTTAAAAAAACAGCACAAGGTCTCTTCCTCAATGCTTTTCATTTGCTTGAGGCAGGATCCAAACTTATTCTACAGTCAGACAGCTGCTGGCATTAAATTTCTCCAAAGACCTCTGATTCATGTTCCACCTTAATGGGATTTTCACTGGCTGGAGACATTTTCAGTCCAGTGTAGTGTTGCTCAGAGGAGTCTGGTTCAATCTCTAGCCTGGGTTTCTGTCTTCAGGCAGCTTAGTCCTCTAACAAGGTGGCCTTTTTGCAACCTCCTTTCAAGACAGGAGAGAAGGAGGTGGGTTGCCACTGGTTATCTGTTATATGTAGCATTGCAGAGAGTTATTAAGGTAAAATGTAGCAGGAGTTTCAGGCCAGTTTTTAGTTGATTCTAACTCCCATTCTTATATTTTATCTCCACCTGAACACAGTTGATGGTAAAAGGGTCTAACAAAACCACAACCAGTTTTATTTATGGCGCCCAATACAGGTGCGCTAGTTCTTCTGCACTTTTAAACCTTAGAAATAGAATAATGCTGAAAATTATTTATATTTTATATAGTTTTCTTTATAGCAGATTAGGCAAGGGATGATACGTTCTCTCCTTTTTTGATTGTTGCTATTTTAAAATGCCTTCTGATGGTTGTGCAATGAAAAAATAATTTGATTTCCAGACATTTTTGTACGTGTAGATTCTCATTACAAAACCATGAACAGGAAGAGTGTGACTCCCTAGTACCTGCAAGTTTTATGTGCTGTTCAAAACATTGCAACATTTCTGCTTAAAAATAATAAAATAAATAAAATAAAAGCAGTGAAGGAAAGTGTGCCCTTCTCACTTATATTGTCTACCAGTGCATGCTAGTTTTTCTTTTCTTCTGGGAGGCAGTAATCTCATTTTGGCAGCGATCCACAGCCCATCACGAAGGACTTATTTTTGGTAAACAGCCAAAAAGCCCTCTGAAAGTGTGTTCTGTTAAAACTTTAAAATGATTTTGCATCTTGATGAATAAACTATCTTTTGGATGTCTGGACGGATATTATTCTGAAGTAAAAACATTAAAAAATAATAATAATTATATTGTTTGAAAGTTATTGTGCAAAGAAGGGTGATCTGTTAGCTAAAATTTAAATAAAAAATAATTTTGAATCAAATTTTGATCCATCCATCATCTTCCGCTTGTTCCAAAGTGGGGTCTTGTGGTCAGCAGCTTGAGCAGAGAGGCCCAGACATCACTTTCCGCAGCCGCCTCTTCCAGCTCTTCCAGGAGGATTCCAAGGTGTTCCCAGGCCAACAGAGAGACATAGTCTCTCCAGCGTGTCCTGGTTCTTCCCTGGGGTCTCCTCCCAGTTGGACATGCCCAAAGCACCTCCTTAGGGAGGCTTCCAGGGAACATCCTTACCAGATGCCTGAACCACCTCAAATGGTTCCTTTCAATGAGGAGAAGCAGCGGTTCTACGCTGAGTATCTCTCAGATAACTGAACTTCTCACCTGATGTCTGAGGAGAGTCCAGCTACCCTGCAGAGGAAACTCATTTCAACCGCCTGTATCTGCAATCTCATTCTTTTGGTCACTACCCAGAGCTCGTGGTCATAGGTGAGGGTATGAACGTAGACCGACCAGTAAACAGAGAGCTTTGTCTTACAGCTCAGCTCTCGCGTCACCACAATGGACCGGTACAGAGTCCACAATACTGCAGATGCTGCACTAATCTGTCTGTCAGTCTCACACTCCATTCTTCCCTCACTCAGGAACAAACCCCCATTTTTCCAAAGAGAACAATTTTTGATCATTTAGTTTAATTATTGTTTGTTTATTTTAAAGTAAGATATTATCTAAAGATAGTACAAAGGCTCTTCTAAACAACAAAGTCCATGCGCAATAATCTAAAGGTTCAAAACTAACAATCCAATCAATGGCTATAACCTAATGGCTAAAGCATTTTGCTTGTAGTGATCACCGTTGTTTTTACTACTTGTTCAGAAGAGGATGTTGAGATGGAGGAAATGAAAGAAGTGTTTTCTTCACAGTAATTTTTACTGAAATGCATGCATGTTTTACTTACAAGAGGCAGTTGTCTGGTGTTGGCAACATTTTGCAGTCTGTCGTTGACAACTAGTTTGGAAAACAGCCACATTTATGAAGCTTCCATCAGTCAAATGGAGCTTAAAACAGATTTCACCTACCGAAGGTAAATGCACGTGTACCCTGAAGCCACAATAATGATTTGACAGGAAAACAAACCCTTCATGACTGAAGTAAAAATAAACAATAAACAATTTATGTGTCTCTTATTAATAAGCAAGCAGGACTGAAATATGAATGATTTCATCATTATGTGTTTTTCCCAGAGCCAGAAGGTTTATGCTAATCCTGAGTTCATCCAGCACCACTGTGTTTGGATTCATCTCCACTATCTGGCCTGTGCCCCTCAGATTATATCATCCAACCAAACAAAATGAAAAACTGTATTAAAAATGGCCGATAAGCAGACAGAAAATCATTCTAGAGAGTCCAAAGAGAGAGAAAGGTCATTGCGTTGTCTTGTTGACCCATTTTACAGCCATCTGGTTTATTATGCTGCTGCCATAACAAAATATTGTCACATTTTTACAGAGACAATGAGCAATGAACTCAGCTGGCTAATATTAAAAAGACAGGAAGTGAAAGGAACGATGACTTAAGATCCTGAAATGGTGGCGTAAGAACTTTTGCTCATTCAACAATATTCATGGCTGTGAGCTTTTCTTGTTTCCAGTGTGTGTGGGGGGAAAAAAAACAACTATAGATATATAGAGTGAAATTTTCTGTGATATTAAAAGTAGTTGCTGTTTGTTTTTATTTTTTATTTTCTGTGGCCATTTCTTTTTTTATCACTTGAAACTAGAAGTCACTGCATGATCTGGAGCATCACAAACAACCTACTTCAAACAACGTACTGGCCTTGTCTGGATGTCTGCCTTTTAAAGTGTGACTTTTGGATTATATTCCTGTCAGGGTGTCTTTTCTTATTCAATATTCAGATCCAAAGGAGAAAAAAAAATCTTGGGTCTCTTATAAATAAAACAATTGGGTCTCAGTATTCTTTGTGATGCTTTGCCACCAGGGATTTCCATTCATTCCTCTGCTCTGAGCCCTCATGAAGAGTCTGAATTCTGATGCTTTTTTTGTTTCTGTGTGTCTCTAGGTAAATATTGTTTACTACCACATCACAAGTTCTTGTCCTTAAAAGATGACAGAGCATTTTGTTCCATCTGGACATCATGTCAAACATGCCAGAGTAAATGTTTGATCCTTCTGGCCCGTCATGGCAGACACTTCTTTCTGTGAGCTGTCAGAAGGTCGACGGGCCTTCTTTCTCCTCACAAAGACACGTTTCTTAAAGTTAATAGCCGACTAGAAAAATCCTATTGACTGCAGCACAATTGAACGCATTAGAAACGTGAATAATTTTAGTGAAAGGCACCACGACCCTGGGTTGACTTGTTTGATCTCTGAAGCAGCTGATGTGTGCACCGACAGCCAAACGTTCTGTTCAGGTGTCCTTGAGGGGAAAACAGAGCTGCTGTGAATTTATGCTTACAATGCACAAAACCTGAAAAGCAAATGTACTTTGCAAATGCAAAGTGGTGCACATTGTACAGTTTTGGCACAATAGTACTACTTATCTTTATTTCCTTCTAAAAAGGCATCTATAAGTTATTCTTTCTCCGCTGTTTTTTCTTTTTTTAATTGAGACCTTTTTGTCACTCTTGTCCTTTAAATGTTTGGTGTTGATTTTTTTTTAACGTCTTTGTTGTCATGTCTTGTGAATGTGTTTGTGTACCCAGGCATGTGGACATTTAAATAAGTGCAAGTGTGTCGTTCTTCCTAACCGGGTCATTTATCTTTGCGCACCACGGTACTGCACACGGTCAATATGTAATCAAGTCGCTCCGGCTCCTCTGTTGATAGCATGTCTTCATTTGCAGGCCACTGTGGGAAAACCTTTGCAATCCTGCAAAGATTTCTGAGCAGTGCTGTCCCGAACACCACGTGGCTTGTTATTGTGGACGATGACACTCTTATCAGGTATGACAGTGTGGTGGCAAAAGAATGGTTTACTTCGTATTACTTTTTAAACAAATGTATTCTCAGTGCAGTCTTTCAGGTAAGCTAAAAATTGACTGACATTCATAACTGTAGCGTTTTAGCTTGGAAGAGATTTGCACAGTGGCAAAGTGTGAAACTTGGAACTCGTGACGTCACTTTGTGAGAATAAATTCCAGAGAGATTAACATTCTGTAGAACATCTAAAAGGCTCAGCGTCTAAATGAACATCCAGCTGGCCTTACTTTCACTCAGGCTGCCCCATTTATGTGGAATCCTCTGGATAGTGCCAGAGGGAGAGCAGCTCCAGTCTCTAAATGGACATTTTCATAGCCATTTAATCACACTCATTTGTCCATGATGTTAGTGTGTATGGTCCTTTTGCCTTTCTGCAGCCTCCCGCGACTCCAAGTCTTGCTGAGCTGTTACGACCCCTCTGAGCCGGTGTGTCTCGGAGAGAGATACGGCTACGGGCTGAGCCAAGGCGGCTACAGCTACATCACCGGAGGCGGAGGGTGGGTATTTTTTTACAGCTCAAACGCTTTAAGATGATGAAAATAAATAGGCAGTAGATTAATAATGAATACCTTTATCTTTAATTGAATTATAAACCTTTGAAGTTTGATTTAGAAATGTGCTTTAACCTCTTGAGATGCTGCGTCCACATATGGGGACATTACATTTTGCTTTGCTGTGCCTTGTACTTCACTCTGTTCAGTAGTGTTTTATACTTTGTTAAGCCATGTTAATGTTGTGTTATGCTGTAAAATAAGCCCATTGTCCCCATCTGAGGACGTTTTTTTTTTTTTTTAACAAAAGTCATAACCATGTAACAAAATACAACTTCCTGTTCGAAGAGGAAACTTTATTTATACACAAATCAGGTCCGTCTAATCGCAAATATCTAGGAGATATGGAAAATGCATCGCAAACCAGAGCTTGGGTCTCAGGAGGTTAAGGAATATCTGTGTTGCCAGAGATCCAATAAAGGAAAAAAAAGTTTTGTTATTTGGTGCATTGATATGACAAAAATTCAACTTCGCTCACACTTAATTAAATTAATTCAGGATACAATTAAATAGTCTCTTGATGAGATAATTTGTATTTCTGGATTCAAATCAGTGAAATAACAGTTCCTGTCCCCTGAAGGTCTTCAGAGACAGGTTGAGGTCGGAGGCCTAGTTCACTACAAACTTAACGATTGTTTAAAATCCCTTAGAGATCAAAGTCGACAGCTTCAGATCTTTTTGCAAGGTGTTCCAGGTTGCAGGTTACAGGAGCGGAGTAAGAAAGGCCTTTTTGCCTAATTCAGTCTGCACTGAGTGGACGCTGCAGGGCATGATGTCCTGAGAGCGCACGCTGTAGCTGCACTGATGATGTGACATGTAGGAGGAGATGTATGAAGACAGCAGACCATGGAGTGATTTAAAGATGAAAATGTACCAGTGTGTGAGCCTGCATGCAGTTAATGATGACCAGTTGACCAATGAGTACAGAGTGCAGTGATGGGTACAGTAGTTACAGCCAGTTATGAATCTTGGTGCACCGTAATAGACAGCAGCCAACCTCTGCAAGGTGCTTGCAGGAGCATTCATATAAGTAATGTGTCACCATAGTCAATGGCTGGAAGGAAAGTCGCAGTTACAAGATGTTTCCTAGCATTCAAAGTTAAGCAAGATCTATTTCTGAAAAAGAAACCCAATTTTAATTTCAGTTTCTTTGTTAAGTTTTCGACATGCAATTTAAAAGAGAGATGTGCATCAACCAAGATTCACAAGTATTTGTAAGAGTCAGCAAGCTCAATAAGAACACCATCCATAGATAAGATAGGAGGAAGGACCGCTGGTACCAACTTTCTGTTTGAAAACACCATCACTTTGGTTTAATCAGCATTTAGCACCAGTTTGAGACGGAACAAGTCTGATTGGATGATGTCAAATAATGCAGACTGTAAAAGCTGGAAAATCTTGGCAACTCTTTTAGCTCGACAATATACAACTGTATCATCGGCATAGAAATGCAAGAACATGTCAGGAATGTTCTGACCTACATTACATTACTTATGTAGATTGTGAAGAGAGTGGGTCCTAAGACTGAACCTTGTGGTACACCATTGTTGACACTTAAATAACTGGAAGAAGTACCATTGTGTTGAACACATTGCTTTCAGCCTGAGAGATAATTAGAAAACCAATCAATAATGTGATCCGAGAAACCAATTTCTGAAAGCTTATGACATAAAATGTCATGGTCTACAGTATCGAAAGCTTTAGACAGGTCTAAATAAAGTGCAGCACAGTACAGTACTCTGTAGCATCCAATGCTTCAGGAACATCATTAAAAACCTTCAATGAAACAATTATACCAACAATGCAGACCAAGACTGCAGACCAACACAAGCAGCTCAAAAACGAAACAAAAATGTCATTATAAACAAAAAAACTGTAAGTTTTGATGCTACAACATAAACAAGATGAACACAGGGAGGCACAGAGAGGGCTGACCAAAAACAGACTGGTGTGAGGAATGCACAATGGTCCACTGAATTGTGAAATGACAACCAAGAGTATTCGTGGACTGAAACTGATGAGATGAGGAACAGCTGGGCTAAATGAGACAGGTGTGAGCTGGAGTGGCAGGACTGGGCAGCAAAGACTTAACTGGGATAAAATAATGAGGGTGGCTGGAAACACAGGGAGGCAAGGAGTAAACCAAGCACAAAGAAAATACAAAAACCAAAACGAACATGAAAATAAAAGTGGAAACAGAAAGCAAACTCTGACCATGATACGCTTCTTCATTCCACGCTGTCACTTTCCTCAAACTGAGATTTTCTCTCTCCAGTTTATTTATATTTTCTCATTTCAAACAGGTGTCAGCTCAATTTGCAGTTTCACTCTACACTTTTCCCTCCTGCTGAATGAATAAATAATGCATTATAGCCCCTAAAATGATATCTGAGACATGCAACATGTCATATTTTGTAGTTATTTCTAACATTTCCCTTTAGATTGGTGATTTAGACTAAGGTTGTTTTTTTTTTTTTGTCTCTGTTTTGTTTTCATGTGTGCCGTGTCGCTGCAGTATGGTGTTCAGCAGGGAGGCTGTGGTCCGAATTCTGAACAGTGGCTGCAAGTGCTACAGCAATGATGCGCCGGATGACATGGTGCTGGGAATGTGCCTCAATTCTCTCAGGCTTCCCATCACACACAGTCCTCTCTTTCACCAGGTTGGGTTCAACATTTTATGTGCTTTCCTTTCACTGTGTACAGACTGTGAGAATCATTTGGTGTTTTCAAAGAAAAAAACGCATTTTACAAAAAAAAAAAACCTAGAGAAATGGCATTTCCTGCAAAAAGGCAGTGTGAATGCTTATTGCAAAAAATTGTTGAAAAACATCTGAAATTAGGTTAAAAAAAAAAAAAACATGCTTAAATGTAGCATAAGTACAAGACCAAGCCTAAATTAGCAGAAAAAGCAGAACACATATTTGCTAAATTGGATTTAAATAAGCAGAAATTAGCACAAAAATTTGGAAATTAACTAAAAAAGTTAAAACTGGCAGAAAATAGCTGAAAAGTAGCTGAAAAGACAGAAAAAAGTTTAAGCTACCAGAAGGAAGTGGAAGGAGCTGAAATGAGCTCCGAGAATGTGGAATTGGATGAACAAGCTAAATTTAGCACAAAACAGCTAAAAAGTAGATGAAATAGCAAAAAAAGCTGAAAGGAGCATACAAAGCTGAAATTAGCAGGGAAAAAAGTTAATTAGGCTGAAAGTAGCAAAAATGAGTACAAAAAGTGAAAATTATCTGAAAATAGCAGAAATTTGATTAAAAAGCAGCCAAGTAGTAGCTAAAAAAACAGAAAGGAGCTGAAATTACAAGAAGGAAGTTGAGAGAGCACATTTTTTGCTGAATTGGGCTTTAAAAAAAGTTTAAATTAGTGCAAAAAATGTGTATTAGCTGTAAAAGCTAAAATTACCATGAAACAGCTAAAGATTAGCTGAAATAGCAGAAAAATCTGAAACTTGCAGAAATAAGCTGAAGAGTGCATATCAAACTGAAATTAGCAGAAAGAAAAGAAAGGAGCACAAAACAGCTGAAAAAGAAAAACCCAGCTGAAATTAGCTGAAAGTAGCTGAAAAAAGTTTAAATTTGCACAAGGAAGCTGAAAGAAGCTGAAGCAGAACAAACCATGAAAGGAGCAGTAAAAAGGTTATAAACAGATCTAAAGATTTGAAGGATGTAAAATGAGCTCAGTTCATTTTCTATGAGAAAGAAAGTAGTAGAACAGGCTAAATATTTCAAAAGGCTAAAGTTGCACCAATACCAAAAGTCATAGCAGGATTGTCCTGAACGAGCTGAACGTTTTGATTTATGATTTGTTTAAATAGCACAAAAATTGTGGAACAAAAAAGATGCTGAAAAACGTACGTAAGAAAGATGTATCACAATAGTGTGAATGTTTACTAAGCATTCACACAACATCAATAAAATATTATTCTGAATAAGAATAATGAGGGTCGCATTTTTTTATAGTTGCAACTTCGTGCACTCCGCCCATCTTTCAGACGACTGTACGTACATATTCTCGTTGGATCTTGGTGCAACGATAATAAAGTTTATTCTGATTCTGATCAGCTTGCTAAAGGACTGTATATGTAGAATTACTTTTTTCAGCATAGAGAAAAATGTTTTCTGGAACAGGTTTTTCTCTGAGATTCATGAGGGGTATAATGTGAGTATAAAGCAGCTTGTATAGATTCATGTTGGTCAACAACAACCAATGCGTCAACATCTAAATTTCAAAGGCCTTTCATATGCATGCAGTTCTTTCTACTTTTTCTTGTAGTGCATGGAAGTTGTTTTTTATATGCTCCAATACAACCTATTGAATGGAAACACTTCATTTCTTTGTCTGAGAAACTTAATTGAAGCACCAACACAAGGCCAGGCAAAGAAGACGACGTTGTATCATCAAATCCGTAGCCAGATGAGATGAAAATGTTGTTTGAATACAATGGCAGGCATGTTTCGCTTTTAAAAAAAGATTTATTTTTAAAATCATCAGTGGGGATGAGCTTTTCTTTCCAGTGTTGGATCATAGTGAGAGAAGAGGGTTCTTATATGTACTTTTTAAACTATGTTGGGTGTGAAGTGGCACAACTGCGCTTGTGTTTGTGTGCAGGTTGTATCATGTTTGATGCAAACTGCATTAACTTATCATAAACTAAAAACTGCAGAAGAGTCCAGGCAGGATGGAGAAAAGTTTTTTGACAAGAAGGTGTCGGCAAAGGTCAAAGAAAAGGTTTACAAGACAGTGGTGGGACCAGCTATGTTGTTTGGTCTGGAGACAGTGATATTGACAAAAAGACAGGAGACAGAACTGGAAGTGGCAGAAATGAAGATGTTGAGGTTCTCCTTAGGAGTGACGAGGATGGATAAGATTAGGAATGAGATGATCAGAGGTGCAGCATGGGTTGAACAACTGGGAGATAAAGTTAGAGAGACCAGACTGAGATGGTTTGGACATGTCCAGAGGAGGGACAGTGGGCATACTGGTAGAAGGATGTTAGAAATGCAGCTGCCAGGAAAAAGACAAAGAGGAGATCTATGGATGCATTTAGAGATGGAGGTAGTTGGAGTGAGGACAGAGGATGCAGAGACCAGAGTGAGATGGAGGAGGATGACTCTGTGGCGATCGTTGAAAAGGAAAAAGCCAGAAGAAGAAGAAGATTAAAAACTGCCACCATCTTGAGCAGATTAACAGTTGTACACAGAAAATAATGTTTTAGGGCCTTTTAAAGAGCAGATATTTTGGACAATAGCATCAAAAAGGAGCTCAGCTAATATTGATTTGAGTAATTGCACATGTGCTATCCATCCATCATCTTTACCCGCTTCTTCCTTTTTGGGTCTCGGGGGTCAATGGAGCCCGTGTCCAGCAGTCATTGTGCGAGAGCCGGGGTACACGCTGGACAGGTCTCCAGTCCATCACAGGGACACACGGAGACAAACGAGACAAACAACCATTCACTCTCTCACTCACATCTAGAGACAATTTAGTTACCAATCAGCCTAACATGCATGTTTTTTGGTCTGTGGGAGGAAACTGGAGTACCCGGAGAAAACCCACGCGTGCACGGAGAGAACATGCAAACTCCACCCAAAGAGGCCCCCGGCCAGGATTTGAACCAATGACCTTCTCGCTGAGAAGCGGCAGCTCTACCAACTGCTCCACCGTGCTGCCCACACATGTGCTATTCTTTCAAAAATGTAATGATTCAAAAACAAATCTGAGCAATTTATCCCACTCGAGGAGCTAGGAGCGTGTAAACATGTGTGTAGATTTCTTTGACAGCTGCAGCTTCCTGTTGCAGTTCTTACCCTTCTTCTTTCCTTTCAGGCCCGCCCCGAGGACTACGCCAAAGAGCTTTTAGCTCACCAGGTGCCCATCTCCTTCCATAAACACTGGAACATCGACCCCGTTGGTGTTTTCAACAAGTGGCTCAGGGACGACTGGAGGGCGAAGACTTTAGATGAACTTAGGAGATCAGAGTTATGATGAGCACACATGGGTCTGTGTGTGTGTGTGTGTGTGCTTGGTAAGAGAATAAAGAATTATATCTACAGTATACACATATGTAAATGTTTTTATATTGTTACCGTTGAACTGTTATTAAAGGGACCATGTGAGCGTGTGTCTGTGTGTTTCCATGCCTGCGCTGCATGTTGAGATTGAGCTTCATTTTGGAAATATTTGTATATTTATATTTATGAACATTGTGAACATGTCACTCTGTTCATATCTTGACTTTTTTTTTTCTCCTCCGGGAAGTACTTTATCCTTTAAAACTGATCAGGAATGCCGTAAATAGGATCTATTTTGACGTAAAAGCTTGAAAATCTGACACTAATTTGCCTTTTAGTCCCATCAGAGGCTCATTTCATGACTTTGTTTAATCCAGCGGTGTGCTAATAATTAGGTTAACAATTAAATGGGTTAAAAATGAAATTAAAAAGCTGGAGTATGAAACTTTTATTAATCACTGCTAAAAAAACACATCTGTAAAAATCTTTAAAGCATCTTGATCGTTGGTAATTTGTGCTAAAAGTTGCCTTCCATGTTGTTAAATGTGTCTCCTGGTTCATGGACAGATAAATGACACTTCTTTTTTTTTTTAACTCAAACGTTTTATTTTTTCATGTTTTTGCTAAAATCATCTTTTCAGTCTCTTTGACCTTTGACTGAGGCGCAAACGGGCAAAAGGTAATTTCATGCACAGTTTCTTGTAAAGCCTTACCTATTATATTAAAAGTTTTTATTAACATCAATCCCCAATTTTTCATTTCCTCCTTCCACTCTCTCTCTCGAACAATTAATGAGCGGACTCCGTAATTTGCTGACCATTATTGAAAATCTTTCAAAGGCTTTGAGCTTCACTGTGGGTATTAAACATTTCTTCTTCTGGCCGTTTGCCATGTTGAACATTTTAATTGCGGCTGTAATGCTTCATTCGTGCAATAAACTCGAAGAGGCCGACGCTTCATAACGGCGACAGGAGCTTTTGTAAAAGTGAGGATAATGAAAGGCTTCACGTTACTCTCATCAAATGCAAATATGAAAAGTTAATAAAGTAAAACTCATTACTGCTTAAGACTGTCGCATTGTAAAACAGAGTGTGTTCATGTACTCGGAGGTTCTGTCTCCACTGTGCCACTGGATTCACACTGTCCTAACAGCACAGCAGACTGGCTCTGGTTCATGAAACGTCTAATAGCCTCAGGCGTTTCGAGGCAGTGCAATAACTCAAGTAGACATCCTCCAACACACCTATGAATTGTAAGCTATTTGCAGGAAACAAATTAAATTCCTAGTGGGACTTCCCCACACATGGAGTAATGAGTGGGCGATGAGACGGTGCTCTTCGGAGTGGAATCCTCAGCGTAAATCAAAATAAGATGCCAGCCTCAACATCCTAATGATGTTCAACTTTATCTAGTGTGGATTTTAATATCCAGTGTTTGAGCAAAACTTAGAAACAGGCCACAATAATTTATCAATTAAAGTTTGTTTGCAGCTAGTAGTCTGAATTTAATGAATGTTTTGGACGTATTTTTACAGAGGAAAGTTTGCTTGGAATAAAAATGTATGCAGTTATTTCTAGCTAGATTTTACACGATCATTACACATTAATTATTATTAAATTATAACCGTGGGAGTAATAGATTCCATTTTTCTGCAGCATTTTGTTCTCATTGACAATTGCCACCTACAGGCCTGTCCCACCCCCCACACAACATTATAGCAGCCCTACTTCTGCAGGACAACAGGACGCCACTAAAGCTGCTTAGAAAAGGCTTAAAGACCACAACAAATCAAAAAGTCTACGGAGGTCGTCCAGCATCCTTAGATACCAATCTGATGGGATTTGATGTCATCTGAAGGAAGCAGGCCTAATCCTCAGAGACCACACCAAACATCCTGCACCACCCAAAGAATTTGAAGAAGATCCTGGTACCAGTTCCACTCCACTGTTCAGCACTGGCCCGACTCGTCTGATGTGTTTTGGTGGCAACAAAGAGACGTGACATTCGCGAACAATCCAGATCGTTTGAACGGCTCCTTACAACGAACGATGAGAGCCGGGTTACGGACAGTAAAGAACTGTTCCTAGTTTTATTTTTTTCTCATATTTTTTTTCATGTTTTCCTCTTTAAATGCAGAGACAAGTGCTCCTCCTTCACTTGCAGAGAGGAGGAGTGCAGCAAATTAGGAGAAGAAGCGAAAGGCGAAGAGTTCCCGCTTGACAAAATGCGTGGTACAGGCCTGACGACGTGTGTGGTGACATCACCGTCGATCAGAATTGAACTTCTGTTGAACGGCTCTATGAAGCAAACGGAATGTCAAGAACCGGTTCCCTTCAAAGAGCCATTTATCCCAAATTTACAACAATAGGAGCTACTTAAAATTGACTATACAGTAGTCCCTCGTTTATTTCGGGGGATCCGTACCCTGAAGACCAGCAATAAGTGAAAAACCGCAAAATAGAAATAGAAGTACAAGCAATAAATAGTAGTTTGTTTTACTGTATGTTTATATAAACATGTTTTAAACCCTTCACTCACTCTTACAATATTCTAAATAATGTTTCTAAACGGTAAAAGCTCTAAAAGAGCACAGCATGTCATGATTTCAGCTCTCTCCATCCAGCTGCTCTCTGCCACCTGCCAGCGCTCTTGGCCACGCCCACTTCTCCACTGCAGAGCTGAGATTTTTATTTTCTTCATTCAACCTTTATTTAGACAGGTCAATCCCATTGAGCCTCCAGGACTTATTTACAAGAGAGACCTGAATATGACACGCTGCATGAAGAAGCTTCCCCTGCAGCTTGGACTGCACACAGGTGCTAAATAATTTTACAAACCGGATTCCAAAAAAGTTGGGACACTAAACAAATTGTGAATAAAAACTGAATGCAACGATGTGGAGATGGCAAATGTCAATGTTTTATTCACAATATCACATAGATGACAGATCAAAAGTTTAATCTGAGTAAATGTAACATGTTAAAGGAAAAATATGTTGATGAAAAATTTCACAGTGTCAACAAATCCCAAAAAAGTTGGGACAAGTAGCAATAAGTGGCTGGAAAAAGGAAATTGAGCATATAACGAACAGCTGGAAGACCAAATAACACTAATTAGGTCAACAACATGATTGGGTATAAAAAGAGCTTCTCAGAGTGTCAGTGTCTCTCAGAAGCCAAGATGGTAAGAGGATCACCAATTCCACCATTGTTGCGCAGAAAGATAGTGCAGCAATACCAGAATGGTGTTACCCAG
>NC_056503.1:39890021-39909826 GCF_014905685.2 Nematolebias whitei
CTCCACATCATTGCATTCAGTTTTTATTCACAATTTGTTTAGTGTCCCAACTTTTTTGGAATCCGGTTTGTAAATAATTTATTTTAAATAAAAATTATATACCGATCGTGCAGCTCATCCATCAATCAGCCAGTTGTGTGTCATGTCCAATCTTACTTGGAAAAACTGTGATAGAGCGAGTCCGCGAAGAAACGAACCGCAAAGTAGTGAGGGGCTAATATGTTGTTATTAATTGCAGTGGCAAAGCATGATTAGAAGAGCTAGGCTTTCAGCCAGAAAGTATCAACCTTAAGAGTATATTGAAGATATGGAGCCGCAGTCTGCTTACATCACTTTACTTTGAGCTTCTCTATCCACAGACTCACTGGACCGACAGCACTTTCTCCTTTTTTAGATGTCAAGTACCACATCTTACTTAGTGTCCATTTTTTTACAGTCCTTATAACAGCAATATGAACATAAACCTTAACCCAAGACGAAATCAAAAAACCAATAGACAACCCAGCTGAACACAATTTGAAAAGTCCACCCATTTCTACCCCAATAAACCCACAGGGCCCCGTGGCTCACCCAGTCTCTTGCGTTCAAGTACATGTACATTAGTTTTGATAATTCAAATGAAATTTAATAGTAACCCACAGAACTTAGTTTCTGTAAAAAAAAAAATTGATGTAATGAACTCAAAATACAATTGTAATATCGCAAGTTATTAATGTAAACCTACATGGGATTTATAGCCTTAATTATTTTTAACAAACAAACTACAATTTCAGTGTGGCATTTGAATGTACAGGCTGCAAGTGAATGCATCACAAATCTGTGGTTAAAAAATAAATAACTGCCTTGATCAGAGCCTGATGTTTTGGGTCCACCAAACGGTTTACTTTGCTCAGCCTTCTTTGAAGACAGTGAAGTCCTAACCAATGAGAGTTCCTTCAAACGTTTCTGCTTGGAGACAAACATTTAAATGGATAAGATAACTGGAATTTCATGAATAAAAAGTATCTTGCACAGCTTCAAAGTAGAAAATAAAAGAAATGGGCAAAAAAAATAAAAAGAAAAAGTGGAACTATTGACACTGTTTTGGGGTTTTATCCTCTTAATGCAGAAATATCAACTTAATTTTTGTGCCTTAAACATATGAATTCATCAAACTCAACACATAACTTTGAATTGTTCACTATAGTGCAGGAAATTCCACTTGTAATGATTTGTGGTAAAATAAATGGGTCTGTTTGCCGTGAACATGGATCGTGTGTTCTATAGATGAGTCAGTTCGAGCCCTCAAAGAGGAGACGAGAAGAGCTGCTGGAGTCGAGGTCATCTCTGATCTCGATTTTAACTCCTGGACTTTCCATTCGTTCACTAAAAACACCAAAGATCATTCAACTATTTTAATTAGCCAAAGCACTCAAATAGGACATCCTCGGTAAGCTTATGAGATCTGAATGAAATGTGCTGAGTAAGCATTTTCAGGAAGCAAGTCTTAAATTGGGTTGGAGAGTTGGTGAAATTTAATTAAACTGTAAAATACAAAGTTGGTAAAACACTGAGCTATCTGGATGAGAAGGGTTAAAACATTGTCATGTTTATTACATGCATTTCTGCGTTATTGAATCCAAAAGGTGAATTTTAGCACACTCATGTTATGAAATGACCTGAACATTCTATGAAAAATTATTTTTTGTTTGTTTGTTTTTGTAGCTGATATTCATCATTCCAAGAAGATTGTTCCTAATTACTCCCATGCCACCTGTAAAACTTGTGCCTTCAGAGCTAAATACGTCACATTAGTATGAAACTGCCACGCAGCAGATGGCTGGACAGCAATCAGGCAGGTAGTCTGAATTATTTACCATGCACTCCTCATGTATGTTAATCTGAGCTGCGTGGCTCTGTGGGGTTAGAGTCCAATTCCAAAACTGTAAACAAAGAATTTAACCATAATTGACAATTTGTGAAATCATTGAAAACACACTTTAAAAATGTTTAGAAAATGATTTTTAAACAAATTGTTATTCTTTATTACATTTAATTGGCATTTAAATTTAAATTAACTGACGGATGATAAAATCCAAATGAATTTTTTTTTCTGTTCATCATCCATTGTATAATTTTCCTAATAACTTGAGAACACCAGTTATAAAATTCAGATTTTTTTTCTTTGACCTTTATTTTGTCACAGACAGACATAATTTAAGCAGTTTTAAGAGTCTAATACAAAGGCCACAATCATAAATATCCACAAAAGTCTCAAAGATGTCTAGAAAACTCATAATAACAAATTATTAATTTGGTAAAATAGCATCCAAATAAATGAAAGTATAATTCCTGAGTGAAATGTATCCAGTAATCTGATTACTTTGCATGGATTTTAAACAGTATTGCACTGTTAGTACTCATTATGTGTTGGGGATGAGTCTCAGCTACTTCCACATCATTCTTCATCTCGATAAGTGACTGAGTTGTCGCCATTTCTGTGTTTGTCAAGGTTGATCAGCTCTGATGAATCACTTGAATCAGGTGAACTCCGAAACATAATCAGTTATTGATGTACCTCCGGTGTTTACTTTAAGCAAGTTTCATTAAAATCTGTCCTGTGGTCAATGAGATATTTTGCTAACAGACGAACAAAGGCAGAACACAGTTAACTGATTACCCAACTTTCATGGCAGGGGTTGATAGATATCACTGACAAAAGAAAGTACAAAATTAAAAGGTGTTTTTCAGTAGGAGTAATTCCTTTTCTCAACAACGTGGCGATAAAAACAATAGAACTGATGAATATTGTAAACTAATTATTCTTATGTGATATTTTTGCTTTGCAATGGAACCATGACTGTGACTGCATAACTTAGCTCTGTGGAATAAACTTGGTATCAAATCAGAATACTGAGTCTTAGACAGTTCCCATTTTCAAATGCAAAGCGGATCACAGAGGAGGCGTTGGATGTGTGCAGATGTGCAGGGAAAGGGTTCTGTTTGGAGCCAAGACAACGCAGGACAAGGGCTGAGCGTTAAAATGCAGCCAGCGCCCAACTATCAGTTACACAAGACTGGTTTTATTTCCAGTCTAATAGCAAAATAAATAGTTTGCTGTCATAGTGTCAAGCTACTGATAGAGATGAAACAGTTGTGAATGCTTATTGTCTGACAGCTGCTTATTCCAAGAGCAGATTAGATGGGACAAATAAATTCCATTGCCCTTGCAGAGAAATCTGTCATGGACGGACCAGCAAGGAGGAGAACGGTTCATAACGAGCCAAAGTACAGAGCATCATGCCGGGAAATCTGAACCTTTGACTGAAAATAATTAGATAAGATGAAGGGATGAAAAGAGAGAAGAGTTTAGACTCAGACTATGATCAGACATAAAGGTACTCTTTGCAAAGTATGAAATCAAACATCAAAAAGGTTTATATATATATCAATGTTTGAAAAAGTGCTAAATGTACAAGTCCACCGGGAGTTGAGTAAATCTTTTAATGGATAAAGTAGGTGTTGTAAGTTCTTTCACACCATTATAATTTTTGAATACCTGAAAAACAATAAAACAGACTCTCAAAAAAAAAAAAAATCACTGTAATGCCACTTTGATTGTTGATATTTACTGCTGATTATCCATGCTGCTGATCTCATGCTGCTGATTTATTCCATGCTGCTGTGCTCATTCGTACTAACCAGCTCACATAGACTCATGTTCGTGCTGCTGTTGTTCAGCGTATTGTTTTTGCACTATTAGTGTTTAGCATAGTTCTTAGTTCATATGTTAGATGTTGTTACTGTTTTCTTTTACAATTTATACTTTTGCTATTGTTGGATGTAGCTGGGACCTTGTGTACACAATTTTGTTCCACCTCATGTACCACATGTGATGCGAATGACGATAAAGAACCTTGACCTTGATTTGGTTAGCTATTAGACCAGCCTGGACGAACACTTCTGCCTCCTTCTCTGTACTCCATGACTGACGTCACAGCTGATACGGTAAAATCTGTTAATGACTTTTTAACAAAACATGACTTCAAAAAATGACTAGAGAATCTCGTTCAAATCTCTAAATGAGAAATATTATTTTAAGCAGGTTGGTTTATTTTCCATTAAATGTGTTAGTATAATTTTGATGTGAAACACCATGAATTTATTATATTATAATATATTATATTAGGTGGCATGTTTCACTATATATATGCTGTCCTCATGTGCTCACTGAAAGACGGCTGAATTCAGTGACAGAACAACAAGATGGAAAGAGTGATGTTTTTGAGAAAAAAAATGATATATACATTTGAATCCAATCCAATCCAGCTACTTAGTTTACAAGCATGTCTTAAAGACATAAAAAACTGGATGACCCTAAATGTTCTGCTTTTGAATTCAGACAAGACTGAGGTTTTAGTTTTTGGACCTGAGCATCTTAGGAATTAATTTTTCAGTCTTTCTCCCTCCTTAGATTACATTAATCTGGCCTCCATCTCTAATGTTAAAAATATTGGTGTTATTTTTGATCAGGACATTTTATCCCCTGCATTAAATTATTATATATATATATAAAATAAACATTACTAGAACTGCCTTCTTCCACCTGTGTAATATCAATAAAATTAAAAACATCTTATCTAAAAATGATGCAGATAAACTGGTTCATGCATTTGTCACGTCTAAACTGGTCTATTGCAATAGTTTATTATCTGGGTGTCCAAATACTTCATTTAAAAAGTCTTCAGTTGATCTAAATGCTGCTACCAGAGTCTTAACTGGAGTTAGTGGGAGAGATCATCTCTCCAGTTTTAGCTTCTCTTCACTGGCTCCCTGTCAAATCCAGAATTGGATTCAAAATCTTACTTCTAACCTACAGTCTTCAACAACCTAGCTCCATCTTATATTATAGATCTTATTGTTCC
The DNA here is from genome assembly GCF_014905685.2 of Nematolebias whitei. Taxonomy (NCBI): domain Eukaryota; kingdom Metazoa; phylum Chordata; class Actinopteri; order Cyprinodontiformes; family Rivulidae; genus Nematolebias; species Nematolebias whitei. The sequence goes on from NC_056503.1 coordinate 39,894,926, forward strand.
ATATCTTCCTAACAGAGCACTTCGCTCTCAGACTGCAGGCTTACTCATGTTCCCTAGAGTTTTCAAAAGCAGAACAAGAAGAAGATATTTCAGTTATCAGGCTCCTCTCTTGTGGAACCAACTTCCAGTTTCTGTCCATAAGACTGACACATTGTCCAGTTTTAAGACTGGGCTTAAGATTTTCCTTTTTGATAAATCCTATAGTTGGGTTGGCTTGTTAAGCTGCTATAGATTTAGACTACAGGAGGACAAATTGTCCACATTTTGTAAAATGAATTGTTAAAAATTGAATAGTTTTCATTTGATATTATTTCTATCTTAACATGTGATTCTTGACCTGCCGTTGTGTATCTGTTCTTCCTTTCTGTTCCTCTCAAACCCAGCCGGTTGAAGCAGATGGCCTCTTGTCCTGAGCCTGGTTCTGCTAAAGGTTTCTTCCTCATGAGGGAGTTTTTCCTTTCCACTGTCGCCTTCATGCTTGCTCAAGAGGAGAGTTCTGTGATGGTGTTAAATTCAAAGCAGTCTGCTCCTCAGATCAATAATGTTAAATTGTTATTTTTAAATTTGAATCTTTCTGTTCAGTGCCCTGAGACGACTTCTGTTGTGACTTGGCGCTAAATAAATAAACCGAATTTAAATTGAATTGAATATAAATCTGAAAACATGTAAAAACAGTTCACAAATCCAATTCACTTAATGTCAATTAGGATCTATTTGGTAGAATTTGACACTTCTAGCATTTGGCCGTGATGAGTCTTGGAAAATAATTCAGTTTAACAGGTTTTGTCTGAAGCAGAAAAGTGGGAGCGTTTTGTCAGGTTTCATTTTCCTCTGCTGAAACTGTGCGAGCAACACATATTGTAGGGGTGTGAGACATGGCTGAAGGAGGAGACATTTTGTATTTCTGTCATGCAAGGACAACAATCAACATCTGATTTAGCTTCAGGGGCATAATTTGAGCAGTAACACCTTCACCCGGCCGTGCTCGACTCCTTTAATAAACATTCTGAAGGATCAGACTTGTGCTGCAATATTTGTTCATTGCACAACCGCTGTACTAGTTTAGCCTTTCGAACTTGATGCAGTTTGACGTTTTACAACTGGCAGCCACACTGCTGTAGGAGGGGAATATCTACAATTCAACAAGCTCTGTCTTTGACATGTGTATTATAATTATTTATTCTGTGTTAAAATGAAACTGTTCAGGACAGAAGGTCAACGATGGTGAAATGAAAGCATGGCACTGCGTTGTTCCTCCACCTCGGCACTGCAACTCGTCTGAATTCCTCACACACTTTTTCACTCATTTATCTTTGAGACGCAGCAAGCAGAGAAAAATGGCCACCTGCTCACATTCATCTTGGCATGAAATGTAATTATTTTGAGCAGTGAGGGCACGTCAGTTCGCCATAAGCTCCTGCATCAGCAGCCTCGAGTATGAGTGTGAAAGTCTGGGAAAACGGGACATTATATTGGGATTAAAACTCTGGAAGGGGCTGTTTTAATGTCATATTCAGTATATCTTTGCAGGGTGATGTGATGTGAACTGAGCAGAAGTTGCTTCTAAGCATTTAGTCACAGTAGGTGGTGATGATGACAAAATCTTTTGTTATTTATCGTGGTTTTTTTTCCACGCTCAGCAGCAAGCCCCACATTCCTTTCCTCCCTGCTTAATATACCGGGAAGTTATGCCTCTATCAAAGTTTGCATAAAATCTAAACATCATTTTATAAATCTCCTTCATAACATGCACATGGGTAGTTATGCTGTGAAAGATCAAGTTTAGGAAACTAAATCTGTAATGCCCCAAAACACAACTGCTGATGGAGACCAAGCTCTACATGTGTTGTAGATGTGAGCTTTTGAATGGTTTAAAATTGGGAGATGAAGAAGCTTTTTATTCTGTTTGTCAAATTATGTCCTTCTTAAACTCATCCTGTTTAATTTAAAACATCAAGGCCGATTGTCCTTTTGATATTTAAGCACAAAAGAAGAAGAGATAAGCTGCGCTGTTGGCAAAGTGAGAGAAAACATTCACTTTTTCTGAATTCTGTTTGTATTTTTGCCTGTTTAAGTCAAGTGGAGATCTCAGACAGTAGCCTCATCAGAGGAATGTCTCATTGTCATTCTCTAAATCCTGGACAACCTGCTTGCATTATTAGTCCGATTCAACACGCTGATTAAACGGCACACTTTTTTTGAATAATTATCTTTTGACATTTTCATGGTTGTTTGGAGTAAATGTGTCAGACCAGATTAAATAAGAAAATTGAACTTGTGAGCGTCGCTCCTTTAGTAAAAACAATAAGTTCGCTTTTATCAGGGGTTTGTTTAAAGTGAGCACAAATGGATCCAAAGATATAAAATCTGCAAAACAGGTTTGACATCAGTAAGCAGCCTCTTTTTCCCCTGCTCTTTCGTTGTTTTCTGCTTTGCACAATCCATGCCAGGCTACACTCTTTAAGCTGTTGTTAGTTTGTGAATAATCAGAATAATGATGGCACCACAGAGAGGCAGAGCAAACATGACTACACACTCTCTTCCCTGCATGTGTGAGTATTGCTAAACAGGAAGCTGCATGGCAGCTCCAACAGAACAACAGTTTCTTCGGGGGTTTTATCATAGTGTCTTTTTTATATTAATTCTCTGTGTATTAATAAATGCTTTGGAAAATTACATTTATATATAAATATGTACAAATAATTTTTTTCTCTTCTGATTCTAGTATTGCAAGTGTCAATAAGAATAAAGTATTTCATTGTTGTAAAAACTGGTTCATGCATTTGTCACGTCGAGACTGGACTATTGCAGTAGTTTATTATCTGGATGTCCAAAAACTTCTTTAAAAAGTCTTCAGTTGATCCAAAATGCTGCTGCCAGAGTCTTAACTGGAGTTAGTAGGAGAGATCATCTCTCCAGTTTTAGCTTCTCTTCACTGGCTCCCTGTCAAGTTCAGAATTTAATTCAAAATCTTACTTCTAACCTACAAAGCCCTCAACAACCTAGCTTCATCTTATATTACAGATCTTATTGTCCCGTGTTTTCCTAACAGAGCACTTCTCTCTCAGACTGCAGGTTTACTTGCAGTTCCTAGAGTTTCCAAAAGCAAAATGGGAGGAAGATATTTCAGTTATCAGGCCCCTCTCTTGTGGAACCAACTTCCAGTTTCTGTCCGTGAGGCTGACACATTGTCCAGTTTTAGACTGGGCTTAAGACTTTCCTTTTTGATAAATCCTATAGTTTGGGTTGGCTTGTTATGCTTCCATAGGCTTAGACTACTGGAGGACTAATTGACCTAATTTCTTAAATTCAATTGTTAAAATTTAATAGTTTTCATTTGAAATTATTTCTATTTTAACATGTGATTCTTGACCTACAACATCCAGAGCCTTAAGGAACTCGGGGTGGATGAGATTCGCCCAGAGTTCCTTAAGGCTCTGGATGTTGTAGGGTTGTGTTGGCTTACGCAACTCTGCAATATTGCGTGGACATCGGGGGAAGTTCCACTGGATTGGCAGACCGGGGTGGTGGTCCCCCTATTCAAAAAGGGGGACCGTAGAGTGTGTTCCAACTACAGGGGAATCAAGTTCTTAAGCCTCCCTGGTAAGGTCTATTCGGGGGTTCTGGAGAGGAGGGTCCGCCGGATAGTCGAACCTTGGATTCAGGAGGAGCAGTGCGGTTTTCGTCCTGGCCGTGGAACACTGGACCAGCTCTACACTCTCAGCAGGGTCCTGGAGGGTGCGTGGGAGTTTGCCCAACCAGTCTACATGTGCTTTGTGGACTTGGAGAAGGCGTTAGACCGCATCCCTCGGGGGACCCTGTGGGGGGTACTCTGGGAGTATGGGGTACCGGGCCCTTTGATACGGGTTGTTAGGTCCCTGTATGACCGGTGTCAGAGCCTGGTCCGCATCGCCGGCAGTAAGTCGGGCTTGTTCCCGGTGAGAGTTGGACTCCGCCAAGGTTGCCCTTTGTCACCGATTCTGTTCATAACTTTTATGGACAGAATTTCTAGGCGCAGCCAAGGTGTTGAGGGGATCCGTTTTGGTGGCCTTAGGATTGCCTCTCTGCTTTTTGCAGATGATGTGGTCTTATTGGCTTCATCAGATCGTGATCTACAGCTTTCGCTGGAGCGGTTCGCAGCCGAATGCGACGCGGCCGGGATGAAGATCAGCTCCTCCAAATCTGAGGCCATGGTCTTGAGCCGGAAAAGGGTAGAGTGCCCTCTCCGGGTCAGGGAGGAGGTCCTACTCTAAGTGGAGGAGTTCAAGTATCTTGGGGTCTTGTTCACGAATGAGGGAAAAATGGAGCGTGAGATCGATAGGCGGATAGGTGCAGCGTCTGCAGTGAAGCGGGCGCTGTACAGGTCTGTCGTGGTGAAGAGAGAGCTGAGTCAAAAGGCGAAGCTCTCAATTTACCGATCGATCTACGTTCCCACCCTCATCTATGGTCACGAGCTTTGGGTTGTGACCGAAAGAATGAGATCTCGGATACAAGCGGCCGAAATGAGTTTTCTCCGCAGGGTGTCTGGGCTCTCCCTTAGAGACAGGGTGAGAAGCTCGATCATCCGGGAGGGACTCAGAGTAGAGCCGCTGCTTCTCCACGTCGAGAGGAGCTAGTTGAGGTGGCTTGGGCATCTGTTTAGGATGCCTTCTGGACGCCTCCCTGGTGAGGTGTTCTGGACACGTCCCACCGGAAGGAGGCCCAGAGGAAGACCCAGGACACGCTGGAGGGACTATGTTTCTCGGCTGGCCTGGGAATGCCTCGGGATCCCCCCGGAAGAGCTGGCCCAAGTGGCTGGGGAGAGGGAAGTCTGGGCCTCCCTACTTAGGCTGCTACCCCCGCGACCCGACCCCGGATAAGCGGAAGAAAATGGATGGATGGATGGATTCTTGACCTGCCATTGTGTATCTGTTCCTCTCAAGCCCAGCCGGTCGAAACAGATGGCCGCTTGTCCTGAGCCTGGTTTTGTTAAAGGTTTCTTCTTCATGAGGGAGTTTTTCCTTTCTACTGTCGCCTTCATGCTTGCTCAACATGAGAGTCTGTGATGAAATTAAACTCAAAACAGTCTGCTCCTCAGATCATTAATGTTAACTTATTTTTTATATACAGTACTCTACTGTATATGAATGTTTCTGTTCAGTGCCCTGAGATGACTTCTCTTGTGACTTGGCGCTATATAAATAAACTGATTTGAATTGATTTGAATTTTTGTGCGACAATCGCAACCCCACAAATTCCAAAGTATGGTAGACACAAATAAAACAACGATTTCCCCCATATTTTTGTAATGCGTCAATAAAAAGACTGTGAATATCTGATATTAAGCATCAGTCATCTGGAGTTTTAGGAAACTGGGTTTATTCTGTTTCATCAGTGTTCTGATAGAACTCTGCAGGAGGTGAAGGGTTTTATATTTGTGCTTCAACAGATCACGCTGTTACTTTTTCAAATTTATTTGCCTCCCAGTGCTGATGGTAAGAAACTGCTGTTTAATTCTAGTTTTTGAGGCGTTTTACTTCTTGTCTTATAACTGCCTTCTCATACTAATGAAGTGAAAGATCCTGTTTAAGAAACAAGTGGTTAAGAGTGGAAATATTATTCCCATTTTAGAGTTTGTGTCCTCACTTTAACCACATGATTAATGTGGGGGAATATTTGTCTTGAATCCTCGAGCGTGTTTAAAATTTGAACCAGTGTAATTAAACTGTCAGTGGTTCCAGTGGCTGTGACTCCGGTATCATTTCTGCTCAGGCATTTTGCCAGCAGGAAAAACCCATCTGATGGACCCATTAGCGCTCCAAGTTTTGTCCCCCGTCGGTGTTGAAACAGCTCAGGATGCGCAGGAATAAATTCACCCAGTTCAGTCCAATGGCCCAGTTGCCATTAATATGACTTCAACTGCCTTCTTTATTACATTATTATCCTTGTCTTCTTTATTATCATCCATCCAGCCACATTAAAACCAGGTCTTGTGTACAGCCATGCAGCAGCGCTGACGCCAGGGTGCTGCAACATTTAATAGCAGAACAGAAAAACGTAATCAAATGTGAAATTTAAACCAAAATGAAAGTCTTTGGAAGGAAGCAAACAGTTTGAATGTGCTTTACTGAGCGGCAAAAAATGATTTGTATAAATAATGTCTTATATCACTCCTTATTTTGGTTAAATTTTATTATTTCATGACCTTTGTTGCTTTAAAATGTGACTTTTAGTGCATGTTAGTCTTTTTATATCAGCAGGACTGAGCAAAAAATGCATGTGATGCTCATGAAACTTGCTCATTACAGTGCATTACTATTCTATTTTTATTAAATGCAGTACCAACTTTTTTTAGACCAAACAAATCAACAATAGTGTTGGTAGAAATGTACGCTCTTGAAGTTTTCCCTCTTTTATAAGAGCAGCTTTGTGGGGCAGCGCTAATGCAAAAGTGTGAGACAGCATCATCTTTTGGGACAAAACTGTTCCACCCTAAACGTGATAATGGACACCCACAAACGATCCTGCATCGAGACAAAACACGGGAGTTTGTTCCAGTGTAACAGGTCATGGTACACCCCCAGTTTGTGCTTTACTTGGGGTAAAGGGACCTAGGCTAGATTATGCCCAAGATATATGATGGTCTAGGCCAATTTATACTCGGGGGGGGGGGGGTATTGTTGGTCTAAGCCTCCTCATACCTCTCAGGACAGATTATGGGTATATAGATGGATATATTTTGGCCTGGAGGGGTACACTGTAGTCTGGCTTAGGCAATTTGACACCCCCTGGGTACAGTTTGGCTTTTTCCCCTGGAGTATGCTCTTTAACATGGGCAAAACTATAGGCAGGTTTAAAATGGGCAGGGACTAATTTGGTCTGTTATACCAGCAAGGTCCTTAACCCCCACCATCTGCTCCCCCAGGTGCCCTACATGGCCGCTCTCTGCTCCACACAGAGGGCTGTGGTAGCTCGGTGGTCTGTGGTTGCATCAGGAAGGGCATCCGGTGTAAAAACCATCGGCAAGTCTTTGTGTGAGTTAGTTCGCTGTGGCGACACCTGAAGAAGGGAGCAGCCAAAAGAAGAATAAATAAATAAAAAATTTAAAATAAAATAATAAACAATCAAAAGTAATCCTAAAACTGTGATGAGAAAAGGTTGGTCATCAGTGTTCAAGATGTACTTAGTCATTTTCTAACTCGGTCTCCATTCACCCACAAGTTGACATTTACAAAGTGTCAGCGTGACGATGGCGCTAAAAGTCAAAGGACGAGCAGAATCAGTGACTGGGCTACAGATGAATCAGCTCGCAGGCTGTACAGCTGGAAAACTGTAAAATACATATTACTTGCTCAATAAATTGTGTCCAACAAGAAAGGACAAATGACATTTAAAAAAAAAAAAGTGTTTGATTTAGCTTCCTGTCCCCGTCCCTGTTGACCTCTTCATGCAGAAAGGACTGCTGCAGCGCTGCCTCTGATTTTTATTGTAGCGCAGTCACCTCGGAGCTGAAAGTCTTTATTGGTCTGCTCGGGGTTTATCTACTCATCCAAAGCATCATAAAAAGTGTACATAATTAGAAATCCATTTGCTGTGGTAATGGAGAACGATGACACTCAGAAATACACAAATACCACAAGATGTGGAAAGAGTACAAAAGTGCTTCACTTTATTTGATTTGCTGAAATTGAATCGGACATCACATGCCCTTGAGTAATGGCTGCAATATAATTCATTTGGGGGAACTCTGGATACATTGCATTTAATTTGTTTGTATTAATGCCCCCACAATCCCTGTGGATGAAAGCCTTCCTGTTAAACTTTATTCCTCAGGGAAGCATGCGTAAACTGATGTAAATAAAAAAAGTATGGACACATTCCTGCAGTCTGTGATTTTCTAGCCAGTCAAATTAGGGGATGATCAAAGGATGAATTTTAATGCTCACACACAGAGAGCTGCATGACAAAGCATAAACCCACTGAGACAGATGTCTGGGCACTTTCAATGACTGTCAGCTCATGGAGTGGCACGTGGAAATGAGCTTTATCAGATGTCTCTGTGACATACGGAGACTTTTAATGTCGTCTGGACGGTTACTTTACTGCTGACAGCCCAGAAATGGTCGTGAAAGGTACATGTGTGCAACCAGGCAGCTTCCATTACTTAATATCTGGGGATGGATTAGTTATTGTTAACTCATGCAACAATCAAGAATGGCCGCGCTGCAGAACTGATACGATACAATCTGGCAGTATATTTCTTATAAGTATTTCCTACTCATCTTTATATTTCAGCACTGCAATGTGAAGTTGTGTGTCGTAGTTCCAGAGGAGAAGATTCTTGTGATCAAATGGAAGATTAAAAAGTGGCCTTCCTGTGTGCGTTTGTGCCAGGCTCTGGCGCGCTATCCTTCCTGGAGGAGATTAGCTGCAGGAGGACAGATTGAAATCTGACAGACAAGGGATGCATGAGAAGCAGGAAAATGACACGCAGAACTTGCCTCGCCCTTTTCCTTCAGCGACACTGATGCTTTTCATGCACAATTTCAGCAGTTTCTTCAGTTTTGTTGATCCATAGTATAAAATATATAAGTTTTTATTCTCATGTTTGCTGCATCTGAAATGAAGCAGCCAGTAATAATCATACCAACAAAGTCAGGGTCAAAACAAGATCAGATTCACTGATTCAGTGTTTCTAATTAAAACTGAAGTTATTACAGCATGTCATCGAGATAATAGTCTTGGTCTTGATGCAGTGAGCTGACAACACTTGATGTCTAACAGTTGCAGTGATGGAAAGTTTACTTTTTCTACATTAGACTTTGACATTGTGTCTTTGCGAACAAAGGATTCCCGATGGGTTGTGGTTTTTATGATTGCTTAGGCACAATTTAAACAAAAACTGAGCCCTCGTTTATTTTAACACACTTCACTTTTAGCACGATCTCCTCCAGTAAGCAGGACACTTCAGGTCTTTCTCAAAATTAAACCCTTTTTAAAGCAAATGCACTAATAAAACAAACTGTATTTTGCTGAGATACGCACATTGTTCATTTAGTCTTTTTCAGCCGTTTTGTTGCTGAACCTGCCACTCTATGTCCGTTCCTCCTCCTTGTTCCTCTCAAACCCAGCTGGTCGAAGCAGATGGCCTCTCGTCCTGAGCCTGGTTCTGCTGGAGGTTTCTTCCTGTTAAAGGGAGTTTTTCCTTTCCACTGTCGCCTTTGTGCTCACTCAGGATTGGAGACTGTGATGAAAGGAAGACTCAACGCAATCTGCTGGCTTCCTTCATTCCTTATAAGTTTTACTAACTGGCATTTATAATGTATGTGAATGGTTTTATTAATTTCCCTGAGATAACTTCTGTTGTGATGGCGCTTTATAAAGAAACTGAACTGTCCGATCGTTGATCGTCTCATTGAATTCATCCTGTTTTTATCAGCTTTGCTGCCATCACAATCATTTGATTTTGTTTATAATAAAGTTTAGTTTCAGTCTGCAATCACAAGTCCCAATCTTCCACAATGCAAGTATTTTAGACTAAGATCAGCTTATGTTAAGAAAAGATGGAGTCATAGCTGTTTCGGGGCAAATCTACAAATAAAATAAAATAAATTAAAACCATCATGCGTCATCTCTTTTGATGTGATATTTTGTGTGATTTGTTAGAGCTTGGATTACATGTTATAAATTACTGTCAGCTACTATCATATCAAATTTTAGCTTAATATCTGTAAAGCTCACTGAGTTATAGCCATTTCTGTGTCAGTTAAGATCGATAAGCTGTGGCCGCCATCTTGAATTGGAGTCCAAAAGTTTATCAGTTGTAGATGTGAACCCACTAGTTACTTTCTGAAAGATTCACTCTAATCTTTTTAATGACTCATGAGATATTTTGCTAATGGTACAGACAAACAAACACTCACGCACAGAAACAAGCCAAAGCATCGCTCCGCTTTAGCTTTTGGTGCCGGGTGATAATTAGGCTTAAAGCAAGAAGTTTCTTGCATGTTTCCCCAAAGACTGTAGTAGAGCTTGGGTGTGTGTATGCGTGTAAAATGCTGGCCATGCAAAATGCGCTCAAACGAGACAGGAGTAAACACTCTGCGTCCTGACCAACAACTGGAAATAGGTTTTTGTTGCTAAACTTTAAAGTGGAGAGAAAAACCCATTAAAGTCCTCTCAGCTGTGCACGTACTCCACAAATGGCTTCCCAACTGAGTAGCTTCACATAAAGAGAGATGATTGCTGTGGCCACAGCTGCCTTCTCCTCATTTGCAAAAAATAATATAATTGTAAGTTTAGAAATCGTTTTAAAAACATTGCATTAAATATATATTTTAATTCTTTTATCTTTGTGTGCAAAATATCAGGTTCTTTCCATCCATCCATTCATCCATCCATTATCTTTACCCGCTTCTTCCTTTCCAGGTAGCGGGGGTCACTAGTGCCCAGAATCAGCAGTCACTCTGCGAGAGGCGGGGGACACCCTGGACATGTCTCCAGTCCATCACAGAGACACATAGAGACAAACGAGACAAACAACCATTCACTCTCTCACTCTCACCTAGGGACAATTTAGAGTTACCAGTCAGCCTAACATGCATGTTTTTGGTCTGTGGGAAGAAGCTGGAGTACCAGGAAAAAGCCCACGCATGCACGGTGAGAACATGCAAACTCCACCCACAATGGTCCCCAGCCGGGATTTGATCCGGCAACCTTCTCACTGAGACGCAACAACTTCAGATTCTTTCCTTCAGGGGAAAGTGCCTCTGAATAGACTGAATAACTAAAACTGTGTGAAATATACTGGATGAGTTCTGATTTAGATTAAACAATTTACTTGTAAAATGTAATTATTTTCAGCTACAACTAAAAACTATCAAAAGAAAACATATCCTCCTTCAATGGTACATTTCATGTAACATTAAACTAACAGTTTAAAACATTTGGGGCATTTTATTATCATTTATGTTTTTGTTTTTGTGTCGAGGATTATGTTTTGTCCTTAAGCAAACGTGCCGCTGTGCAAATGTTGTGTCCACACTGCATATGTCCAAACAGACCTTGCATTGTAATTACACTGTTGGATAAATTCAAATGCTTCTCGTGGCATTTGAGAATGTCACACAAGTCACATGCTTTGACTGGTAATGTTCCTACCGTTCTTATTAAGACGTGGTAAACGTCTTTAATACAGCAACGTTCTCAGATATAGAGTTCACAGTAAGATGCAAGAAAATGCAGAACCAGTAAAATTATATCAATTAAAATAGGACCTAGCACATAATGTCTTTTTAAACCAAAAGCTTGTTAGAATTTAAAAGGAAACGTCACGCTGCTTTTTAAGACTGTTCGCAGTGTTCAAACGACAAAAGTGCATTTTGCAGTCTTGGTTTGATTTCTTGAAAGTGATTATAGCCATCAGTTTTGAATCAGGTGGAAGGGAACCATTAGAAATGTCTGGTCAGATGCACTAAATGCTAGAAATGTAGTGGAGCTCTTAAAGTGACTGAAAAATACAACATAAAACATTCAGGTCTGTTGACCAGCAAATAAATAAAAAAAACACATTACTCTGACCATCGTCCCTGCACTAAACATGTTAGTTTTATAACTTTTGAAATGTTCTTTCTCATTATTGACATGAAAACATCCTCCTCTGTTCTAGACTCTGTCCCAGATTCCTGTTCACCTCACCCCTCATTGTACAAATCATTAACATCTTCCTTCAGTTCTGGTTTTGTGCCTGACTTACTGGTTGTCATTACCTCCATCCTTCACAAATCCTGCCTTGATCCTGGCGTCAGGTCAATATCCATCCCATCTCCCATCTCCCTTTTCCAACCAAAACCCTGTCGTCACCCAGTTCAAAGCCCATCTCATCAACAGCAATCTGTTTGAAATCTTCCAGTCTGACTTTCGTTCACGCCACAGCACCAAAACTGCTTGTTCTAACATCACCAATGGTCTCCTTCTCTCCTCTGTCTCTGAATTCCTCATCATTCTGATCCTTCTTAACCTCCCTGCAGCTTCTCACACCATGAATCACATCAGTCTTCTCCATCAACGTCCACTGCCCTCTCCTGGTTCTAATCCTACGTCTCTAACAGACAACGGTTCATTCATGGCAAGAACTCCTGCTCTTGCTTAGCTCCTCTGTCCCACGACGATCCCCTGATTTTCCACAGGAACTTTATCAGCCAGCTCTACGTGGATATTTTATGGTCTTCTGAAACAATAAAAATGTCAACATTGTGAAATGCAATTTTCTCTTTTAACGTTTTGTTTTTCACATATTTCTGTGTCTGTAAAAATCTGTTATTGTCACATTATTGTATATATATATATATATATATATATATATATTTGCCAGGGTTTTGTAGATAAAGACCCAAGAATGCAGACCACGGAGCTCAAATAAAACTCAGAGATTTATGAAAACAGGTAAATAAAATAAAGCTGTCACGACAGCAAAACTAACAGCACACAAAGAGGTGGACCGGACCTGGCATGGCATGAAAGCACAACAATGGTGGACTGATGAGTGAATGGGAACTGACTGAACAGGCTGAAGTGGGGAATAAAAGTGGCTGAGTTGGACTGGAGACAGGTGTGAATGGGCAGGACTGGTTGACCATGTAAAAGTCTGACCGAGGGAGAAGAAGCTGGTGGCAGGAGAAATAAGACTAAAAGCAAACACTAAAGAAAATATATTTAAAAAGGCACCAAAACTCAGGATGCTGATGTCTGTCTTGTGCAAATATAGTTTTGAATAGTTCTGACACCTAGAGCTGATGCAGGATGGTGTTTGAAGCAGCACCGTTGTCTTGTTTCAGCCCTGCCGAGCGAGAAAATGAGCACTTGCCACCAAACATCTAGAGAGTGACCGCTCTTTGCTGTGAACTTGTGTCTGACTGGATCCTTTGGCCTTTCTTCCCTTTTGTGTCCTTCGGCGATAACAGTGGCTGCCTTGTGGAGCTGTCAGACTGCCAAGAGAGAATTTGGAAACAGTTCAAAGAGTCAAAGACTGAGAGTTTTTCTTCAGTATTTTAGCATTTAGGATGTTGGATGTGTGTGTGTGTGTGTGGGGGGGGGGGGGGGTTGCTCCTCCATAGAACCTTGTAAAAAAAAAAATGGTCTCAGAATTTTTTGTTGTTTTGATTTGTTTTGTTTTTTGAATGTCCAGAGGACCAGACTTAACTTTTTGTAGATTTTTCTACCTGGATTATTGAGCATGCATCAGGATCTCCGATACATTTCATCTGTTGGGAAACTATTAGCTACTCTGACCAGCTGTTTGTCAGCATTTAAAGCCTCACACACACACACACACACACACACACACACACACACAGTCCCAGACTTCTCCAAGAACCTGTCAGGTCTCGATAAATCCACTCTCGCATCACTGTCATTTTGAATCTCACTCCTCTCCAGTAAAGTTATCACATGCTGTTTCAAAGCTGCTCTGCAAAATGCCTCTGAAATCGTATGTTTCTTTCTGTACGAATTTTAAAAAATTGAAAAGTTGACAGCTGAAAAAAAAAAGCTCTATTGCCAAATCTTGAAAAGTTACTGGGACTGAAGGTTTCTAATGGCCGGTTTGATCTGGAGTGAAATCTAAAAATGAAGACAAAGCTGACACGCCATCTATCCGTTCTAACGTAATCCATCTATCTCAGGTCTGTGACACCACAATGTTGCTGTGTGTGTGTCCTTGTTCAAACAGTCCAACGGAGGCGCAGTGAAGCTGCACAGCTCATCTGTGGTCACATCAATATTGTTTGTGGAGTCGTGCAGCGCAGCTCCCAAAGCACACAGCCAGAGCGTTCACGCAAGACATTTAATTTTTGATCCACACTCCCCCTGACCTGCCTGATCCCTCTGCAGCCGCTCCTCTGAAAAGGATACATCAGTTTTGCTGTAACTCAAAGGTTTTTCACTGACATTGAGAAAATTAGACCTCATACCTAAGTGTCCCCCCTACTCACTGCAAAATATGAAATCAATCATTTAAAAGGTCATGCTGAACTATATCAAACGGTGCAAATGGTTTTAAATAGATTACTCCAGTAGTTTTCAATTTTTTCTTTCAATGCTGTATGAACTGCAGGCCCTCATTCAGTGTAAACATTCACCAAAACAAAACAAACAAACAAAAAAAAAAAACACTTGGAAGCTTGAGTCACATGACTGACCTACATTAGGCTGACTGTAGTGTGTGTAGAAAAACAAAAAAGTTTGTACGGTTTTCAATCACTGTCTATTTGAGAAACCAAACACCTATGGTAGCTGGGCCTTGAGCTGAAATGTTGCTGACAAATATTTGATTTAAGGACAAATTAACAATTAATTTGTTTAAAATATGAGTGCAGATTTTCTGTAAGTTTCAAATTAGTTCCAATAGAGTTCAAAATCTTACTTCTAACCTACAAATCCCTCAACAACCTAGCTCCATCTTACATTACAATTCTTATTGTCTCATATTTTCCTAACAGAGCACTTCGTTCTCAGACTGCAGGTTTACTTGCGGTTCCTAGAGTGTCCAAGAACAGAATGGGAGGAAGATCTTTCAGTTATCAGGCTCCTCTCTTGTGGAACCAACTTCCAGTTTCTGTCTGTGAGACTGACACATTGTCCAGTTTTAAGACTGGGCTTAAGACTTTCCTTTTTGATAAATCCCATAGTTAATGTTGGATTTTTATGCTGCCATAGGCTTAGACTACTGGAGGACATATTGACCTCATTTCTTAAAATGAATTGTTACAAAAGTTTTCATTTGATATTATTTCTATCTTAACATGTGATTCTTGGCCTGCCATTGTGTATCTGTTCCTCCTTCCTGTCCTATCAAACCCAACCGGTTGAAGCAAATGGCCGCTTGTCCTGAGCCTGGTTCTGCTGGAGGTTTCTTCCTCATGA
>NC_056503.1:39910226-39926891 GCF_014905685.2 Nematolebias whitei
GATGTTTCTGTTCAGTGCCTGTTGTGACTTGGCGCTATATAAATAAACTGAATTGAACTGAATAGGTTAAAATTTTTAGTATCCAATCTTCACGACTTTGCAATGAGCGTCTTTCAACTGTTCATGTTGCATCAAGAAATGTCCCAATATGAAGCGTCTGCTTTGTAAGATAGAGTTGAATCTACTTCCAGCCCTAAGGTGCAACGTCAAGCAGCACTTACTTTAAAGAAAGCTGTTTTTTTTTTCTTCTTTCATTGTAACGGTCGCAGCTTTCTCGACTTCTTATGGAATCCCGTTTTAATTGGCCAGCACTCTTTCATCTGAGCTGAGAACTATACCTGCATCAAAGCACAGCCGTGTGACAGCCATGCACCTCTCCGTCTTTATCGTGTGTTTTCTCCATCCCTCAAAGAAATCAGACAGGAGTCCTTGGTTTAGGTCAAAGCTGTGGTGCCGGGTTATGCAACAGCTTTGAAATTTGTCTTCCCGTTGTGCCCCTGACATGTTATTTCATCGTTCACTTGCTTAACAGAATTTCCACCTCAGCCAATATGTTGCAACAACACACACACACACAAACCAGCACACTTTCCCCCCAAGGTGTGATAAGAAATAAGATTGAATTTGAGGTTATTCTGGGTTGTTTCAAAACAAATGTTAACTTATTCTTAAAAAGAAGAACTCCAGATGTTTCTGTTACGATTTCATTTGAACACAGTGCACCCAGTGCTCACCGTGGTGCTCAGCTGTCATTATGATCAGTTGTGGTGTGTGTGTGTGCACGCGCCTGACAGAGCAATTTTGTTGTTCCCGTCTGGACAGAGCTCCTGGGCATGCTATCATCTTGAATCAGTAACATGTTCGGTCTGAGAGGTGAAGCAGGGATGTTGCAGAGGTCGATGACCAACCATTGAACTATGCCTGCTCTTATCAGCAGTGGCTCCCAGAAGCTTCTTTCTTTATCCAAACATCATAAACAAAATGAAAAACTTATAGTTATTAACATAATGATTTTTAAAAGTTGAGAGCTAATTGTTGAGTATGTTGTTTGGATCTTTATTATAAACTAAATATTGTATCAAATGATGTCAAACTTTGCATTTCTCCCTTTATCCCTTTTGAAAATGATGTCCTTTGACGCCATCTGCTGGATTTTCATCTCATTCCATTTCCAGTACAAGTCCCACTCACCAGTCTGATGTGAACACAGATGTCTTCCATGCTGTGTTGAGGTAAAGCTGCAGTGGAGCTGATTGCATGACTTTAATCAGTGAGAAAATATTTTTGTTTTTTACTTCTGTCATGTTGATTCAATGTGTCGTCATTGAAAAAAGTAGTGTGAACACGTTTGTAGAAATGATGCTCCTCTATAAAGTTGGGCAAAAAAATCAATCAATCAGTGAGTTGGTTAAAATTTCTCTGAGCTGTGATGCAACACTGGATTCATTTATGACACTTTACATACCATGTACTGACAACATGCATTGTTTTTTTTAGTCTTTTGTGGTCAAACAAGTTTTCTAAAAAAAAGATACAAGATACAAAGATGTAAGTCACACATGTTGCATCAAAACCTGCACATTTCCCAACCAAAGACTTGCTGATATGAACATTTTAAATGCTCTGTGCACCAAAGCATAACAAGTTTCACAACTGCTCAACTGATCCCTGATCACAGGACAGACAGTCTGTCTTCACAAAATGAATGAATGAATTATTATCATCAATAATGAATTAGTATTTTGATTCATCAGACCAGACGACTTCTAACCCAGACATAATGTCAGTGGTTCTCTGTTTAGTTTATGTACTTTATCTTTGCATGGTAAAGTTTGAGCTTGTGTTATAGATGCAATAACAAATAGATGATGGTTCAGAAGCTTCTGCAGTAACTTTCATTAAAAACAATCTGTTTTTATTACTTTGGTGTTCATGGCTCATTGAGCATTTTCCTTCACACAAAGATGTTTTTTTTTCCAATGTTCTTGAAATAAAATATGTTTTAATACATTTTTAGCAGTACACACCAGGATTTTTTATTTATTTAACATTATTTCTTTGCAGTTCCAGTTCATAAAAAACAGGGTTTGAAACTATGCTTTTTGCAGTCAACATTACACACAGTCAGACACCTTTTCTTTCTACTGAAGGCGAGAAGGTAAAATTTTGCCTTTGTGTCTGAGCATGTGCATTTTTGTTTCAGGTTACCTTGTAGGGATCAATTTTACAAAAAAAATAATGCATTGTGGGAACCAACTGCTCTTTATGGGGACCAAAGCCAAGTCCCATAAGGATAAGTCATGTTTTAAATCCTAACACTCATCTCAATTGTTTGTTCTTTGTTTGTTGTTGTTTGTTTATTTGTTTTTGTTCAATAAAATAAATGAATGATACAAGTGAATAACTTTTGGAGTCAATCAGTATGGCCGCCACAGCTAACAGACCTTAGCAAACACATAAACGGCTACAACTCGTAAAGTTTTACGGATATTAAGTTAAATTTGACGTGTAAGTAGCTGAGAGTCATCACAGTAGATACTTTGAGCTCTAGTTGGTTGTGCGAGATCTGTTTAAAAAACTTTTCCATGAACTGTTGAAGTCATGTGTGTGTGTAGGGTTCCAGCTCTCTGCAGGTTCCTGAGTGCAGCGTGGCACTAATGAGCAACAGCTGTGGCTCATCTCACTAACGAGCTACAGGAATATAAGAGGCTGCAGAAGAGCTCTCATCCCCGCTGGAGCATTACACACCAATCAGTATCTGTGCTATCAGCCTCCTTGTGCTCACTTTAACTAGAAAAAAATACTGACCTTGTGTTCTTCTAGTTTCTGCCTCCTGAGCCTCCAGTCCTGGACCCCTCATCGACTACACTGAATCTTCAGTTCCTGTAAATACCTTTGGATTCTTGTAAACCTCCTCATGACTCATCTTCAGCTGCTCCGCCACCATCCAACCACTTACCACCTGCTTACCTTTTACTTACCTCCTGCGCTCTCCAATCCTGAAGCAAATCTTCCTGGAATCCTCTCCCCTCCTCTTGACGCTTCAACTCACCTGCGTACCTGTAAGAAACAGACAACCTGCACTTCCCTTCCATTCCCTCACCTCAGTCATCCGGACTCTTCTCCTTGTTTCCCAGGCTCCCTGTCGAAAATGCATTTACCGTATTTTCCGGCATATGTCACAGTTTTTTTTGTATAGATTTGTCAGTCCTGCAACTTATACGCAAAAGCGACTTATATACATTTTTTTCTTTTCCATATTCATAACACAATTTTTGACTGACACTTTAAATTTGGAAAAACTGCAACAGTGAGTCCTCCCATGCACGCTCGCTTCACTCAGCTGGTGCAGGCGGAGGAACACTGGAGAGCTAGCAGCTCCAGCCATGATGGATGGATGGATGGATGGATGGATGGATGAAGCCGTACCACCCAGGTGAAGTTAAACTGTTTTGACCATTAAAGTGCATTCATTAGGGCAAAGTTAAACTGAGACATACCTTTGCTATCATGTCAAGCAAGCAAATAATTGTTTTTAAGTGTTAATCTTGTTAAATTGCGAAGAAATGCAACAGCGAGTCCTGTCGTGCACGCTCACTGGTGCAGGCGGAGGAACACTGGAGTCCAGCCACAATGGATGGATGGATGGATGGATGGATGGATGGATGGATGGATGGATGGATGGATGGCCACTCAGACAAAATGAAGCTGTTTTGACCATTAAATAAATGCAACTTATACGCCAAAGTGACATGTTTTTTTTTCCTCTTCATGATGCTTTTTTTGACTCAGGAGCGACTTATCCACCGGAAAATATGGTATATATATATATATATATATATATATATATATATATATATATATATATATAGTATCTTCACTGTAAAAAAATACAAAAACCAAACACATTATTCATTAAGGGTTTGAGTCTGTTTGTCTCAGTAAATGTTCTTTGGGTATTCCATTATTGTAATAGTCTGCAAAATATCTGAAACCATTGGACAGACGCTAAATCTAAGTGTAATCTTTGTTTTGGAAGTAGCCACCATCTACTGTATGTTGCTGTAGTACTACTTTTAAAAAGTGTGCCATTGTTTGGGCCAACAGGCCTAAAACCTGGCAGAAGGCAGCAGCTGTGTCCTGAAAGCAGCTCACATGCCCCAGAACCAGGTCAGCGAGCAGATTGAAGAAAGCTGAAGCTTTGCATCTTTTTCATTATTCAGGAGAACATGAGGGGGGGAGGACGTGGGGGGAGGAGTCTGTCTCTGCAGAGCTGATGGAGGGACATACCAGAGAGAAGTCCATCCTGACAAGTGCAGCTCCTGGAGGGACTCCAAGGTCCAAAGTCCGTCTTTTTGGGGAAGTTGGGATGGAGAGAGTCCTCTGAACTCCTCTGCTGCTGTTGAAGGTACTTCAGTTTTTATCCAGTCCCTTTTTGGAAATTAAACTTAATTGTTTGTTTCTTCTGAAACCTTGAAGTGAAGTTTCGTTCAAATTATTCAAGTTTCTTCTAAAGAGCAGAGATGACTGATGTGTGGTGTGAAAAAATATTTATTTTGTTGTTTTATTCAAAGGGATCAAATTCATTAACATCAGTGAGTGTCGTTTTGTCCATATGGCATCAAACCTAAACTGATAAGATAATTGTAAAACACCAAATTAACCTTTTCACACCTATTTTTGCCTGATTGGTGGAATAATGATAAAATAAACAAGGTGTTGATAAATTCATTGATGGCAAGCAAAGTTTTCATATCGTCTCTTCATGTTATTTACTTCTGACTCCATCAGAACAAATATAGTGTGAAGAAGGTTCTTATTTTGTCATCAAGACAGAACCAAGAAAGA
This sequence comes from Nematolebias whitei, assembly GCF_014905685.2. Lineage (NCBI taxonomy): Eukaryota > Metazoa > Chordata > Actinopteri > Cyprinodontiformes > Rivulidae > Nematolebias > Nematolebias whitei. The sequence continues at coordinate 39,915,075 of NC_056503.1, forward strand.
ATGTTTTACTGAAAACAGATAAAAACTATTTAAAATTTCAGTGTTTTACTGTGTTGATCTTGTTGTACTTTTTGTCAGAAAAGTGTTTCAAGACAACGCGAGTGAAGTAAACTGACTAAATGTAAATGAGCCAACTTGTCCTCAGATGTATCTGTGTCTTTATTTGTTGTCCTACTTTATTTTATTGATGCGTACTGCAGATGTACTTATGAAATATTTTCAGATATGTGCAGTTTTGTGAAAAGTTAGAGATGTCACTTTGTGTGTGTGTGTTTAAGTCAATAGTCAGTACGCTATGAACACTTTAAAATTCCATCCACTCATTTTCTGACACTTAACCGTGTTTGGGTCGTGGAGGCAACAGGTTCAGGAGGGAAACCCAATCATCCTTCTCCACAGTGATACCCCCCAGCTCCTCCTGGGGGATCCCAAGGTGTTTCCAAGCCAGAGAGTGTAAATAATCTCTCGAAGGAGTTCTGCTTCTGTCTCAGGGTCTTCATGTGGAAGAAAACTTCCACAGGGAGGCATCTCTAATCAGATGCCCAGAAGCACCTCAGCTGATTTACTCTAGTTCCCCCAGATGACAGAACTCCTCACTTTATCCCCAAGGCTTAGCCTCCACTGAGGAATCACAATTCAGACACTTGTACCTTTCTGTTATGATCCATAACTCATAATTATAAATTAGAGTTAGAATGTAGATTACCCAGTAAATCAATAGCTTCGGATTTTGGATCGGCTCTTTCTTCACTACGACAGGCCGGAGCAATGCTCTCATTACTATTAATGAGGGCCTGATCCATCTCCTGTTCCATTATACCATCACTGGAGGACAAGATTCTCAGATGCTTGAACTCCTCCACTTGAGGTCAAGACTCATCCCCGACATCGAGGCAGCGTTTGACGACCTTTGTGGTCGAGGATAACCACAAGTAAAACGTAGCGTTGACCTGAAGAGGGAAAAGGGCGTCCTCCTGGAGACAGGTGCCGACTCCTGGAGTTGAACTGGACAGAGTCTGACAAAACATCAGGAAATCACCTTTTGTGGAACCCCCTTAAAATAGCCTTTAAGTTTAGGTGCTGTGCAAGTCAGGTGGCACGAGAGGGCGGGGGCGGGGCCTTGGGCGGGGCATTGGGCGGGCCAAACTCTAGCATCAAACATATTAAATTTCAGAAAACAAAAATACTTGGTACATTCATATATAGAGTGCTGTTAGTTTTGAAATAATTACAAATATAGCCAAGTTATTTTAAAGAATTATAATTAATGTCTTTTGTGAATTAGAAAAAAAAAAAGTAGATTTTTTAAAAAAAGTTTACAAAGACTTAACCTGCACCTTCATTTATTGAATAAGTCAAGACAAAAGTTTAAATGTTAATCTTTATCTGATCTGATCATCACAAGGATGCAGCTGTCAGGTTTTATTTATGTCGGGAACGTCTCCATCTGTAATTGGGTTTGGTTCTGTTTCTGCAAAACAAACAGAACCAAGTCATTTGTGCCTCAGCGCTCCAAATATAAAGTCGACTAGAACTAAGTTGAGACAGTCGTCTCTCTGGAGAAGCTCAACCCCAGCGTGTTTTGTTTATGTTTATGTGAACTAAAAATGTCTTTCAAACCTAAATAAATAAAACTTTGGTCAAAGTTATATATTAGATTAGCAGAGAAGAGGAGGTCCTGAAATGGTTTTCTGTTCGTCCTGGTCAGAGAGATTATGCATGGTTATGTTTTAATAAAACACCTGCTTGTGCCTTTTTCTGTTTTTTTTTAATTATTTTTATGAATTTTGTCAGACAGACTCCAAACCAAACAGAACAGATGACAAATACTTTAAAGTTAGTGTTCACTCTGTTGTCCTTATTTACTCAAAGCAAATCATCTTCAGTTTACACAAGCAGTGTTCGATCATAATGACCTCACTGTAACTAAATATGCTCAATGCTCAGATCATATATCTTGTTTTTCTCTGTGTGTGTGTGTGTGTGTGGTCAGGCTGATTATAGGCAGGTGTCATTTGTCAACTTGTTTGCACCTTTTAAACAATCCTTTTGTGAGCTGATGGGAGCTGTGTATCGAGCAGGTGACCTACTGAATAATTACTTGCAGTGCGTAATGTTTTGTTTGTATCTAGTTCATTTTTTAGAACTTGTTTTCATGTAAAGTTGAAAGGATCAGAGGATTTCTGATGCAAAGTCTTTGGTTAAGCCGTCATAAAAATTTGACAGCTTTTGATACTATTTGCATCAACTGGTCACTTTGCAGATTAATTTTCTTTAAAAGAAAATATTTAACCGTCCTCCAAACCGTAGGGTTTACAAGACAATAGTCTGTGACTTTAAATGGCAGCAGTTCTTCATGCAGCGGAGTTTCTTCACTGAGCTGCGTGTTTCTGTTCAGGCGTCCATGAGATTTGCTGGCATTAACCTTCAGCTGGTCCATTCTAACATTAGGGCCTGATATTTATTAATTATTCATTGTGTTCTGCTCTGCCGGTGCAAATCTAAATGTGGCTCACCATGGAAACAGCCTGCAGGCTCCACCAGAGGGTGTTGGTTTCAGAGGTCTCCATCTTTGCTTCCAGTCCAGGCGGCTCAGAACTCCAGAGGCAATGTGAGGACAGCTGAGCGTCATAGCTTGTGTTTAGGTTCAACGTTGGTATTTTGTTGGTTAAAACAAAAAAAATGACTAGAAGTTAGATAAAAGATGTGCTTTTTTTTAATTCTCTCATTTTTTATTATAATTTTTAATTAAAATTGGAGCTCATGTGTTCCATTGAATGAAGCACAAATCAGTTATTCATTCACGTTGTTTGCTTTTCTATAAATACCGTTTGTGTATATTCACTATCAAACAGAGATAATGTCATTAATATTCAACAATATTGCATGATATTTTGTAACTTATAACAGTGCAAGATATCCCACATTTTAGTTTTACATTAAAAACTTGTCAATGGTGTCCGCAATGTTTTATTTAGAAAAGTTAAATTTCACAGGTTCTGAAAAAAAAAAAAAACACTCACACATGCAAAGTCTTATGATTAACTGTGGCAGATACTGTGGGTTTGTTGGAATGCAGTAATAAATAATGTAGCACTGTTTTGTTTTTATTATTATTATTATTATTATTATTTTATGAAAGCAGAGTTTTATGGTAGAAGTTTGTAGTGATGGTTGTAGATGTCACTAGAGGGAGCAGTGCTACTGTAACATCCTTCATCTGAGCTACTCTGACCCTTGGAGTTTTCAATTTTCTCCAAATTATTCTACTGCTATTATACAGTCTTACTGTATAAAGGTCAAACCCAGCTATATTTAACTTTTTATTTCCACACCTAAATTTCAGAAGGCTGTGTGAAGATTGAATTACGGTGATTATTTTTAGGAATTTTATGAGTCACATCATTTAGGACATCTATGTAGAAATAAAAAAGCTAACTATCGGATGGATGGATGGATGGATGGATGGATGGATGGATGGATGGATGGATGGATGGATGGATGGATGGATGGATGGGTGGATGGATGGATGGATGGGTGGATGGATGGATGGATGGATGGATGGATGGATGGATTGATATAATTTCTCTGTCTGTGTATGTGTGTGTTAGCAAAGTATCTCCTGAGCCAGCGGACAACTTTCGATGAGACTATCATTATATTTACGCCTACAATTGATTATTTTGGAGTCAACCAGATTCAAAATGGCCGCTTCAGCTAATGAACTACAGCAAACACAAAAATGTCTCTAACTCAGTTTTACAAATATTGTGTGAATGTTTGGTGTAGTTGTAGCCGAGAATCATCTAACACAAGATCTTTGTTTAAAACCGTGGCGTTCAAGGAGGCGGATGACATGCACTCCTTGAAGAAATTACTTTTATTAAGCATTTTCCTCCTGTACCTTCAGAACGTGTCTCCTGAACACCCGACATCTCTTGACAATGTAAATGTTTTGCTTTGCTTGTTGTTTACTGTGACAACACGGGGGCGTGTCCTGTCAATCATGACGGACAGGTCAATATAGTTTAAATTGTATTACTCCTTAGAGAGGTAAAACATGCTGAATGTGCACTGATTGTTGTAATAGTTACTACTAGACCTCAACAAAAGCTTAGAAAGTGTTTTATTTTTGCTTCCTTTTCTTTGACAGCTGAGGAAAATTGGGAAAAAATGCCTCGGGGGGCCCACTTCTACAATTATTTTCTTTAGTTCAGCCTTGTCTGATCAGTAGATCGTGTCTCAGAGGTTATGATTTGGTATTAAATCTTTGTCTAAATTGTTGTTTTTAGAAGGAAAAAAATATGAATGGCATGAAAAGATGAGTTTGGCCTTGTGGTCGATGTTCTAAGTGTAGTTTTTCCTAAAACAGAAAACGCCTTCACGTTACGGACACTGGGTGTTTGTCTTGCTGATGTAGGTCAGACTTGGAAAAACTGGTTCATGTAGGTGTGTCCAGTTAGTGGTTGTGGAAAAAAAAAAACTCAATTGAGAATGAGCTGTTTTACTCCTGGTGAGAATAAACACAGAGAAAAGGGACGGAGGACCTTTTACAAGTGCTTTGGTGCAGCTTGTATTTACTTGTTAAAGATAGAGTGAGAAGAGAAGTTGTTATACAAGTTAATTCTGTCAAGAGTTCTGTTGGGACTTTTGTGTGTAGACTTTAGGACAAATACAGGATATTTATTCAGGACTCATGAGCAGCAGGGATGTTGGAACTGTCAGAGCTGCAAACCTCTCCCACCCTCTTTAGTCATGACTTTGCCCCTCTCTTCTCTGCCTTCTTGCCTTTTTTGCTGAAAAGAGGAGGGGCTGTCTGGGTAATCCAATACCTGCCCAATTCCTGAACGTTACTGGTCTGAACTTCCCTGACAAGTGCAGAGGTTAAAACGCATCAGGAGACATAACCTGGGAACGTCAGAGACATCTTTGCATTACTGGAATTTGCTGCACTCAGAGGAATAAAAGTTTGTCAAGAAGGAGCACACAGGAGAAAAGAAAATTAAAGACAGTGGGGGAAAACCAGATGATTCTTTTAGAGGAACTATAAGGAGATCTACGGGCTTCCTGCCATCCAACATGTCTTTAGAGGATGGGGCTGGGAGTGAGAAGAATTGTCCTGAGGAGCTGAATGACGTTGTCCTGGGTCACCTTGCCAACTCACCTCTGGATCCATTCCCACCCAAAGACTTCAGGAGGAAGTTCAAAAAGATGTGCCAGAAGAAGAGGCCCACCATTCTTGAAAGTAGGTGCTGTTTTGAACTTGGAGAGGCTGTGGTGATCATTTCCAGAACTTAGTCTTAAAATATGTAAACAACATAAATAGTATAGCGGACAAACGCTGCCAGAACTCTGCCGCTATTTGCATCACACTGTGGAATTCCTCACCTCCTTGTTGAATGTGTCACAGTTACTGAAGAATCTATTGGCTTGTTAATAATGGACTCGGACAGATGGGAAATGCCGTGCACTTTTTTATGTAATTGACTTCACAGTGGCAAATAACGCCTTCTGCAGTTTTCTGATGTGAAACATGAGAACAGTTAAAACCTTACAATAATACAGCAGAAGTTGTAAAAAAAAAAAAAAAAAAGATGAACTGATGGGTGCAGAGGAAGAGATGGAGGGAGTTTCATCCTGATAATCACCAAAATGGCTCAACTGGACAGACATACTTCACATTCCTCACCTCCATCAGAGCTTGATAATGCTTGTGATAAGTGCTTAATGTGTTACGTGCTTTGTTGTCTAAAGTTAATCAGAGAAAGATGCTATTTATTGTAATCGGGAAGCCACTTTAGATCTGATTGTTTTGTGGAAGCTGAAAAAGCTGCCAATAAACTGCAAATATTTGGAGAGGAACTGAAGCTGTTTGCCTTTTTTAAGAGCTGACACTGATCTTTTCCAGTTTTCCGGCACATTGTTGCTGCTTTATGTTTGGCTGCGGTTATACTGACAGGTTTAGACATAACCATATGAAGTGTTGGGACACAAACGTTGTCTTTACGTTTGCTCGTTGCTATTGTAGTAAACACGTGGGTACGTGCCACTAGTTGTAGTATGACAATATATGAGATATATATTGATACAATATTCACGAGTTCCTCATCTTTCTGACTGTGTAATGTCGTGCATTGAATTTAGCAGAAATGTAACGAGAGACGTCATTTATCTTTTTCCCATCAAAATGAATGCGGTCATTTATTTTCAGAATCAAAGTTTAACATCAAACATTTACATTAATTTGGCAAAATATGAAAATAATAACAGACAAGTTTCACAGAAAATGAGCATCGATCACTCGGCGGTGAACGAGGACTTTGCTTCAGATATTTCTAAAATATCTGTACTGATTTTATGAGAAAGAGGAGAGTTTTAAGATGACATGGAGATTTATCTTACAGAGAACTATGTGAGGGAATTAATCTGTTTGACCAGAACGTGCACGCTTCATCAGATCTCAGCTCGCCTCCGGTACACTTTAGTCGAAGAAGAGACCGTTACCTGGTTGATGATAGATCAGCTCGATAGAGAATCCTCCAGACCTTTCAGCGTCTCCGTTGAGAGCGGCTGAAATCCTTAGATAGTCGTGTGTGGTTTGTTCAAACAGAAGTTATAATTCCAAAACGTCTCTGGACCATCTTGAATGCGTTTGCACCCAAGAATACTGAACTCCCTTCATTCTTCAGAACTTTCAGACTCTTAATTGTCAGCAACTCTGTACTCTCGAATCCTCTGGAATTCTTCTGAATTCTCTTCCCTTCTCAATTCTAACATGAACTGGGAAGTTGCCACATTTAAAATGGGTCGACTTCCGGTTCATTTGAGAGCTTTTGATTGGTCGATGGACCAGAAAGAGGTGTGTTTTTGTGATGTAAGATGTTATCATAAGTCAAGGATTGTTTTCAACATACAGAAAAGATTATTGCAGACGACCAGACTTCCTGGAGTCTCACGCTGTTGTATCTTCTCAAATAGTAAAACATGACATTTCTTTTTCAGTAAACATTTAGTTGACCGAAACTTCAACTTTCACATACTTACATTACTTGGCTCATTTCAGACAGAGAATCAAGAAATGCATATTAACCTGATTTCTTCTTTGAATGAGGAATAAAAATCATTACTTACTGTTTATGTAAAATAAAAATGAGTAGTTCTCTTCAACCTGTAAGCATTGAATGGAACTAACCCAATTTGATTATCAAACATTTGTAAAACAGTAAATGATTATAGAGAATTGTCTTTTCTGCTTGATTAATTCAAGAAAGAAAGTCACCAGATGGCTCAGACTGTATTCAGATCAATGAAAATAACAGTCTCTGTCCATCTGATAGATTTGAGGTCATCAGGGTCAGATCAGGGTCAGATCAGGTTCACTACACTATTAAGGCTGAAAATTTCACTCTGCTTCTGAATAACTCACCGACACTGATACTGACCTCAAGGATTTATCTGCTCTATACTGACAGTTTAATGGCATATTTTAATAAACTTCTCTTTACTCTTAGAAACATTTAAGTTGTTATATAAATGTAAGGTTGTTTTTTTTATTCATAGGAAAGGAGAACAACTGTTGTCACTAGTTTGGATAAAGAAGAATTTTTAAGACAAGGGGAGTAATGTCTCATGAAATGCTTCATTATAGCATTTATGGAATGTGAAACTTCTGCTGAAGAGAAAAAAGTTTGAACCTGAAAGTAAAAGTTTGTTTTAATATTAATATGTACACTACTGAAATCTTTGTGTTGTATCTTTAGGTTCTGTTTAGTTTTTTTGGACTTCTGCCTGTACTTGAGACGTGCCTTGTTGAGAAAAAATATATCTATTTGTGTGGGGAATTGCATGACTCCTTGCTCTTTGGAGAGTTTCTAACTAGACAAGTCAGGCCCACCAGATTATAAATTATAGAGAATTCATGGAAGTGAACTCTGTTCAAAGTTGAAACAATTTAAATGGACTGATTTCCTTCAGGAAGAAATGTTTTTCTTACCATAATAGGCAAAGTATTTGTCCAAGATAAATGGGATTTACTTAGAAAAAACAAAACGCTTTGAATTTACCCAGATCTGAAAAAGAAAAGGAGAAATTTACAAAGTCAATATCAAAATATGAGACTGTTACAGATTTAAAGATTTGTTGTGATAAGTTGCTATAAATTGATGATGAAAGTAAAAAAAAAAACTACAAGCAAGATCTAAGCATTTACAAATAAAATAAATAGATGGAAACAGAAATATTTAGATTTAGTCTGCTATTGTAAATGTACAGTAGTCCCTCACATTGCGGGGATTACGCTCCAGACACCCCCAAGACAGGTGAAAATCTGTGAAGTATAGACGTTATATTTATTTTAGTATTTGTATATAGGTTTTATAAACCCTTCCCACACTCTTGCAATGTTCTTAACAATGTTCTAAATTCTCTAAACAATCAAAAAGATCACAGTGTGTCATGATCTTCACTCTCTGCCACCTGCCACGACCACTTCTTCACTGTAATCCCACCTGTGTCACTCCCAGTGTCCCTCCTGTGTGCTGTGCTTCTTAAGCGCTCCCTAGTCTCTGCCTCCCAGATTGTCTGATCGCCTCGTGCCTGAAGTATCCAGTGGTCTTGTTCCTGCTCTCATTCCTGACCCACTCGATGACCATGGATTCCTCGCCCTTTGCCTTGCCAAAGACGGATACTTCTGCCCATCAGATATCTGGACATCAACTTCTGCTCTGCCTTCATACCATCGATTCCAGCTAAACCCCTTGGGTTTAGTATTGTATAAGTATTGCTTTTTTGCCTCTGCATGAATGACCCACGCCTGTATTTTGCACAAATTCAGACCCCGAACTCTAGGAGTTGAACTCTCAGAACCAAGCTCCACATTCTGAAGAGAGTTTGTCGGACCTTCCAGGTTACGCTCACTTATCACATGATCCGTCCAAACTTCCTTTCCCTCCGACATCATCACAGCTTCGACTTCTCCACCTGTGATTGAACTCTACGGAGTCACAGCTGACTTTCTCCTCCTAATAAAACTTTAAATAAATATTTTTGTTCACTCCTGTGTGTGGTTGAATTTCTGGGTACCCCTTGTAATTCATTACACAGCGAAAGTGAGCAGACAGACTGATGATATGGTTACTGAGCCAATCCCGGGAGCAGACTGGCCATCAGGAGCATCGGGGCATTTCCCAGTGGCCAGGGTCGCTCAGTGATCGCTGAGGTGGACCAAAAACTCAGTTCAGGTCACACTTGATTATTTTAAATAAACAATCCTTTCCACGAATGAGGGAAAAATGGAGTGTGAGATCAATAGGCGGATAGGTGCAGCGTCTGCAGTGAAGCGGGCGCTGTACAGGTCTGTCGTGGTGAAGAGAGAGCTGAGTTATAAGGCGAAGCTCTCAATTTACCAATCGATCTACGTTTCTACCTTCATTTATGGTCATGAGCTTTGGGTTGTGACCGAAAGAACGAGATCTCAGATATAAGTGGCCGAAATGAGTTTTCTCCGCAGGGTGTCTGGGCTTTCCCTTAGAGATAGGGTGAGAAGCTCGATCATCCGGGAGGGACTCAGAGTAGAGCCGCTGCTTCTCCACGTCGAGAGGAGCCAGTTGAGGTGGCTCGAGTATCTGGTTGGGATGCCTCCTGGACGCCTCCCTGGTGAGGTGTTCCGGACATGTCCCACCGGGAGGAGACTCAGAGGAAGACCCAGGACACGCTGGAGAGACTATGTTTCTCGGCTGCCCTGGGAATGCCTCAGGATTCCCCTGGAAGAGCTGGCCCAAGTGGCTGGGGAGAGGGAAGTCTGGACCTCCCTACTTAAGCTGCTACCCCCACGACCCGACCCCGGATAAGCGGAAAAAAATGGATGGATGGATGGATGGATCCTTGCCACTCGTGCGGCTCACTCAGGTATAAGACAGATCCCCCAAACACCCTCCCTCCCCCGTCATTCCCCATCACCAAGCTTCCCTTTGTCTTAAGAGACTGACCAGTTTCTGGTTCAATACATTCAGGATTCATGAGATTCCTACAGGTATCATTTCTGACCAAGGACACAATTCATCTCCCAAGTCTGGAAGGGTTTCTACAATGGTCTTGTGACCTTATCCAGCCTGACATCCAAATACCATCCCCAGTCTAAATGTCAGAAGAAGTGATATAACCAGGTGCTGGAAGCCACCCTAAGGGGTGTAATTCACAATAACTCATCTTGGAGCAAACACTATGTCTGGGCAGAATACACCCATAACGCTTACCTCCTCAGCCACTGGTCTCTCACTTTTTGAGGTGTTTTTGGGCTGCACACCACCCCTCTTCCCCAGTCAGGAGTCTGATGTCTTCGTACCATTGGTCTAGCATAGACAGTCATAAGTCGTTGAAGAGCATGGTGACAAACCAAGGAGGCTCTGTTATGCACCAATGACCAGAACAAAAGATTTGCTTTTTAGCTCCTACCGACTAGATCAGCCAGAAAGTATGGCTATTTATCTGTGACATCAATTAAAAGGACACACCCAATAAATTAGAGCCCCATTTTATCAGGCCATTTCCCATTGCTGAAGTCCTCAATCTTTCTGCAGTCAGACTCAATATATCCACCTCTATGCACATCCAGTCTATCTTCCATGTTCCCCAAGTGGAACCAATCCGTGAGTTCCTTGTGCCCACCTGCCAACCTCCCTCCACCCCCTGACTCATTGATAACCATCCAGGCTTTATGGTCAGTCTCATCCTAGATGTAAGATGCAAAAGTTGGGGATACCAATACCTGGTCAGTTGGGAAGGATATTGCCTCGAGGAGAAATATTGGATTCCCAGGTCATTCACTTTAAATGAAAGCTTCATCTTATCATTTTTCAGAGATCACCCAGAGAATCATTTGAGATTGCCTAGACGCAATTCTTGAGAGGGGGATACTGTAAGGTTCCAGTGTTTTCCTTTTGCAAGTTCCTGTGTGCTGGGCAGTGCCAATGAGCAGCAGATAGTCCATTTCCTCTGATAAGCTCCAGGGATATAAGAGGTTGTGGAAGTGTTCCTTTCCCTGCTGGTGCATTATGCCAATCAGTATTGATGCCAGTCACGTAGTGTTTCCATAAAATAAATTTTATACTTACCTTTTTCCTCCATGCTTCCTAGTACCTGTTTCCTTGGCACCAAATCCTGGATTACCAGTTGGGTTTTTTTTCTATGCACCTCCAAAGACAAGCCCTACCCTAGAACTAATGTTTTCTCTACCTTGACCTCAGACAGTCCAGCTGCTCACCCTCCACCTGCCTACCATCCACTACGGTAATCATCACTATTGCCTCAACCTCTCCATCTTGGCTACAAAAACTGCCTGGAATCTTCCACCCTCCTCTCAGCACCATGGAACCTCAAGAAACTTGTAAGGAAAAATATCTGTTCATATTCTCACTACTGCTTTTCAGAAGGCTATACATGCCCGTATCCCTCCATTTTCAGATCTTCCCAATGTGACCTGTAAATCAGTTGTAGTCTACGCAATATGTGGGTATCCCACTACAAAAGCTTAAAAATTTCAGTATACCCACATAAAAGTGCCCAATGATACATGACATATCATTAGACATGTCATTAATATGTTAAATGGCAGTTAAACGCTTACATGACAATCTATCTGCATGCAATGCTTATTTATTATATTTGCTTATCCAGCGAATTATTGTATAATTTTGTATTTATTACTTAAACATGTTTTGCTTTGATACTGTTTAATAAATTCTATGACATGTTTTTTTTTTTTTATACAAAGCCAACTGTTGTACAAAGTGTGTTGTACATTTATTCAAATATAAGCAT
>NC_056503.1:39927291-39954560 GCF_014905685.2 Nematolebias whitei
ATGTGTAACCAAAGTGTTTGTATGTGTGACCTACATTGCTGGTTTGGCTGCAGTCAGAACAATTGAATAGTAAAATGTGTGTTTAGGTTCTCTATTACATTGAGTTATGTAATGACGGTAGAGCGGCTGAGGCAGTAGAGGAAGAAGGACTGAGGTGTGTTGAGGATTCCTACAATTAAAGACATTTGGGTTATCATATGATGGGACTGTTTTGTTTTTTTCAGGGGGGAAAGCAGATACAGTATAGTTTATCTTACATTTATTTGCCAGTATTCTTTGTCTAAGTATTTATTACAGCTGTAAATAGTGTGATACAATAGTAGAGATTATTATTACATTGTTTTTGTTATAAGTTGATACATCACATATGCCTAGCTTAAAATGAGTTACTGAGTTGTTGAGGCAACCTGTAACCGCTTGGTAAATTTTTCATAGCCGTCTTTAAATCACCATTAGGCAATCTTTCATTCTTTAGCTGCTTAACTTTTGGTTACATTTCCCATTTTTTCCCATTTTTTATTTGGTGTACCCACATTAGAAAATTCTTTTCAGGATGTTGTTTTTTACACCCATTTTTTTTTTTTTCTTTATGCCTTTTGCACTCTAACTAGTTCTGTATACTTGATGCTATTTTACCACTGAAATATCAAAACAATTTAACACAGAGGACATGGGTGATATGACTTTTTGTATTTTGTGATTTTTATTCTTTTCAAAATAATAACCTTTACTTATAAATATTGCCCATATAAATACACTGAAATTGTTCCAGTTCCTTAAAAAACAATGTTTTCAAAATCTACTTCTGTTTGCTCGGTTATGTCATATTGTGCAACTTTTAGCTTTTGGCTAGCTTTTGCTCATTTTAACATTTAGCTAACTAATTAATGCTTTTAGTTCCAAACTTGCCTTTTAGCTGGCATTTTACTTAGCTTTTAACTAACTAGATCCTGCTTTTAGCTAACATTGTGGCACTTTTAGTTAGCACTGAGCCTCTTTTAGATAGGTTTTATCTATGTTTAACTAACATTTAGCTACTTTTAGCTTACACCTAGGTTTGTGTTACGTTACCCTAGCATTTTGCAAATTTTAGCTTACTGTTCTGCTGTTTTAGATTTTACTTAGTGTTCTGCTTCTGAGTTTCAGCAAATTTTAGTGGCGTTTAGCACTCAGTATTCACACTGCATTTTCACTGAATGTGCAATTTCCTCTTATTTTGAAATAACATCTACTTTCCAACAATAATGAATTGCTTTCTAATATGCATATTTATTTTGTTATGTTTATTCATGCACAAAACACTGAGCTTATAGCTGTTTAAAGACATAAACTTAATAATTTTCATTACAATGAACACAACAGAATTAGATTTCCATTGTGTGACCCTTACAGATTAAATAATAAGTTGATTTTGTGACATAGAGATAAAACATAACACATTGTATCTTACAAAACTGGTTAAAGAACAAAAGTCATTTCCTGCTTTGACATTACCTGCATCCATTTAATGACATCTGCTTGTTGATCACGTCATATGTCTTCCAGGTGTTTTAATGTGTCATGCTTCCTGCATTCTCTTAATTCTCCTGTCACTGTTGGTGACCTGTCACATTTCGCCAGTCATGCTGAAAGATCACTGTCATCCTCATCATCAGGCCCTGCACTCAGACAGACAGTAGTTATTATTAACTGTGCTGCGCTAAGAGGATTGCTTCCTGCACTTTCAGCCTCCTCACAGTTATTTAAAGAGAAGCTTGTGTTGCCACCCACTCCCACAGCTTTGGAGAGTTAGAGTGTGGACATGGGGAGGAGGGTAGAGACAGAGGATTGATAGCTGAGCACAGGACACAAGAGGAGGGGAAAAGCTGTGCTGGTTTGTTTTCTCAGGGTCTCGTCAGCACAACAGTGTGCGTCACAGAGGGCTGATAGCAGGCTGGTCACAGCTCAGCTGCCTCTGCTGCTGCTGCTGTTGGAGGGAAACCACAGTGAGAAGGGAGGGCAGGGAGCTGCAGCCATGGCCAGCCAGCAGGACTCAGGCTTCTTTGAAATCAGCATCAAGTCCCTGCTGAAGTCGTTGAGTGGAAGTGAGTAGCAGTTTGTCTCTTGTTGTTGTGATCAGCAGAAGACTGACTGAGGCTGCTGCCTGTTGCTGACTGGTCTCAGTATTATTGTTCATTTTACCAGAAGCTGCAAACTCTTTGCAGAAGAAGAAGCGCTCCAAGTTATTTTTCATCTCACGCCTCTCATATTAACCTGAGTGAGGTGATTCTGCATTCCATTTCTGCTGATTTCTACTGAAGTGTACAGATATGTCATTTGTCAGAATGTAAACAGCTCTTAATAAATGCAAGGACACAGTAATAGGATTAGTGGAGGTTCAGCTTGGTTGCATGTCCTGTCCAGAGCTCAGAGCTTCACTGCCTTCCACTCATCCCACTAAAGTGGGACGGGATGCTGTCCTGCTTCATTACACTGTGTTGCTGTGTGTGAGATAAAGAGAAGCTATACCAACAAAAACAGAATAAACCGAGAGAGCAGTTTCACTTGATATGGACAAACCTCCATGTTACTGAATATAAAGAGAAAATTGATAAAAACTGGAATTTCTGTGAAAATACAGTGAATGCTAAGTGTTTAATGACTTTGCTGAAAGTTGATGAAGAAGCTGAAACAGCTGTTAAAGCTAAAAGAAGCTGGCAAACAAGTGTAAAACATTAGGTAAAAGCTAAAACTATCTAAATGCTAAAATCTAAAAGTAACAAAAGACCAACTAAAATGTAAAACTGGCAAAACACTAGCCAAAAGCTAAAAGTAGCAAAATGCCAGCCAAAAGCAGTAAAGGGCTTGCAAAGCTAAAGAACAGCTTTTGGATTTTTGGCTGCCCTTCTGCAGGCGCCGCTAGAGTGAGTAAACTTTCACGAAAGATTTAGCAACTGTTTAACACGGGGTGCTCTTCCTGAAGCAACCTGGATTTGCACCTGCAACCTCAGGATTGCAAGACTGCAGCACTGACCACCAAGCTACTACGTCTGCAGTGAAAGGAAAGTTTAAAGCATCAAAAGGCTAGCAAGTATCTAAAGTAGCAAAATGGGAGCTCAGATCTAAAAGTTGCAAAGTTTTAAAGCATTAGGCTAGCTAAAATATAAAGCATTAACATGTTTAGCTAAAGACTAAAACCAGCAAAAGGATAGCTAAATGTCTCAAAAGGATAGCTAAAACCTAAAGCAACAACATGTTAGTTAAAGCTAAAAGAAGCCAAAGCTAGCCAAAAGTATCAAAAGGGTAGATAGTGGTGAAAAGTTGCAAATAAGCTTAAATATTTACGTATTAAAAGGCTAGCTAAAAGCTAAAGCAGTAAAACATTTAGCTGAAGGCTAGTAAGTTTCTTTCGGCTGCTCTTCTTCAGAGTTTGCCACAGTGAGCAAACTCGCATGAAAGATTTGGCAATTGTTTTACTTCGGATGCCCTTCCTGATGCAACCTGGGCTCAAACCCGCAACCTCAGGAATACAAGATCACAGCACTGACCTCCCAGCTAAAGACTAAATGCAGCTAAAGGGTAGCTTAAAATATGAAAGGCTCAATAAAAGCTAAAAGTAATATGAACAGCTAAAATCTAAAAGTTGAACGGAGTGTAAAACCTAAAATTAATTGAAGAACTCAAAAATAGAGCAAGTATGCTCAGATTTTAAAGAACAAAGTTGTTGTTTTTTTATTGAATTGAAGAAATCCCAATTTAATCTTGTGGGAAAACCCATTTAGAAATTAAGTTAAATGTTTCAAAAAGTACACAAAGTTACAAAAATCAAAAGTCAAAACACCCAGCTCTTGAATAAACTGAAATTGTTCGTATATGAGTGGCTAAAATAAAACAAAGTATGTAGAAGTAGTTAGATAGCAAAACAAAACACAAAATTAAATAAAAAAACAGGAACACAGTTGTGTGAATGCTGAATTAGTGTTCGCTCAGTAAAATCAAAACGGAGAAATGCTAATGCCGGCTCTGTTAGCGCAATATCTTATATGTCACAGCTGAATCTGTTAGCAAAGAGACACCACAGGACAATGTGTCCCCAGCTACGTGTCCAACACCGAGCCATCTCCTGATCATATTGCATAATCCTCACAGTCGGTCACTTTGCTGAAGTGATAAAGGTCCTGGCAGCCTTTACTGCATCAGCGTTTAACATTTTCATTAAATATGTACTTCTCTTTTTAATCCCACATCTCAGCTCCGGCTTGTGGAATGTTTTATGTAATATGCTGGTGAAGATTCTCAAGATTTTGTTTTATGTAATGAATAAAAAAGTGGCAAAAGAAAACGATCTAGACGAACCTAAACGCTGCCAATTAATTATTGGCTCATCTTGTGAAAATTAAACAGATATTATGTATTTTTTCTTTGTTTAATCTATAAAATGGCCTAGTTTGTGTCTGTAACCACCAGAATGTTCCCCTGCTGTCTGTACATTAGACAATGTTTGCACTGTGATGACAACATTAACAGTCTCGAAACCCTTTAGGCATTGGCCTTTGACAGGTTTGTATGTTTAGCTCCTGTAGAACATTGACAAACAGAAGCACAGAACTGTTGTTGTGCAGCTGCAGCACCAAGTTTAGTGTCCACATGAAGCTGGCCCTCCGTCAGCCAATCACAGCAGGAGATGAGCAGCTGGGCGCCAGACACAAAATAAAAAATCCACCAAGAAGTAAAAATGTTGATCAGGTGTCAAAGTCATGAAATGCTTCATTTACTGACAAAATTACTTTAATATAAATAAGTATTAAGTGTGTTATTACAATTAAGATGAAGGTTTTGTGTAAATTTCAGTTTTTATTATGCTTTTAACATGTTTTAGCAGCATGCTGGGATACTTCTGTTCTATTTATGAGGAGCATAAATATTGGTAATATATATTTATACAAGTGGGACTTGGTTCTGTTGACTTGTCCGTTGTTAAGTGCAGACTTTTAAACACGTGCTCAGTTACACAATTGGCCTGAAAAGTTCTCTCTCAGCATGCAGGCACACGCAGCATAATGTCAGCTCCCCAAAATGCTACTTACAGTCACTGAACTGTGTTCTCTCATTTTATTTTTAAAGATTTAAACTAGCTGCAAGATATTAGTTTTATTATGTTTTGTTCAGCTCAGACAGGGGCTGCATATTAACAGCATAGGATTCTTTGAAAGATTGCATAAAATCTTCCGCCTTTCAAACAAGAGTTTTAAAATTAAACAATCTTAGGATAAGAAAAGACAGTTATAGTAGGTCAAGCCTTTTAAAGGACATTACGTGTGATCGCATGTAACATTATGATATTGCATGATGTGTTAGCAAGTAGAGAATGTTGAAGATTACTCTCATCTATTAAAACACAGTATTTTAGCTCAATGTCTGTAAAATGCATTGTGCTGCAACCATTTTTGTTTTTGTTTATGTGGATAAGCTGCAGTGGCCACCTTGACTTTGGCTGATTCCAATAATTAATTAGTTATAGATGTGCATCCAATGATTACTTTCTCTGAGTTTCATTAAAATCCTGATGTATTTTGCTAACAGACTGATTGTGTTGAAGCCAACAGTTAATGCCAAAGTTTTAAACAAATATAGTGCAACGTATAGTGCTTTGAGTATGTGTTGGGGATGACTCTCACCTACTACACCAAATTTTAGCTAAGGAGCTATTCAATTGGCAGTTAATACTATTTTTGTGTCTAACAAGGTGACTTAGTTGTTGCAGCCAATAACCAATAATCAGTTTTATGAGAGTTTCATTAAAATCCATCCAGTGGTTTATGAGGTATTTTTGCTAACTGCACATACAATTGAACACGCACACAGACATAGACAAAAACTTAATTTTCATCTTTTTCAGAATCAGAATCAGCTTTATTGTCATTGCACAGAAGCATGAGGAAATTACATTTCAGACAGTCATCCAAAGAACATTGGTAGACAGAGATATCTGAGGCCGCAGCCTCGTGGGAAGCGCTGCCCTTTTCATTTAGATAAGGAAAAAGGAAAACATGAGGAAAGAGTAGATTAAAAGAACTCATATCTCACACTGTGTCCTTCATGGGACACAGTGTGAGGTTGCAAAAAATCACTCAGCACAAGAAAAAGCAACATACTGGTGACATAAATACATATAAGATTCACGGGACATAGAGCAGAAGCAGGGGAAGGAGCGGGAGGGAAAGCATCCGTCTTTGCCGAGAGCAAGAAGGAAAAAAAAAGTTTATTTAGTGAAGCTGTAGAATTAGTTTGAATTAATTTAAGTTTTAATGACTTTCTTCGGTTTCAATTTGTTTGGGAAATTTCTAGTCAGTGTGGCATATCTTAATACCACAGGGTCTCTATCATTTCTACTTCCTGACTTTTGGCCTAAAACGATCTACAGCTTGTTGCTTCCCCTTTTGTGGTGAGCCACTTATTCTCCCCTGGAAAAAAAAATGGTAAAAATTGCACCGCAAGGTAGAAAAGCATATCACAAAGCAGGTTTAAATTTCTCTTACTCACAGACAGTGGTGTCAGTGTTTCTTACTGTCTGAACAAAGCCACCTCAGAGCTCTGTCTTCATCCTGGAATGTGTGGTTCAGTTAAAGAGTTCACCAACAGTTGCTTAAGTGACTGTTTACTTACTGTGAATGTCTCTCAAAACTAGAGCTTACATGTCTGTGTCTATGTGAGCAAAAGAGACACTAGTTATTTGTTTTTGTATTGTCCTCTCAGGAGCACTACCATGCTCAGGGTGTTTCCAATGTGACGATGATGTCATGCATGCTGTGGCAGAGCTCCTTGTTTGCACAGTCACATGTCACGTCTAAGACTTTGGATGGAGCCCAGGAAAGCAGAAGTAGCTTTGATATGATTACTCTCATTATCGTTTCTCTCCAGTTGAAGTAACTGACATGGGAGTATTTAGAATAAATGAAGAGCTGATATTGTTAGGTTGTGTTTATTCTGTTTTGTTGTGCGTGTGTTCATTATATTGTTGAAATCTAGTAATTATTAACTGGATTTGTCCACACACTCTTCATTCCTAGGATGTTCCCTAAAAATCCTCACCTTTTTGACTATTGTTCTTAAAAATGAAAGGACTAGGATTCCTAGCATTCATGAGGGAATGTGTGCTGCAAATGTCAGGGTTGTAGTCACTTTGGTCAAACCTTGAAAACAGCACTAAACATGATCTCATGCAAAATTGCAGGATGTGATGCTCAGAGTATGGATGATTAACTCTAGCTACTACAGCAACAAATTTAAACTCAGTATCTGTGAAATGGACTGAATTATAGTTGATTTTGTGTTGGCTAATGTCTGATTTGGTGGTCTTCTTGAACTGAATAGAACATTTTTAAACAAAGACCTTACACAATTTGTTAGTGCTCAAAGTATGTGCTGCAAATCAGTCTCAGCTACTATCACTATGTAATTATCTATAAAATTAACTAAGTTATAGCTATTTTTGTGTTTTTAGGGTCATTTGGCTGTGGCAGCCATCATGAATTGGATAGACTCCAAAAGTTAATTAGTTGTAGATGTACATCCAATGATTACTTTCTGAGAATTTCATTAAAATCTCTCAAGTGAGACATGCTGTAATTCAATTCAAGGTGGTGTACTGTCTGCATTGACCCAAAGACAAACTGTCCAAGATTCAAACCGACCTGGATCCCGCATGTAACCGCTGTAAACAAACTCCAGCTATGCTACTACAGTACACACATTCTGGACTTGTCCATGTTGCAGGGCTATTGGCAATCTATTTTTGATACTTTCTCTGGGATATGTGAAAAAACTATGTACCCGCCACCATTCATGTCATTGTTTGAGGTGGTCCTTGTGGATGCATCCTTTAGCAAGTACGAGAAGAATATGATTGTGTTTGGTTCGCTTCTAGCCAGGAGACTAATTTTATGCAGATGGAAAGATCCACATCCCCCGGCACATGAGTAGGCCTGTCACAATAAACAATAAATCAATTAATCATATGATAAATGAAAATTATCAACCTCATTTTCATTTATCGGCTTTATCGTTTCTTAGTGGCTCTCTCTACTGAAGACACTGGATGACAACAGGCTCAACTCTGGTGCTCTTCACTGACCCCTACCTTTCTCTTAAAAAAAAAAAATCTGTTTTAACCGTCCAAAATCATGTTTTTGGATCGTTAAAAGCAACTAAGCTTAGAAAATAAGCTACAAGCTAAGCGAACAGGTTGACCTCAAGGAAAAACCTCTGTCTTGTTGAAGCTCCAAAATTCATAGTTGAAACCCGTGCCTTCGTGTAAAAAGTTGTTTTTCTCTGCAAAAGAAGCTGAGAACTTGTTAACTGGTATTTTATTAAAAGCTTTGTGTGAAAAATACTATGCTAAAGAGCTCAAATCACAGCGAGCGTCTGCCACTTTGAGAACCGACAAAAAGGAAGGAGAGACAGCCCATGTCATGTCAAGGGGCCTCCCTCCCATTTTTTTAAAAGAGACACGCTGCTCGCTACCTCACTATCCATCCTTCAGTTCAAACAGTCATACTGGCATCCAGTGGTCGAAAAAAGGTACAAGACTCAAAACAAATTAACCAACATTTCTTTTTAAATTTGATCATAATCACTTATTATTGTCAAATTTTAAACAATATTATTGTTTATTGCAATAATTTCTGAAACAATTAATAGCCCAGCAAAATTTGTTATCATGACAGGCCTACGCATGAACACTGGATAAGAGAAGTCATATATCATGTTCATCTGGAAAAGATTAAATATGCTCTAAAAGGATCTATTGAGAGATTATGGGACACTTGGCAGCCATTTATATCTTATATTGAAAGTATGTCAATGCCTGTCTGATGTATTCATGTCTGTGTAGCTGATCTGGTATAGGAGGGGTCGGGTGGGAGGATATTTTATTGTATGTTTTATTTTATTTATCCATCCATCCATCCATTATCTTTACCCGCTTGTTCCATTTTGGGTCACGGGGGTCGCTGGTGCCCATGTCCAGCAATCACTGTGCGAGGGGCGGGGTACACCCTGGACGGATCGCAAGTCCATTATTTTATTTATTTATTTATTTATTTGTATGCATGTTCTGAAAAAAAGACGGCTTAAAAAAATCTCAGGTGACAGTTGAGATAATTTGGTATCAGACATTCAGACACAGACATGAGAAAAACATTATTGCCTCTGCATTTGGCAGCGGGCAATGCCAAAAGTGTTCAGTACACAACTGAACACTGATGAAAAGTGTTGTTTACTCTCTGGTGGTCTGTATCTCAAGCTTGAGATGTGGAGTGAAGGGCTGCTTTGTAAATTTAGTGTTTACCCGGGTATAAATATAGTCACTCAGCTATGTCACCAAAGCATATTGGACCTCGTCACTGTGCAGCTAAAAATTCCCCCAGACCCTCCCTGTCAGAAGGCACCAGTTGGTCACAAGACTGGAGAAAGTCATCGCACTGGGAGCTCAGACTAACAGAGAGAAAGAAACATTTCTTCAAATTACTTCTCCCACTTTTTGAAACACACCTGCTGCTGCCATCTCCCCACCATGGAAACTATATCTAGGAGAGTGGAAGCAGCTGACACACATGACAAGGAAACCTGCGGATTCTGTTAGCTAATGTTTGTTTGTGATTCAGGAAAATCCTGGATACGTATCCTCTTTCCCTACTATGAACGGCGTGTCTGTGTGCTGGAGTAAATCCAGTGTCATCAGCTTCATCAAAGGTCTGGGTAGGTGCTGAGTTGCTCCGAATGAGGGAAGCCTCTTGTGGAAGCCATAAAAGGTTGCCACACATGCTGAGCATTCCTAGAAAAATATTCAAATACTCTGTGTCCTGAGAAGACCCATGGGGGATAAAATGGTATCATATCATTGCTTCAACTTCTTCTGAAGCTGAAGTCAACCTCTGACTTTGTTTTATCTTGTAACCAACATGTGCTAATGTACAAAATCTGAATTCTGATTTCATTTTGCTATGTAAGTGTGCAGTTTTCTGTAGCTTAATCATACAGACAGGAATAATTCTGTTAGTATCCTTTGACAGTAATCTAAAAAAATGTGGCTTTTTAAAAAGTTTGAGTTTTATCTCATCTGTTCCAGAAACTTTTGGTCTTGAAATTAAGTGTTTTGGTGAAATCCAGTTTTCTCTTTGGGGTTCTTCTGTCACTAGAAGAGCCCTCCTGGGTCTTCTTCTGTGGAGGTTTAGGTTTATTTGTCATATGCAGATCAACACAAGGTCAACAATGCAATGAAATGTGCAGGACCAGAATAACCATCTTGACTTGACCAAAGCATGCAAAAAAAACAAAAAAACAAAAACAAACACAAGACACCAAAAGTGAAAAAGAAATACATCTGCAGCAACATCTGTAGTGTATATGGCATTATATATTGTACTTTGTATATGGTATTATACTGTATAACATAGTGTATATGGCATTTTAAACCCTTCCCACACTCTTGCAATAATGTTTTTTAAACTGTCAACTCTCTAAAGAGCACAGAATGTCATGATTTCAGATCTCTGCCTCCGGCTGCACTCTTAGCCCCACCCTTTTCTCAGCTCTGCACGAGATCAGCTGATCTCTGTGCAAAGCAGAGATCAGCTGATCAGAAGCTTCTCCCATAGCTGTGGGCTGCACACAAGTGCAAAATAATTTAAAATAATTTATTTTAAATAATAATTTCATGCCAATCGTGTGGCTCATCCATCAATCAGCCATTGTGTGTCATGTGCAATCTTACTTTGAAAAACTGCTTTAGAGTGAGTCTATGTAAAACAAACCGTGAAGAAGCCAGGGACAACTAATTCTGATCAACCTGAGGTGCATTTCCTTTTGCGACTAAATCCTGGAAGGTTGACTTCCATCCCACAAAACTTGTGCATTTTCAATGTTGACAGCTGTGATCACAGGAACATGAATACTCAGAGATAATCTTGTAACCTTTACCTTTAACATGGATATCTATAATCTTCTTACTGAGCTCCTCAGACAGATCTGCCCTTTGCTTTTTTTTGCTCAATGTTCAAACGTATTATTTTATTTTTTAGGATATGTGCGACCATAGTTTGGTTTTATTTTTTAACATCATATTAGTTTGGACAGACAGTACTTAGCCTCAAAAAACTGTCTCCAAAAAAATCTCCTAAAGCCAGAAAATTAGTGAAAAAGATTGTATCGCTCTTTAAACATAACCCCTATCAACAGTTTGGCTAAAGAATGGTCATGTTTTCTAGTTTCCTGGGTCCCTCAAAACTGATAACATATTCTGTAGAAAAGAATAACACCAGCTTGTTTCAATAACCATTATATGCCATGTTCTGTGTAACAGTAAGGAGGGAGAAAAGCTCAGACTCTGCTCAAATCAGAACCGTTTGGACATTCTCTCTGTGGAACGTCTAGCATGGGGACTTTTTGTCCATTTTTGGATAACTCTCAGGAAGCCCCTGATCTTGGATCACCTGTGGTTGACCCATATCCACTCATCCACACAAATAATAATGTTCCTTTTAACAAAATTAAGTCCCATATTGTGTTTTGTGTGTGTGTGTGTGTGTGTGTCTTCCTCAGCCTCACCTGTGGGAAACGGATACAATAAACCTCCCATCCCTCCAGTCAGCTGTCCTCAGGGAGAGAAAGGCCCTCCAGCCATGATGCCCATCAGCATCGATCCAGAGAGCAGGCCAGGCGAGTACGTCCTCAAGAGTCTGTTCGCCAACTTCACCACCATGTCTGAGCGCAAGATCCGCATCATCATGGCTGAGTCGCTGGTGAGTGAGGCAGAAGAAACATACCCAGATTTTTACTGCTCCTGTACTTATTATTTTATAAAGATAAAGCCTAAAATCACTAAGTAACCCATTTATTATCCAAGGAGTGTTACCATTCAACTTAGACAGGTTGCAGAAGTGGATTTAAATGTTTTCCTCCTCAAACTTTACCCTCTAAACAGGAGGGAGAGTCTCATCAAGCTTAATATTAGTGACCTGTGTCCAAACTCTTATGTTAAACTTAAAAGCCACTTTGCAACGTATGAAATGTAGATGTCAAATCTTGACCCCAAAGTCTGAATTAATAAAAGGCCAGAAGGAATGAAGGAGTTGCAGCTGTTTTGGCCAAACCCTTGAAATAACATCAATTTCATACAGAGTATGTGTTGTGAATGACTCTCAGCTACTACCATGTCATATTTTAGCTCAACATCTGTAGTTGTAGCCATTTTTGTGTCAGATAAATTTGATTAGCTTCTTGAATTGGATTTACTCTAAAAGTTAATCAGTTGTAATTGTACATCCATTGAATGTGGTCTAAAAGTTTCAATGAAACCCATCCCACAATTTATGAAATATTTTGCTAACATACAAACAAGGTTGACTTCAACAGTTTAAGTTTAAGCAGCAGTAAATTTGTCTGCTCTGTTTGTAGATGCCATTTCTTTAGAAAGCAGAAGACAGTAATGATTAATAATAAAATTGTGAACTGTTTTGTTAAGTAGAGGTTACAGAGAGTTTGTAGGAATAAAAAGTGGTTCCATGAACAATCTGGCTGACAGACTTTAATCAGGTGGGGAAAAAAAACCCACTGACATTGAACTAAAAATGACAATCTACTTTGTAAGATGATGGGGCGACTATGGCACTGTAAGAAGACTTATCCTCTGCCAATCAGAGAACTGGTTGTTCAATCCCTTCTTCCCTCTAAGGGTTAAGACACTGAACCACAGGTTGCCCCTGATCTGTGAACTATTCTCTGTGTGAAGATGTGAATGTGACTTGTAATGTAAAAACACTTTGACTGGTTAGTAAAACTAGAAAAGTACTATCATTTATCATTGTCCAAGAAAAGCCAGAAGTCTGGAGTCTCAGTATGTTCACACTTCCATGTGATTTTAAGAGGGTCTTTCTGGCATAGCCTTGTATCCTAAGTGGTCATACCATTTTTAGTTTTGTGGAATTTGATTTCAAAGTGCCTATACATTCCTGGCCTCTTTTTGTACTCCTAATGTTAGAAGAAAGGATGTTTTCTTTACTTTGTGTTTCCTCCCACTCAAGAGCAGTCTGAATAATTTGTGTATTTTCAGAGACAGTTTTTTCATTGTCATTCCACCACATGTACGTACGCAGAGTCCCAATTGCATCCAACAATAAAATGTAAAACAGTAAAAAGATCTAAGACATGAAATAAGAAAAACATCAACTAAAAATACGCTAAGCACTGATGGCATAAAAACAAAACACCGAACAGCAGCACGCAGATGAGCGCGCATGAACACAGCAACATGAAACAGATCAGAGCAGCAGCATCATGATGTGATTTTTCACAGTGATTATCCTGGTTAGAGGTTCATGAGTCTAACAGCTTCAGGGTAGAAGCTGTTCCTCAGTCTAGTGGTTCTACACTTAATGCTCCTTAACCTCCTTCCTGAGGGGAGCAGGGCAAAAAGTTTGTGTGCTGGGTGAGTGGGGTCCTTCATGATGCAGGTGGCAATCTTGCTACAGCTGGAAGTGTAGATGTCTGTGATGGTGGGGAGGCTGACTCCAACATCTTCTGTGCAGCCTTCACCACTCTCTGCAAAGCTTTTCTTTCTGCAGCTGTGCAGCCTCCATGCCACACGTTGATGCTGGAGCACAGGATGCTCTCCACTGCACACCTGTAGAAGGAGGTGAGGACTGAGCTTCCCAGACCAGCTCGCCTCAGCCGCCTGAGGAAGTAGAGTCTCTGATGAGCTTTCTTGATCAGGCTGGTGGTGTTGTTGTCCCTGCTGAGGCTGTCATTCAACATTCAGGTGCACACCCAAGTATTTGCAGCTGGAGACCACTTCCACCGCAGATCCTCTTATGTTGGTGGGGGGTGGGGGGGTAGGTGTGTTTGTTCCTTCTTAAGTACACAACCATCTCCTTTGTCTTCTTCGCACTGATGTGAAGGGGGAGGGGTAGCGCAGAGGTTAGAAGATGGGCTTGTGAATCGGAAAGTTGCTGGTTCACCTCCCGGTACCGTCAACATCAAAATGTGGGTGGAAAGGGTGAAACACCCACACCTCCCTCCACCCTCATTTGCCCCACTCTGGGCCCCTGAGCAAGGCCCTTAACCCCCACCATCTGCTCCCTAAACAGGTCTCTCATTGAAAATGAGTTCTCGTGGCTCAATGAGACTACCTGGATAAATAAAGGGTAAATGGATTATCTTTGCACCAGCTCTCCAGGTGTTCCACCGTTAAGCATTCATGTGAAAATATTTACCACAAGCCCTCAATGACTTGTAATCAACATTAAAACTGTTCCCAGCTTGGACATTAAATATATGTAGCAAACATTAAATCTTTTGAATTAGTTACAAAGTTGAACAGTGAGCTGTTATGATGTCCTAACAAAACCTGATGAGGCAAGATGCACTGACTTTTCTGTCACTCCAGCTCATTTGGTTGCTCTAGAGTAAGCATATGGAAGAAAACTAAAAGCTTCATCAAAAACTGGTGCTTAGCTGGAAACCCAGATAGAAAAAGAGAGGATTTCTTCAGCCCATGCAATGTCAGTGACGCACATATCAGACTTTTAGCTATTTTGGATTAATCAGCACGTTGCTGTCTGCCTAATGGGACTAAAGAGGGGAGCATGAAGCGATGCAAAGTAGCAGAAAGACAGCAGAGGCTTTCATCTGTGCAACCGCAAATGAGTTTGTAATTGTTCACTACTTCTTGAAATGATCTGTCTACATTTTTCTGCACTTAAGTTAATTAAGTGCTGTGTTTTAGAGCTTAATGTCTCATACTGGAAAAATGAATGGGAAATTTTGTCATCGTTTTCCAACTTTATGCTTGTTTGTAATCCAGAATGTCTTAGACATTTACAAGAATATGTTCAGGCCTCATTACAGCACTTTTATAAAAGTTTTACAATTCTTTTTTAGTTAGTTTTGTCAATTTACAAACACTACATACACTATCCGTGTTAACATCAAGACTCATAATAAATTAAACCGAAGTCAAGGCATCTACAGGACGATCCATTAAGCAGAATATGACAAAACTGACCTCACATCTCTGCAGACTATTATCTCAGATGATAGAAGAGTGTAATAACAGGAGATGTCAGAAATGTTCCATCTCCAATGTGAAGATGGCCCGGCTTTCTAATGCCAGGCAGCAGACTGATGGATAACTCTCTCATTAGCTGGGTTTAATAATAGTCTCACAGGCATTTCTGACAGGTCAGATGGAGTTAGGAGCTTCAGAACGAACGGCAAAAAACTTTGAATTTTGTTGGACTGAAAACACTCATAGTCGTAAAATAATTATTTTTCTGTGTTTTCAGGAAAAGCCATTAACAAAGTCTCTCCAGAGGGGAGAAGATCCTCAGTTTGACCAAGTAAGTGTTCATTGTTCTGCAGTTGTGTGATAGCTGTGTTGCTTTTCCAACGCATGGATAGACAGACTTTAAAAATGAAGATCTGTTCCACTGTGTTGAACTACATGATGAAATAAACATTTTGCTCGCATCCCAAAAAAAGGTCTTTCATATTCATTCAAGGGCAGGAGTGTTTATCTTGTGAGCTGGCAACAGATCAGCACAAGGTGTGCCCTGCAGGTCCTGAGGCTTCGCAGAGAAGGGCCTTTCACAGCCACAGAGGTGTGTTTGTGCTGCTGCGCGAGGCCATTCAGCAGCCTCACAGAGCCAGGATTCTTCTCCAGCCTGGTGCTGAATGAAGGGCTCGCTGTGTCTCACCAGACTCTCCACCCCTTCCTGTGTGCCCGGCCCGTTCCTTCCTTTACCGCTCCCTCCCACCACACCAAGGGTGGCTGCCCCATGGGCATGGTCCCAGTGAGCACCAGCTCACCACTCAGTGTAATTTCTTCCCTTTAATTTAGCTAAAAAATGTCCTAATTTGGTCTCAGACAACCAGATAATGCATAAACAAAGGAAACTCTGATCAATATCTTTTACTCTGGTATGTTAACTGCAGAACACTAATGTGCATTTGTTTCATGTGTGTGTGTGTGTTTTGTTTTTTGTAGATGATAAGCACCATGAGCTCATTGGCTGAATACAGTCTTCCCTCCATCCTGCGCACTTTATTTGACTGGTACAAAAGACAAAATGGACTAGAGGAGGAGCTGCACAAGTACCAGCCCAGAGCCAACACAAAGTCCAAAAAGTGAGGATAAATAAAATGATTTGTGGAAGCTGTTTATAGGTAGCATGTATTAAATGAGCATATGGAAGGGAAAATTTCATGCACTTAATAGGTGCAACATTCTTAGCACCTGCTGTTGTGTCTGTGCATGTATGTGCGCGTGTGTTTGTTTGACTTGAACAGATTTTAATGAAACTCAGGAAGTAATCACAGGATGTTCATCTACAACTGATCAACTGTTTGAGTCAACGCTATTTGGGATGGTTACCGCAACTTTAGTAAGCTTAAAAAGGGCTATAGCCCAGTCCATAGTATGATTAATTTGGTGTGGTAGTAGCTGAGAGTCATACCCAACCAAAACTTTGAGCAGAAACATATTTGTGTTGAATAATTTGCCAAAGTCTTTTAATCCCATTGAGCCTTGGGGACTCGTTTACAAGAGAGACCTGAATCAACCTAATCAATCTTACCAAATATCAAAATGATGTAACTCTGTCAGTTTTAGAAATATGTTCCCACCATTTATATCATGATCTGGTGTGTGGTTGAAGCCAGGGTGCAGACAGGACTCCGGAACTCAAGAATAAAATGAAGAATATTTATTATTATAAACAAAAAGGGCTGACGTGGCAGCAAAACTTACATTTAGGGATGAGATCACGAGCGGAGGAGAGATGGAACGTGATGCCTAGACAGGACAATCCATGGACAAATGAGAAGATGCAAAGATGCAGAATATATAGGAACACTAACGACTGACACCTGGGGTGATTGAGATAGAGGACAGGTGTGTCAGGAGCTGGCAACATGATGGAGAGCAGGAAAATCCAAGGATCACAAGACACAAAACAAACAGATCCTCTCAATTGTGTGTTGTCCTCCAACCATCTAGTCATCCTTTTTCTTTACTTGTTTCTGTTTCTGGTTGTGGGAGCTGGTACGTTCCTCGAGAAGCGTAGTACGTCCTGGACAGCTCGTTGGTCCAGCACAGAGCCACTTAGAGAGAACCAGTCGTGCTCTCACTCTCACCTAGGGTCAATTAGTTACCAACTAACCGAACATGCATGTTTTAGTCTGTGGGGGGAAGCTGGAGTACAGTACCTGAAGAAAACCCTCATGGGCACAAGGAGATAGACTCCAGGTAATCCTACGACCTTCTCACTGAGAGACGACAACTTTAACCATTGTACCACTGTACCACTGTGCCACCCTTGGTGCTGTCCCCAACACAAAAAGCCAACAATATGCATTATTTCAAGAAATGTTAGTCCTTTAATTGTCTATGTATTTTCTCTCTTGCAGTGAAGAGCAACAGAGAGATTATCTACTTGAACGAAGAGATCTGGCCATCGACTTCATCTTTTCTCTTGTACTTATAGAAGTTTTGAAACAGGTAACTTCTCTGAGCTGCAGAACAAATCTTAGAGTAACTTTTTGTTTACGATCCAAGACTTCAGTCATTTTACTCTCATCCTTTCGTGTCTTCCAACTTTTAACTAGATGCCGCTCTACCCAGTCCACGATGGTTTAGTCAGTGAAGTCATTAATGTGGCCTTTAAGCACTTTAAATATAAAGAGGGGTGAGTTTTGAATCTGTTCCAGCACTGATTATTTTTCCTTTCACATTTTCAGAGCTATAAATGTGTCGGTCTTGTCTGTCCTGCAGATATCATGGTCCAAACACTGGAAACATGCACACTGTAGCAGATCTCTACGCTGAAGTCATCGGAGTATTAGCCCAGTCCAAGTAAGCATTTGCCACATAGTTTTAGTGTCGTCATCTGTGACAGGGGACACTTAGACAGATCTTTAACACCAAACTAGGACTGGAAATGTATGGTTATTTGAACTTTTTAGATGACTGCTGCAGGAAACAGAGCCTTAAAATAGAAATATGAGCTGCATACCTTCCTTCAAAGCATGCTC
Source organism: Nematolebias whitei (assembly GCF_014905685.2). Lineage (NCBI taxonomy): Eukaryota > Metazoa > Chordata > Actinopteri > Cyprinodontiformes > Rivulidae > Nematolebias > Nematolebias whitei. Next base: position 39,945,358 of record NC_056503.1, read on the forward strand.
TGCTTAACCTGCAATAACTTGAGTGGCATATACACATACAGATTTAAATAGCTCTAGGGTTATAAAAGAAATAAACATGATCGAAGAATTTTACGGTCGTATGATATGAGTTTGGTTGGACGTGTCATTTTGATGAATTTTCAGAGAGCATCCTGCCTGAATCTTGTCATTTCGTTTTGTTGCTGTGCGGGCACTTTCAAAACTTTGATGTAGTTCTTGATCCTCAGGTTTCCAGCTGTGAAGAAGAAGTTCATGACTGAGCTGAAGGAGCTGCGGCAGAAAGAGCAGAGTCCTTACGTCGTGCAGAGCACCATCAGCCTCATCATGGGGGTCAAGTTCTTCAGAGTTAAAATGTATCCCGTCGAGGATTTTGAAGCTTCTTTTCAGTTCATGCAGGTATAAAACAAATTTTATTGAAGAAGTACCTTGATAAACCGATTTACACACTTTTCTTTTGTCTGTACTCTTTCTTTGTGCTTATATGTTTAAATTTAAATACTGTGGAAATGATCCGGTGTGTTCGGTTCATGTTTTCAGGAGTGTGCTCAATACTTTCTAGAAGTCAAGGATAAGGACATTAAGCATGCCCTGGCTGGCCTCTTTGTTGAGATCCTGGTTCCTGTTGCAGCTGTAAGCTTCTCCTCTTCTACATGTGTTACACAATCTTTTAAACAGAGAAGTCTTGAATTTGTCTTGTCATGTGAATCAGAGTAATGTTTTTTTCTAGACAGTTATGCACTTTGTTTAACATCTGTGGTTTCTCAATGGCCTTCGTATTAAAAACCCACTTTGGTCTTGACCCAGGCGGTGAAGAACGAGGTGAACGTGCCCTGCCTGAGGAACTTTGTGGACAGCTTGTACGACACAACCCTGGACCTGTCCTCCAGAAAGAAGCACTCTCTGGTTAGTCAGAGGGCAGAAAACAGACACTGACTGTTGATCCTGGTTGTTTTTGTTTGCCTCTGAGGTGGGTGGGTGGGGGGGGGTTTCCTCCAAATGCCTCTGGTGCCTGATGGCCTGGATGCCTGCAGCGAGTCCCCAAGGTCACTCTTGTGCAACCGTATTTCACAACATTAGCGTCCACTGTAGAGATATTTTAGCAGGGCATCAGACAGAACATGAAAGCAGTGCAGTTTATGCTGGTGTATGTAAAACCCCAATCCCTTTAAAGAGTTTCTTATATGGCACATATAGTTTACAGAAAAATTAAAACTGCTCATGAGAGACTGTAGATTGTCCTCCCAGAAGGCCTGTTAAATCCTGAAGCAGCACTTGTAGCTGAAATCTATGTTTTATAAGAGATCAGTGGCAAAAAAATAAAATATAATATTAATAATAAGTTGTCCAACAAAGTTAAGTCAGGTCCTCTGGACGGTTTCTTTGTGTTGAAATGTTTCAGCCTTCATCCAAAGGACTTCATCAGTCAGAGGAGCCACAACAAAGTCAGTCTTATAAGTAGCACAATCACATAGTGGACCAAGTCCTTGATGTTTTGAACCACTTTGACCATGGCTGCCCCAGAGGAGTTGATGGGGGAGAGGGCAGACTCCAGAAACCATCTTATCACCATCAAACTGGTTGCCCCACTATGTGAGTGTGCTGCCGGTGGGACTGGGTTTGTTGCGACTCCTCAGACTGATAAAGTTCTTTGGATGAAGGACAAAATGTTTCAACACAAAGAAACCATCCAGATGACCTGACTGAACTTTGTTGGATTTTTTTTTACCTGGATTATTGAGCATGAACTTTGAAATAATAAATTATTGTGTGTTTTTTTTTTTTAAAGATCTGGGTTTAAGTGTTTTACTGTTCACTTAGAGTCATGTTCAAATATGATACAGTTTTATTATTTTGCTGCTTTTATGTTGATGCAAAATGATCTAAACAATATTAAAAATGAAACGAAAGCCTTGCCTTTGTTTTCTCAGGCGTTTTATCCTCTGGTGACGTGTCTGCTGTGTGTCAGCCAGAAACAGTTCTTCCTCAACAGATGGCATCTCTTCCTCAACAACTGCCTTTCAAATCTGAAGGTAATTTACAAAACCAGCTGTTAAATTGAATTTGGTGGTTTATTAATCGTTAGTGTTGTTTCAATTTACTTTGTTGTTGTCAGAAATAGATCCTATTGTAATGTTGTGTCTTTATTATGAAGTCCTTGTCTCACTAATGTTTTTTTTCCTCTATTTCTTTCAATTTGTTTTACAGAGTAGAGACCCAAAAATGGCTCGAGTTGCTCTGGAGTCCTTATATCGACTGTTGTGGGTTTACATGATCAGAATAAAGTGTGAGAGCAACACTACAACTCAGGGGTGAATAAATTCAGCAACAACAAAATCAACTCCCTTTATTTGCTTATTTCTATTCAGTATTTCTAGTAAATAAAAATATGATTGTTTTAAACTAAGAGGATGTTTTTTGTAGTTTAAATGGTTGGAAAAATGGGAAAAAAAATGTTGCCATAATATCTAAGTACCAAAATATTTGAACGATTTTTTTTTCTTGAACTTGAGGAGAATCAGACCTGCTCAGTAAATTCAGGACCTGTAGTCAACCGATTTATTGAGAAATCACACATTTTTAATATATTTATACTAATCCAAGAATAAACCTATGAAGTCTAAAATGTTAGTTTAGTCTGTAACACACATTTTCTCTGTGCTCACAGTCGACTGAACACCATCATAACAACGCTTTTCCCAAAGGGATCTCGTAGTGTGGTACCAAGAGACATGCCGCTCAACATATTCGTCAAAATCATTCAATTTATTGCTCAGGTAAACACACTCGGTGCTCTACTCTCAACGTTTGATGAAACATCCAGAAACATCTTGTTGGGATTTGTAAAATAAACCAATTTTTTCTGTATTGCAATACAGGAAAGACTTGATTTTGCCATGAAAGAGATCATTTTTGACCTTTTGTCTGTTGGGAAACCAGCAAAAGCCTTCAGTCTTAATCCTGAGGTATGAATTAAATTTACATTTGTACTGTGGTTCTTTGTAAATGGTCACTAAAACAGCCATGAGAACAAGTTAGCTTTAGGGCAACCATGTGGTTCAGCCTCGGAAGCAATAAATTATGAATCATAAACATTTCCCAATATTCTAAAAAAAAAAACTGCTGTGCACATATCATCGTGTTCAACTTTACCTGCTTTAGCTTATTAAATTTATATTTGTTTCTTTTATTTTCTGATTTTTATTTTTATTTTATTTTGAAAACCTTTATAGGAGCATTGAAACTACACTGAACAGTTGTTGGGATTGTTTTTCCCCTCAGAGGATGAATATCGGGCTGAGAGCTTTCCTGGTCATCGCCGACAAACTGCAGCAGAAGGACGGAGAGCCTCCCATGCCGAACACTGGCTGTACTTTACCCTCAGGGAACACACTCCGGGTCAAGAAAACATACCTGAGCAAAACCCTGACAGATGAAGAGGCCAAAGTCATCGGTGAGGGAGACTGACCATAATAACGGACTGATGATTTTTACATGAAAACACAAGTTTAAAATCTGAAAACTGAAGGAAAAAGTTATTTTATGTTCTTTTTTTCTTAATGGACTGAAGTTGATGATGTCATTATTTCTAACCTGCCATTTTCTCCAGGGATGTCACATTACTATGTCTATGTGCGGAAAGCTATTGACTGCATCCTCAGACACCTGGATAAGGAGGTGGGGCGCTGCATGATGATGACTAATGCCCAAATGTTGAATAAGGAGCCTGAGGATATGATCACGTGAGGACGTGTTCTTTCGCCAAAACGTTGAATTTGAAAAATGTTCCAGCTGAACTGAATAAACTGAAAGTTTCTGTCTTTTCAGAGGTGAAAGGAAGCCCAAGATTGACTTGTTTAGGACGTGCGTTGCTGCCATTCCTCGAATTCTGCCTGATGGGATGTCCAAACCTGAGCTCATCGACCTTCTTTCTAGGTGAGTTGCTTTGAACGTATAAACTGCTGTCTGTCCAAACTGATGCGGTTACTGTATGTTTTGTGAGTGATTGCTGATTCAGCATTCACCCTCTATGACTAGTCAATTTCTCATCTCAGTGTTTTTTCTTAGTTGCATAAATGATCTTTTCATTTGCAGTAGTCCCTCGCTACTTCGCGGTTCGTTTTTCGCAGACTCGCTCTATCGCGGATTTTTAAAGTAAGATTGGACATGACACACTGGCTGATTGGTGGATGAGCTGCACGATCGGCAGAGATTTTTTTAAATTTAAAATAAATTATTTAAAATTATTTAGCAATTTGTGAAGCCCACACCTGTGGGAGAAGCTTCCTCCTGCAGCTGATCAGCTGATCTCTGCTCTGCACAGAGATCAGCTGATCAGCGAATGTGCAGAGAGGAGAAGTGAATGTGGCCAAGAGTGCAGCGGGAGGCAGAGAGCTGAAATCATGACATTCTGTGCTCTTTTAGAGTTTTTAGAGTTTAAAAGCATTTATAGAATATTGCAAGAGTGTGGGAAGGGGTTCACTTATCGTGGGGCTTCAGGGTACGGATCTCCCGTGATAAACGAGGGACTATTGTTTATGTAAAACAGTTATTCTATTCTGAATTTCAAACTGTGACGTTTCTCTGTCCTGTTTGGCAGACTGACGATCCACATGGACGACGAGCTTCGCCTCATAGCCCAGAATTCTTTGCAAAGCCTTCTGGTGGATTTCTCGGACTGGCGCGACGACGTCCTGTTTGGATTCAGTAACTTCTTGCTGCGGGAGGTCCAGGACACCCACCAAGGACTTTTAGATATGTCCCTCAAATTACTGCAGCAGCTGCTCACACAGTGGAGACTAACACTGGCTACTCTGGGGAAGAGCCATGAGCATGTTAAAACTCACACCATGGAGGTAACGCTTTTCATCTATAGTCCTTGACAGGAGGGAATGACACACTCTGACTGACATTTTTTTTTTTTTGTTATTTCATCTTATTATTGCAAATGTCAACACATTTGCACATTTGGAAAATGATTAATTATTTTGCCGTGTATGCCGCAGCTGCTGCAGTCCAGCTCGAGTCTGAAGATGCCTGCAGAACGAGGTCCTCACTCCACGGCGCTGCATGCTGTGGAAGGACTGGCTCTCGTTCTGCTCTGCTCCTGCCAGCTGAGCACCCGCAGACTTGCTGTCACTATACTCAAAGAAATCCGAAGCCTCTATCTGACCATTGGACAGTCTGAGGTAAAACAAAGGAAAGGTCAAACGGGAAATATCAGCATACCTTGTAGAGATGGGTTTTTCATATTGTGGTTGTATCTTTGTTTTCTTGACTGCAGGATGATGATAAACCAATGATAGAGATTATGGATCAGCTCAGCCCCGTCATCGTGGAAAGTTTTGTTAATGTTGCAGTTTCTGACACAGTGAGTTGTTTACAAGCTTCTCTTTGTGCTCTAGGGTAAACCTGATCTGTCAAACAAGGTGATTTTATTGTACTTTGCACATTATTTTAGGACACCTACAGTATTTTACAAACAGAAGAGTGAGTCAAACCGTACATTCATTTTTTGTTGAATGAGTTGACTGGGCTGAAAGCGTCATGAAGCTGTAAAAGATAAATTCCCAAATGAAGAGATTAAAATGTCTAAATCACCTTGTTTAAAGTCTCAGCTTCTTCCCCTTTCTTCTTCCTCCACAGAACCACAATCACGTTTTGGTTTATTTAAGTTTTCTTTAGCTAAAGGTCTGGTTTGCGTCATATAGAAAAATGTACAAACACAAACTACAAACAAAGCACCCTACAGAAATAACCGTAACATTTAGAGTTGTGAATATCTGAGATGAAGCAATAAAATGATTTACTGATGTTCAAATGATTTGGTGGGAAAATTCTCTTACATTTTACATACTGGAAATTTAGTAGTAAACCTGTTTTAATCTCTAATTTATAAAATGATATACAGTACCTGTAATGCTTCCAAACTTTTAGGGTTATTTTTGATCATCTAACAAACTGAATAATCTAAAATCAAACAGTGTGGGCTTGAATTTACTTCATTTATTTGCTCATTAATATAAAATAAAATAATAATATGCACTTATACAGTGTCTGTTTTACTTTAAATCATTTGACTTTTGTTTTTTAGAAAGAATGTGTAAATTAAATAAATGATTCCTCTCACATGTCAGTTTATGTCATGACTCCTGACCTTTGCCCCCTGTGATGTCATCGACTCATTGCAGGCCACGCTGCCAGCTGTTCACCATGTGGACCTCCAGTGGCTCGTGGAGTGGAATGCGCTGCTCGTCAACAGTCACTATGACATCAGGAGCCCCTCGCACGTGTGGCTCTTCGCCCAGTCTGTGAAGGACTCCTGGGCGCTGTGTTTTTACAGCCTCCTGCGAAGGGACAACCTGCCCAAACACTGCTCCACCGCGCTCAGCTACGCCTGGCCCTATGCCTTCACTCGACTGCAGATGCTCATGCCCCTGGTGGACCCAAAGTAGGTTTCCTCAGACTTGGCATTGAGTTCAGACAATATTTCCACTTCATTCTTTACCTCCCTCATTATTGACAAAGACATTGGTGAAGCAATAATGTCATTTCTTGGAATAGCCACAACCAACTGACTAAAAAAAGAACAAAAATAGCCATAACTCCGCATATTTTAAAGATAATGGGCTAAGATTTGGTGTGGTAGTAGCTAATGCCCTAAAAAAGATAGATTGCGTGCAACATCTTTCTTTATAACCTTGACATTATCCTATGCAGTTTACCGTTTGTCTGTTAGCAAAACAGCTCATGAACCACTGCATCACTTTCAATGAAATTCTCAGAATCTAATCAGTGGACATACTGTACATCTACAACTGATTGATTATTGGAGGCAACACCGTTCAATATGGCCACCACAGCTATTCAAACATGCCTGCTCAAAAATAGCTTTTCCTCACTAGATTTACAGATACTGAGCTTAAAGTTTGGGGTTAAGTGGCTACTTGTCATTCACAAAACCTACTCTTTATCTGCTAACAGATGATGAGAAATTTATAATATTGCACATAGTGTTATTTTTAAGATTTGACCAAAACTGCCATAACTCTGATATTCTGACAAGATGGTCTTAGTTTGAAACTATGAAAGGCAATAGGTGATATGTAAAAGCCAAATGATACCAGTTCCCCATTAATCTCAAAACCTTTTTTTTTTTATCCCCTGATCAAAATAAACTCATCTTAAAATTAGTATATTGTGTTTTTGTTTTATTTCCTAGCAACCCAGTATATGCCAAGAAGACTGGCACCTCTGGGAGTGGGGACAATTACATAACCTTATGGAGGAACTACCTGATCCTTTGCTTTGGGGTGGCGAAGCCCAGTATCATGAGTCCTGGACATCTGAGAGCATCGACACCTGAGATTGCGACTCCTTCTTCTGACAGCAGCCTCAGCCATGATAACAAGGTAGCAGCCACCCTCCTTATTAATTCCCTCAGTGCTTTGTGTCCTTGAGATCAGGTGTTCATGCTGAGCTTGTTGACATTCATGCTCAACGCATCAAATTACAGCACAGATTTTTCACATGAATGACCCAAGAAACTGATATTTTCTTAACTTTATGGACACCTGTCCTGTATTAGGGCAGTTCTTAGCATCTAAAACAAGTGCTGTTGTTTATTTCACAAAAACACAAGTGTGCATTGAAATGCATGATGTCATTGCCTGGTGCTGCTTATGATCATGCCTCAGCAGATGTGTTCGAACAGCTGAAATTTAGGCCTAAATGAATTTGAAACCAACATGCCTCACAGAAGCTGTACACAAAACAGGAGTCATGACATCATCTCCTGACAGTCATGAACATTTAGAAATTTAAATGGCTATGATAGAATGAAGCATGGGGAGTGGTGGCGAAGAGGTTAGAGAAGGTGGGCCTGTGATCGTCTGTTCAACTCCTGGTACTGACAACATCAAAATGTGGGTAGGATAGGTGAAGCACCCACACCTGCCTCCACCCCCATTTGCCCCACCCTGGGCCCTTGAGCAAGGTCCTTAACCCCCACAATCTACTCCCCTGGGTGCCCTAGATAGCAGCTCTCTGCTCCACACAGAGGGTTGTGATAGCTCGGTGGTCTGTGGTTGCGTCAGGAAGGACATCCAGTGTAAAAATGAGATGAGAACTGATCCCCTGTGCCATGCCTTCACTTAAAAACGGTGCAGTTGTGGTTGAGTATTTTTTTATATGTGAGGTCTGAGCGTCCCTGTTAATTCACTTACGGCATAATCCAAACCATGACTGAGGTGAGCAAAGACAGAGAACCAACACACAGACCTGTGCTCACACCGTGCTTATCTTGACTGAACTATTTTGTAACCTGTGTGCTAAACAGAGATAAAAGATGCTTGAAGAGTTGTTTCTCTTGTGACAGATGTTTGATGCACATCTGTTCCTAATCATTAGGTCAAAGAGACGGTAGTTTTTCTTTGCTTGAATCAACCTTTCTGAAGATGAATGAATAGCAAAAAAGTGGTAGAACGGGACACAAATAGAACAAATTGAGTGTAATAAAAGAGTACAGTATACTACTACTACTACTACTACTACTACTACTACTACTACTACTACTACTAATAATAATAATAATAATAATAATAATAATAATAATAATAATAATAATAATGAGATTCACAATAGTGTGCATTTTAATGCACATTAATTAGTGTTAAAGCAGCATGAGAGTGTTTATTTGTGCAACATAACTGTGTGTGTTTAATTTTCAGGTTATTGGCAGCCCCTCAGTGGCTTGGCTTCTGAAGCAGTTGGTCCCACTAATGAGGTTGGAGAGCCTTGAGACGACGGAGACATTAGTTGTGGGATTTGGTCGCACTAATTCACTAGTATTCAGGTATAAAAAATATGGGAATTATCTATGCTTTCTCTGGTTGTTTCTTACCGGTACTTAATTTCCTGAATTAGTTTGGACTCAAAAATTAGTTGAAATGTGATGATTTGACAATAGTTTAGTGCCAGTAGTTTGATTGGCAGTTTCATTTTTATCTATTTTAATGAAATAACCAATGAAAAGGAGTTTAGATTCAGTGTTTTCTCCATGATTAAAGACTCCATTAACCTACATTTTCACATGGGAAATAAGTAGGGGATTATACCTGAGTGGTGCCTAATCACAGTTTATATTTGCATCCAAATTGCTCCCTAGAGCTCAGATTTCACAGCTCAAATGTTGTTCTTTGGTTATA
>NC_056503.1:39954660-39965958 GCF_014905685.2 Nematolebias whitei
ATATATATATATATATATATATATATATATATATATATATATATATACAAATACATATAATGTGTATTTACTTTAAAGTTAAAGCAAACTAAATCTCTTTATTGTCTGCACACAGGGAGCTTGTGGAGGAGTTGCATCCCCTAATGAAAGAGGCGTTAGAGAGACGACCTGAGGTTAGTTCGTTTAAAGCTCAATGGATAAAAGCCAAAAACAGACCCCTTGGCAGAACGTTTTTTGGACTTGAATAAAAAAGCTTGTTTTTTTTCATAACGTTTTGCAGAACAAGAAGCGGCGTGAGCGACGAGACCTGCTCCGGCTGCAGCTGCTGCGGATCTTTGAGCTTTTGGCTGACGCCGGTGTCATCAGTGACAGGCAAGCGTAGGAATAACTGAAACTCAATCCCAAACCTGGGTTGTCACGTCTTTATAACTTTATATCTGCTTGATGAGCTGTTTGTAATTTCTCGTCACTGAATGCTTCGTGTTTATTTTGTCGCCCTGCAGTACAAACGGAGCTCTGGAACGTGACACCCTTGCCCTTGGCGCTCTGTTCTTGGAATATGTGGATCTGACTCGAATGCACCTGGAAGCTGAAAATGATAAAGACACCGAGATCCTTAAAGACATCCGAGCTCACTTTAGTGCCATGGTGGCCAACTTTATCCAATGTGTACCAGGTATGTCAACCATTGGCTCGACTTTGGAGCCTCTTCTTGTCATTTAAATGCTCCCAGACTGAAACACACGCAGCTCTGGAGTCGAGGCACTGAGCTTGATCTGAACGTTGCCTGTTCAGAGTAGATAAAAATAGTACAGTGTAAGGACAGAGCAGGTGCTGGTGATAACTCATGTTTCCGAGGTCCCCATTGAAAATCTAATATCATATAAATAGACACTTTTATCTTAATATCATTGTACATGTTCCAATTTTAGTAATTAGTTAAGATGCCTGGATAGTTATGCTGATTCTGCAACTTAATGTACAAACTAAAACCAGCTTTGCTTTGTTTCATTGTGTAGTGCACCACAGGCGCTTCCTGTTCCCACAGCAGAGTCTTCGGCATCATCTTTTCATCCTCTTCAGCCAATGGGCAGGTCCTTTCAGCGTCATGTTCACCTCCTTGGATCGCTACAGTGACAGACATCACCAGATCACAAGATATCAGTATTGTGCACTAAAGGTAAGGATACAGCGCCTTCTGAATCCTGTGTTCGGGGTTACTGAGAGTAAAAATGTTCACGGTGTTGTCTCATGGACACTTTAGGGATTAAACGATGCTTTGTTGATATCTGAAAAAGGAATTAAAGGCCTTGCATTCTTTGAAGGAAAGCAAATCATCTACAGCGGTTCATGTCAGAGTTTTGAAATAATATCATCTGATCCTTCATGATGAACAATGGTGGTGTAGCCATTTTGGTCAAATTTTTTGAAATGGCATAAAGAACAATCTTATGCGATGTTGCAAAATGTCATATTGTTGTAAATGACTCTCAACTAGAACCACGTCAAATTTGTGCTAAATGTCTTTCAAACTGACTAAAGTACAGACATTTTTATGGTAGTGGACTGGCTGAGGCAGCCATCTTGAGCTGAACTGCATCGTAAAGCTAATCAGCTGTAGATGTACATCAAAAGTTTACTTTCTGCAAGTTTTAATAAAATCCATCTAGTAGCTCAAGAGACGTTTTGCTAACAGACATGCAAGCACGTGTGCACACAAACACAAACCCAAGCAACAAACATTCTCACTCCACCTTCACCACCTTCAGCAGCAGGCAATAAATTTGCATCTATATTTATGGCTTGGTGAACAGTCGATACGTCTTGTCGTTGTAACAAAAGCCACACAGATGTGAATAAATGACTGCTGTTTGTTTTCCAGGCCATGTCTGCCGTGCTGTGCTGTGGGTCTGTCTTCGATAACGTGGGCCTTTCTCAAGATGGATACCTGTACAAGTGGCTGGACAATATTTTAGCCTGCCAGGATCAGCGGGTCTGTATCCAGTCTTTTAGCACTGTAGTGCATGTGATAGCATGCTCAAGTCTGCTTTTGAAAAGATCTGATGTAGTTTTTGCCAATTTCTCTTTATCACACAGAAGTGCTGGCAAGTAAAGGGTACTTTTGTAATTATTAAACCTGTCTATTGTCTCTACTGTGCAGCATTACTAATAGACCAACTAATACATTCTTATGCAATTCACATTCTTCAGCAAAGAAATCCAATGTGTAACCTGAACAGAAGCATTAATTAGGCATGTTGCCAACGCACCAGAATCTGTAGTAAACAAGCATTATTGTTGTAAATCTAACAGTTTACAGCTTCAGTAGAAAGATGATTTTAAAAGAATGTGTGGTTTTTGCCTCTGCAGGTTCATGAGCTTGGCTGTGAAGTCGTCATCCTGCTGCTGGAGCTTAATGCTGACCAGGTTAATCTAATCAACTGGGCTGTGGATCGCTGCTACACAGGCTCCTACCAGCTCGCCTCAGGCTGCTTCAAAGCCATCGCTACGGTCTTTGGCAGCAGGTACAGTCTGTCACAATCTCTGTTTTACTTCCTTAGATCATCTAAAATTGCTCGTCCACATGAGGAAATCACTGGCAACTTAGCTTAAGTCTCCATATGTTATTATTTTTAATTATCTATCAGGACTCGTTTTATATTACGGTCTAACTGTCAAAAACGGCCTTAAACGTGTTAAGAAATAGACACTTTCATTATTTTTTTATTTTGTCTTTACCAGCAAAAACTACCCATGTGACATTGTGACGTTGCTGAATCTGGTGCTCTTCAAAGCATCAAGCACCAGCAGGGAAATCTACGAGATTTCAATGCAACTAATGCAGGTAAGACGCAGTTGAGTTGCTGATTTATAGGAGTGCACATATCTGATAATCTATCAGGTATGATCTGATGATTGATATTGAGTGTATTTTGTTACTTCCTGTTTCATGTGTAAGACGTTATCATCATCAGGCACAGAGGTTTTGAGTTTTTTTCCACAGTCAAGCTTGATTATCAATCAAACTACAAATACCAACTTAAAAATCATCTGGTTTAAAATTGTTGCTTGTAAATTTTGCCAACGTGCATATTAATCAGAGATTACAGTGAATCTGTCATTCCTTTTCTTTGAAACAGATCCTTGAAGTGAAGTTGTCCCTGTACTCTGAGAAGATGGCAGAGGTAAAGCCAAGCAGTGTCCTACATGGCACCCATGGGCCTCTGCCACCCCTTTACAATGTCTCGCTGCCTCAGCTCTCCAGTCAGCTGGCCAGGATGTACCCTGAACTCACACTTCCTCTGTTCTCAGGTAGCTGACGCTGTAGTATCTTTGTGGATGTTGGACGGTTAGTCCATTAAATTTTTTTGCATTTCAGCGTTTTGTTTTTCTGCTGTAATATTTTCATGAGACATATTCTCTTGGCTTCTCGTTAAAAATGTTTGCTCATCTTCCACTTCTGAAAATATTTTTTTTTTATTCATGTTCATTTCACCAAACTGCAACAAAAATAAATGCCTTAAGATACCTCATGTTAATGTCAGTGTAAATAACGCTCATAAGGTGTATTCCATGTTTAAGTATTATCCAAATGATAAATAGTGCAGATCAACTCTGGTGCAACTTTAATGTGAGTCACTTTTGTTGTTCCAGAGGTCAGCCAGAGGTTCCCCACCACCCATTCAAACGGGAGGCAGATCATGCTAACATACCTCTTGCCCTGGCTCAGTAACATAGAGCTAGTGGATAGCGGCTTGTTACTTCCAGTCTTCACTCCGTCCACCGCAAGCTACGACTCCTCGTGCCAGCTGACCAGCCCAGACTCATCTCATCCACTGAAGGGTGCTGGCTGGGGATCCTTACAAGCCACATCAATGGTTCTCAATAACCTCATGTTCATGACGGCTAAGGTATGGCCATGTTTATTGGTTAAAATGGCAAAGTGATGGTATGACCTGTGGATAAAGCGGCTAATGTGCCTTTTTAGTATGGAGATGATCTGCCGGGATATGAGATGGAAAACGCCTGGAATGCTCTAGTCAGCAATGAAAACTGGAGCAACAACTTGAGAACCATGCTGCAGTTCTTTATCAGTTTATGTGGCGTCAGCAGTGACACCACCCTCCTCCCATATGTAAGAGAGATTACGAGATTAAAGCCTGCTAGAACTGTTTCCTTCTTCTTCTTAACACGTTTTCACGATCTTTTATTTTAGATCAAGAAAGTGGTGATCTATCTCTGTCGAAATAACACGATACAAACCATGGAGGAGTTGCTATTTGAGTTGCAGCAAATGGACCCAGTCAACCCTGTGGTGCAACACTGTGACAGCCCTCCTTTCTACCGCTTCACTGCCACAAGCAAAGCCTCTGCAGCAGCTTCAGGTACTTTTTTTTAAAGCTTTCTTCAGAAACCGTCACAGATAGGCCACTTGTGACTGCTGTAATATGGATGTAGCTTCTACTGTAAGACTTGCTCACTGTATTTTTTACTTTAACATGTTGCAAGTGATTTAGAGGATTTCGGTTTATTTCTAGGAACTACATCAAGCAGCAACACTGTTGTCGCAGGCCAGGAAAGCTTTACAGACACAGATGATGCAAAGACCAATAAAGAGAATGAGGAGAGGTAAAGGATGCAATCATGGCTTTAATCTCAGATTCTGAATAACTGCAAAAGGCTCGTGACAACATATGTGATTTTCTCATCTCAGACTCGGTCATATGAGAGCACACAACCGTCTGGAGTCCCGATACAGTAGCAGTTCAGGAGGGTCCTATGATGAAGATAAAAGTGAGTATTTGTATGAAACACTAAAAAATGGGGCAGGTGTCATAATTTGGTGAGTGTTGTTAAATATGCAATCTTGGCTTGGAGGGTGAGGCGGTAACCAGGACAGTGTCACTGATAATGCATGAGCAGTGCGCAGAATGGCCTTTGGTGTTTAAAGGGCTTCTGTGAGGAATGTCTTTGTAACTTGGGTAGTAAAGTTCAGAATTTCAGCACCACAACTTGTGACCCAAAAAGCAACTTGACTGAGTTTTATAGTTTTCATGTAAATCAAAGTTATCTGTATCGATCCATCCACCCATTTTCTTTTACAGTAGTCCCTTGTTTATCGCAGTGTTTACGTTCCGAATCCCCTCACAATAAGTGAAAATCCCTGAAGTAGAGACGTTATATTTATTTTAGTATTTATATATTCTGTATTTTAAGGCTTTATAAACCCTTCCCACACTCTTGCAATGTTCTAAACTCTTAAACCTACAAAATTTTAACAAGATATGTATATGTAATGCACAGTACTGCAAATTTTACTCACCAGCTCTGCAGAAGCAGTGGCTCGGTTCCGGTCCAGCAGACCTACCTTGCTGGACCTACCCTGCCAGTTCTGGTCCGGTTCTGGATGGCTCTCTGCAGCCCTTGAGCACCTAAACACTTTTGGAGGGAGCCGAACCTTCAGATGGCCAGCATGGGACCAAACGGTGGTCGAGATCAAGTCCAAATCTGGATGGGGGAAGTCCCGGTGGACTCCACAGAGAACGCCGGACCTCTGGGCGGTGCCTCCCTGCTCGAAAGGCCTCGTGGGCCGGTGGGCAGCACTCAGATTATTTTATTGTATTTTATTTATTTATTTATTTCATTTTAATTTATTCATTAATTTAAAAGAAACAAAAGAAACAAAACAAATTAATTAAAAAGAAAAAAACATTGAATGAAAAGGGTGCAGAAAGATTCACCGATGAGTCTGGAGGTCCGGTTCTGGTCCGGTTCCTGGTGGGTTCCGTGCAGCTCTCTGCATCCACTGGGCGCCAAAATCACTGTATGAATAAGGACCAAACTTTTTCGGATCAGATCAAAACTTTTCCTCTAGTATTTCAGCAGAAGGCAACGGGGCTTCTGGGTGGGGCATTGTTGTCCTCTGGTAAATGTAGTCATTATGAGCGAGGATACAGTATAGGTTTATTGAGAGAAAACTACAACATGTCAGCGCCTGTCCAAAGTATTTTTTGTTAACATTTTACTGTACTGTCCCATACTGTCCCAATCACGTGGGTAATATTAAAGTTGACAATCACGTGTCGTGTACATTTTTTATTTATTTATTTTTTTCTCATGTACAATCTTACTTTGAAAAACCGCAAAAGAGCGAGTCCACAAAAGACGAACCGTGAAGTAGCGAGGGACTACTGTATTCACATTTCCTTTCTGGTTCACGGGAAGCTGATGCCTGTCTCCAGCAGTCACTGTGCAAGAAAGAGGATACACCCTGGACAAGCTGTTAGTCCATCACAGGGACACATCGAGACAAACGAGACGAACAACCACTCACACTCTCACACACAGCTAGGTAAAATGTAGTTACCAATTAACCTTACATGCATGTTTTTGTCTGTGAAAACCCACACATGCACCGGGAGAACATGCAAACTCCTCCCAGAAAAGTCCCAGGTCAGGAGGCGATCCTGCGACCTTCTCGCTGAGAGGCGACAGCTCCAACCAATGCATCGCTGTTCCATCAATTAAAATAAAACTCTCAAATTTTCTCTTATGCCTCGTATTAGTCACGGAGATTTTTTAAGATATTGCTCTGTGACCACTCAGGTGAACCTATGCCTCCCTACGCTGACTGGCTGACGGCTGTAATTGAGACCAACAAGCCACACCCTCTGCCCATGCCTCTCAGTGGAGGATGCTGGGCTCCTCTGGTGGACTTTTTACCAGAAACCACCACTCCCAGAGGACCACTACACAGGTCAGACTGTAGCATCTAAAACCTTTTGAGATGGTCCCTTCTTGGGATTGTTTCTTGACAAATGTGTTTTATTAAATAAAGTATTTATAGTGTGTTTTATTTGTTTTCCATAGGTGTAACATTGCAGTGATCTTCATGACTGAGATGGTGGTTGACCACAGTGTGAGAGAGGACTGGACCCTGCACCTGCCTTTACTGCTCCACGCTCTATTTTTGGGTGAAGTCACTTGAAGAAATCAATTATGATCTGTCATCTATAGTTATTTCTTTGGTTGTGCCGTAAAACAACTGATGTACTCATGCTTACGTTCCAGGTATGGATCACTACCGCCCAGAAGTGTTTGAGCACAGCAAACGTCTCCTCCTCCACCTGCTCATCACGTTGATCTGTAACAACAACTTTCAGGCCATCGCATCCGTTTTACTGCAGACACAGGAAGTCCATGGAGCTAAGACTCTCACCTGCAAGCCAAACCCGGAAAGTTCACCTACTGGTAAAAAAATACGGTGGATTCAATTTGTTCTTTCTTGAACAACTGAACGAGAGTTGTGAAGGTTGGCATTTTTGGAACACAGCTCTTCTTCTTGGCCAAAATAAACTTGAGCATCATTATGGGATAGCTAGCGTTCCCCTAAAAACAAGAGATAAGTGTCTTATCAGGGTAGAAAATATTTGGACTGTGTGCCAAGCGCAGTACCGGGTGCAGTGGATATCAAAGGACTTGATTAAAGCATTCCATCCTGCTATTTTTGTCCTCATGCCTAAATTGGGGCCATCTGCTCAGGCCACAATAATCTGGTTTACCCAACCGGATCAACCCTCCCACTACTGACGAATTGTTTTGAAAATGTCTAGACACTGTGTTAAAGTGGTACTTGCTTCAGCTCATTAACAAGAAAGTGATAAATTGTGCCGTGACACAGTTGCAGCAGTGGAATTCAACAGTTTCATCTAAGTGTTTGCAGTTAACACTTTTATAGACTTGTTGGATTTATTTTCATGTTGCTCAGTTTTCTTCTAACTCTTAACTTCCATCTTCAGCTGCTGGGAAGCATAAAATAATTGAGTGCAACCAGTTAGTGATCAGTTGCTTGTTTCTCTGTTGCGCTCAGGGAGCTTTGACTTCCTGCGGGAGTGTCAGGCGTCTCCGGTTCCAGACTCTGGGCTCAGCTCTTCATCGACATCGTCCAGTCTGAGCCTGGGGGGGAGCAGCAACAACTTGCCTGAGATCACACAGGAGATGGAGGAGTTTGTGGACCCCACAAACATAAATGAAAAGGCAAACAAGCTCATTGAGTTTTTAGTTACAAGGTAACAACAGTGATGCTTACTTCCTTTATGTATTTTACTAAACCAATGTGAATTATGCTGATCTGAGATTTTATCAATCACAATCGGAAACTGCGTTTAGATGAATTGATGTTTCTCTTGGTGCATGTTTCCACCTAGTGGTGCTGCACATGTAGTGTAATTTACTTTTACATGACTTGATCAATTTCATCTTTAAATTAGGACGCCACAGGCAATATTATGATTAACTGTACCTACTAAAAATCCCAGTTTCCAGTTTGTTTGATATTAATATGATGCACATGACGTGCCTCTCCATCTAAAATGTCTTCTGTTGAATTAAAAGGACGCAGCAACCCTTGAAGCACATCAGTATCATATTAAAGAGCACAAATCCTCAGAGCTTACACAAACACACACCAAAGTGATAACTTAACTGGCATTTCCATTCAGACTCCACATAAACACCAGTTGTGTTGATTTACTGTTGTCACAAATTCGCTGCATAAACTCTGAGCTGCCGGTTAGTATTTTGTTAATGTTGTACTTGTTTTTTTCTGATTTTTAAAGTTTTACTAGGCTTCAGACACATAAATATAATGCAGAAAATGCAGAAATGCAGAAAAGTGTGTTTTATGTGCATCACTGAGTTTGTATACTGAACCAAACAGTTAAAAGGAAGTACAACACAATACTCAACTAACTTTTCTAACTTTGAAAAAGTACTATTATTCCTGAAATGATATGGACTAAAATATTTTATAGACCATATGGACCGCTGTGGTGCCACGAAGACATTTCACCAAAGAACCAAATCTCAAAAAGCACCGAACAGTTGACGAACTTCCTGCGACATGTGATTTCTGTGTTTAAAGAGTCCAAGTCAGGTAACCCTTGAGATTTTATACGTCAGTGATTAATTCTACAACAGAGCCTCATCTTGCCCGACTCCTCGTCTCTGACCTGCTCAGATTTCCATCTGGAGCAGCAGCTCAGCGAGGTGGCTCTGCAGACGGCCTTGTGCAGCTCATCTCGCCACTACGCCGGTCGCTCCTTCCAGCTGTTCCGAGCTCTTCATCAGCCGATTTCTGCGCATGCTGTGTCCGACCTCCTGTCAAGGCTGGTGGAAGTTATCGGAGAACACGGAGAAGAAGTGCAGGTCAGTCCGAGCACATCTCTTTAAGGGCACTTTATAGGAATACATTTTATCTCATCTTTATTACTGCTAATGGGATTTTAGAAATGGACAAACATGTTCAGAATTGCTGGTGAAGCAGAGAAACAATAATTAAACTGTGTAACAATAGACTTTGTACTGATTTAATGTGCCTTATTTAGTTTGAGCTAACACTAGACAACAAAATGTTGCTTTCTTTAGCTCCTTTGACAAATTATATTTGATTTATAAATTTGAAGTGCATTTTTTCCCAATTGTTTTTAGTATTTATATAATGTACACTATATAAGTAAAAAATAAATAAATATACAAAAGAGGGGAATGAGAACTTCTCATTGGGTTTTTTTACATGTTAAAGACTCTTGCACCAAATAAAAACCAAGAGATCGACATCTTGTCCAAGAACGTGAGTGTGCACATCTTTGTGTGTGCGTGTGTGTTTGCATGATGCGTGTTTCTGTGTGACAAACTGTTTTTTAAAGCATCGCATGTGTTTTAAAATTAATAGATTTAATTCAAAACTGTGTGAATGAATATTCATAAATAACAGATCGGTGTTCAATGGCGTCCAAAGATCACTGACAAACATTTACTGTTGACAAAAGTTTTTATAAAAATAGAATGACGATATCTGTTCACAAATAAAAATGGTAAAATATAAATGTGTGCACGTATAATACATGTTTGGGTTTGTGCATTTATGGGTGTTTCTGTGTGTTTTGAGAGTATATTATGCTTATGTCCAAATAAAAAATAACACATGAACTGGTATATTTTTATAAACCCAGCCATTAAAACTTTGAGAAAAATGATTTAAGTATTATATGAGAAATTAAAATAAGCTCATCCTTGCAGCAGTAAAATTAGAATTTTTTTTTTAAGTCTACCAAAAATTGCTTCAATACTTTGTTTAATGCAATCTTAAAAGGAGAATGTATCAAATTTATATTAATAGTTTATTAAATCATAAAATAATGCTATCAGTAAGCAGGTTGCATTAAAAAGATAAAGAAAATAACGCAAAAGTCAAATACTTTGTATTAAAATAAGTCCAGAGTTTTTAGGGGACATGATCCCATTAGACAGAAGCTGCTGCACAGTTAAGCGGGAAGGCCAAAAATAATGAGAATTAAAATAAATTAAAAAAAACTTCCTGCAACATCGGATCTTTTTATTTTCTACAGCAAATGAACCTCGAAAAGGAAAAGAATAACAGTGATCACTTTTTAAAGTTTTTTTTATTTTTTTTACAGCAAATAAATTCTTGCAACATAAATAAAGTGTTTGCTCTTGTCTTCAGGGCTATGTGATGGAAGTGTTACTCACTCTGGAATCTGTGGTGGACAACTTGGCTGAGTGTTTGAAGAACAACGATCTCATGGTATTCTTAACAAGGTTTGTGCCTTTTGTTCTTTTTTTTAACAATATCTAGTTGGAACAGAAATGAACTTGGATGCCGTCTTGTTACAGAGCCGCATCTCCAAATTTCCTCACCAGTTTCAAGCAGCAGTCCAACAGGAAGAGCACAGGGCAACTGGGCCTGAGAAGAGAGGAGAAGAGCAGGCATCACAGGAGCTCTTCTGTCCCCAAAAAGTTTGGAGAAGCTGACCGGTGTTCAGATCCACCCCGCAGTGCCACACTGGATCGTATCCAAGCCTGTGAGCAGCAGGCTCTCTTAGCCAAGATGAGCAGTTCATCCTTCTCAAAGGACAACGTCACCGACCCGCTGAGCATCAACCACCCCAGCAACCTGCTAGCCACCATCTTCTGGGTGGCGGTGTCACTCATGGAGTCAGACTTTGAGTTTGAGTATCAGATGTCTTTAAGGCTGATGAATAAGTTGATGGCAAACATGTCGCTGGACAAACCGGAGAACAGGGAGCGGCTGGAGAAGCTGCAGAGCCAGCTGAAGTGGAGCAGCTTCACTGGGCTTCAGCAGCTGTTGCTGAAGGGCTTTACCTCCGTGTCCACCACTGACCTCACACTGCAGCTCTTTTGCCAGCTCACGCCTGTGTCCAGAGTCCCTGTGGTGGACACGTCCCAAGCCATTGGTACAGGTGTTTTTATCGCCTA